>NC_080071.1:18094920-18438908 GCF_949987535.1 Balaenoptera acutorostrata | reverse complement strand
CATTCCTAGGTGTATATGCAAAGGAATTGAAAACAGGTATTCAAACAAAATTTGTCCATGGATGTTCATAGCATCACTATTTACAGTATCCAAAATGTGGAAGTAACACAAATGTCCATTAATGGGTAAATGGATAAAGACAATGTGGTGAATGTGGTGTATCAGTACAATGGAATATTATGCCACAAAATGGAATGCAATACCGATACATGCTACAATATGGATAAACATTGAAAACATTATACTACGTGAAAGAAACTGAACGCGAGAGATCACATATTGTATATTTCAATTTATATGAAATATCCAGAATAGGCTATAGAATAGGTGATAGAATTTGATGATGGGTTATGTATGCTATCTTAAGAAAGAAGAGTGAGGAATATTCAAAATTTTTGGTCTGAACAACTGGAAAAATGAAGTTGCTATTTGCTGAGATAAGGATTGTAAGAGGAGGAGGTCTTGGGAATAAGTTCAAAAGACCTATTTGATACCCAAAGGGAAGGTGTTGAGTAGGTAGCTGACTATATGAGTCTGGTGTTCAGGGGAGTGGTCTGGACTCCCCAAGAAAAAAACAATATTCAAACCTTGAGATTTGAATGAGATCACCTGAGTATGGTTAGACATACAAAGAGTTACAAAGACTGAGTGTTGGGCATTTCAACCTTTAGAGGTCAAGGAGGTGAGAGGCTGCAAAGGAGCCTGAGAAGAAGCAACCTTGGATTTCATCCCATTCAGATGGCTTTAATTGTTTTTTTTTATTCAGGTAATTACTAAACCTACATCACCAGCCCCAACCTCACCCTAAGCCCTAGATTGCATTTTTCACTGTCATTTTAACACCATACTTTGGTTCTGACAGAGCCTGTAACTCAATGCACTATGATGCCAATTCTCTTTCAACCCCTTTGTTCAACTTAGTCCTCACTGCTGCCTTCGGTATGCTGACAATGGCAGTACCGTTCCCCATGTGACGCAGGCTTGAAATATCAAAACCACACACGACTCTTTTTCCTTTGATCCTGACAGCATCATAATCCAGACTCTCATCTGGACCATTACAATAAGTTTCCAAGCTCTCTCTCTGCTTCTTCTAGCTCTCCCTTTGAACCAATCCTGTGCACTGCTGTAAGTTTAACTTTCCTAAAGCAGATCTCAGTAATGCTACTCTCCACTCAAACTCCTCAGTATATCCTCTTTGCCTACCAAATGAACATTTCAAGGCCTTTCTGAATGCAGCCACATCTTCATTTACAATCTTGTGCTCACTGCCCCCTGTACACACACTTCTGCAAACACTAAACTCTTCTGTTCGTGTCCCTTTACTGTCACTTTACCTTACTCCTTAATCGTTGTCTAAATCCTAGCCATCTTTCCAGGCCCATTTCACAGATGGCACTCAAACCTGGACCACCTAACTTTTATTAATTCCCAGTCCACATGAACTATCTCATTCCCCCCGAGAAGATTTTATGTAGACTTTTCTTATAACCCAGTGGAGTCTGGTTAGTTTTGTCAGTTGAGAATCTATGCCTTCTTCTAGTAACAACATCTTTCATTTCTCTTGGGGGAGCTATTTATTCCATATTCTTCTCTCTGATGATTTGGGTGGTGTTAAGGGCATTCCTCTTGATAACAGAGATGGTTACAGATCCCAGGCCTGCCCCAACAGCCCCTTAATTGCTTCAGGGATGAAAAGGCAACACAAACTTGGTAGGCAAATCACTTTGTATTGCTTGCCCTGCTTTACTTTTCGTTATAGCCCTTATCATAATAATTTTACATGTTTATTTTGATATTTGTCTAATGTATATTTTCCCCACTAGAATATGAGCTGCATGAGGGCAGAAGCTTTGTCTATTTTGTTCAGTACCCAAACTCTTAAGCCTGCAACACTGCCTAATACTTAGTATGTGCTTAATATTTTGTTAAATGACTGAATAAATCAGTGGCACCAGCCCAGGTTTACTCTAAGAACTAAAAACACTCTTTGACATAAACCACAGCAAGATATGTTTTGACCCACCTCCTAGAGTAATGGAAATTAAAAACAAAAATAAACAAATGGGACTTAATTAAACTTAAAAGCTTTTGCACAGCAAAGGAAACCATAAACAAGACAAAAAGACAACCCTCAGAATGGGAGAAAATATTTGCAAATGAAACAATGGACAAAGGATTAATCTCCAAAATATACAAACAGCTCATGGAGCTCAATATAAAAAAAAAATCCAATTAAAAAATGGATGGAAGACCTAAATAGACGTTTCACCAAGGAAGACGTATAGATGGCCAAGAGACACATGAAAAGATGCTCAACATCATTAATTATTAGAGAAATGCAAATCAGAATTACAGTGAGGTATCACCTCATGCCAGTCAGAATGGCCATTATCAAAAAAATCTAGAAACAATAAATGCTGGAAGTGTGTGGTGAAAAGGGAACCCTCCTGCACTGCTGATGGGAATGTAAATTGATACAACCAGTATGGAAAACAGTATGGAGGTTCCTTAAAAAACTAAAAATAGAACTACCATATGACCCAGCAATCCCATTACTGGGCATATACCCTGAAAAAACCATTACTCAAAAAGAGACATGTACCACAATGTTCATTGCAGTACTATTTACAATAGCCAGGACATGGAACCAACCTAAATGCCCATCGACAGATGAATGGATAAAGAAGATGTGGCACATACATACAATGGACTATTACTCAGCCATAAAAAGAAACGAAATTGAGTTATTTGTAGTGAGGTGGATGGACCTAGAGGCTGTCATACAGAGTGAAGTAAGTCAGAAAGAGAAAAACAAATACCGTATGCTAACGCATATATATATGGAATCTAAAAAAAAAAAAAGGTAGTACTGATGATCCTAGTTGCAGAACAGGAATAAAGACATAGACATAGAGAATGGACTTGAGGACACGGGGTGGGAGGGGGAAGCTGGGGTGAAGTGAGAGTAGCATTGACATATATACACTACCAAATGTAAAATAGCTAGTGGGAAGCAGCATCATAGCACAGGGAGATCAGCTCGGTGCTTTGCAATGACCTAGAGGGGTGGGATGGGGGGATGAGAGGGAGGTTCAAGAGGGAGGGGATATGGGGATATATGTATGCATATGGCTGATTCACTTTGGTATACAACAGAAACTGAGTATTGTGAAGCAACTATACTCCAATAAAGATCTATTAAAAAAAAAAAAGAACTCTCAGGAAAAAGACTTGCCTATCTCTGTGTTTGACAATCTGGTAGAATATAAGTGTGGAACTATTAGTGGTTATTTTGCTAACACATAAGAGGGCCTGCCTGAGAATTAAGCCAATCCTGAATCAAGGGGAGCTAAGAATTAGCCAAAGACAGATTTCTATCAACATGGTTTGAATGCCTAGATCCAGCTGTGTCTGGACTTACTAATGCTTGTGGAATTTGCAATTTGTGAAGCAATATATTCTGCCTTTCCCAATACCTTTTTTTTCCCCCTTAAGCCAGTCTTAGTCATTTGCAATGTTGAGTTCTCATATATGGCTTTTATCATACTGTAATCTGTACAGTGTATCATAGATTTGGAAATTTTTTATCTCCTCTGTTGTACTGTAAGCTATCTGAGGGTAAAGACTGCGCCTTATAATCATCTTTACATTTCACATAGTATTGATCCACTGATTTCCTGTAGTCAGTTGGTAAACATTTGATAAACAGTTGTTGAATTAAAATGAAATTGTTTTTATTTGAAAGTCAGAAATAGACTTTCTTGCATAATATTTTGAAGACAGATATTAATATTCCTGAACAAAATGTTTGCATTATGTCCACTTTTTAGTGTTCTTTTAAAGGATAAACTTCAATCACTTCAAAACATGTTTTCACTAGCATTTTATATTATATTCTATAATAAGTTATCAGTCACACTAGAATTTTGGATAAGAGTCTGTAAAGGAGTTTGATAAAATTTGGCTCCTTATCAAAAGTCTTGGAAAAATTATTGAAATATCTCTATTTGAATTTATAACTTTGATTTGAGTTCTTTGGTGTTCATTGATTAAAAAATAGAGGGTGGTTCTACTACTTTAACAGAAATGCTATGTTTTTAGATTTGTACGTTGATGTAACCCTAATGATTTGCTATCAATGTTCTTATATTTTGACTTGTATTTCTGCCTAGGAAATTCAGGCTAAATGAAAGGTTTTGGCTGTGCCTAAGCTCATTCCTTCTCTCTCACTCAATCTTGCTAGTACCAGGAATACTGACAGGTCTGCTGGCCAGAGTTAGAAAACAAATGACCTTGCTGGGCAAGAAATCAGCAGTTTTGATCACCAAAGCTCAGGGTTTTAAATTAATTGAAATGAGCAGCCAAAGATATAAGGTAGTCTATTCTGATTCATTAGTATTTCAGGGGGAAGAAAGCAAAACCCACCTATTTTCCTCTGTGTTTTTTTGACAGAAACATAAACTCTAACATGCCCACAGGCCAGAGCCTTGCAGGTAATTCTCTGCATACTTTTCATTTGACCATTAAGGTACATATTCCTGAAATTATATTCCAGCCAAGAAATCAGAGAAATGTTTGACCCAGAAGGAGATTAGAAATCGCTGGGTGCAGAGCAAAGATCTGGGGGTGCAGGAGACATCCTAGCTCTAGGGAGAAGCCTGAGGAATGGGACCAAGCCTTCTTTATATGCTCACATACACAGTGTCTGACATATAACAGAGGCTCAACAATCGCTATATTGATGGATAAATGAAGAAACAGAGACTGGCCACCATCCTTGGGGCAGAATTATAAGCCATGAAACTCAGAAAATCGATTTTTGGTTTTATTGTTTGAGACATCCTAAGCAGATTTGGTACCATTCACTGATGAACAAACGTTAGAGTCAAGATTATTGGAATTACATTTCAACTGATACATCTATTGTTGCCTGTCAAGATTATTTTTTCTTTAGTTCAGTGCTCTATAAAGTCAGAGAACAGCTGCTCAACACCTTCTTCATAATTTCAGTTCATTAATGTAGAAATCTCTCAGACTTATTTTCCCCTCTAGGTTAAGTAGCCTTAACTTCTCAGAAAACCCCCAGCATTAATTTTTTCCCCTAATTATCTTTCTGTGGATAATCTCCAGTTCCTCCAGTGCCTCTTTTAAGGGTGTAAAAAGTCATTACTGGAAGCTTTCACGGACAATAACAATTCTGTTCCTGGCTCTTCGGTTGATGGTAACATACCCAACATTATGGTAGTATGAGGGCTGAGGAAACCGAGAGTTGCTTTTACCTCTACTCAGTTGCCAGTTTAAATACTATCAACATTTCCAAGTTTACTACACTGTGGTCTCACATCAACTGAGAAAATTCTTATATGGAAGCAAAAGTTTTTAACGTTGTCCTTGTAATATGAGAGGCAATTTTCCAATTCTTACGAACACATCTGTAGGCTGATGCTCCAACATCAGGTGACACAGGTCAAACTCATTTAAACTGATGAAGCTGGTCAAGCTCCAAGCACCTGTTCTAAGCATTCTACATGGTTTTCCTCCCAGGAGGAACGGTCAGTCTGAAGCAGCTGTAGGTGATTTTATTAGCCAAAACAAGCTGGAAGCAAAAGGGAAAAATAACATAATTAAAATCCTAAATGGAACCCAGTACAATCTCATTAATAAGCTACAAAGCACTTAAATAACTAGTGTGTCTATGTGCTTGCCAGTATTACCACATCATCAAGAAAGTGAAAAATGGAGATACATGTTAGGTATTATATCCTCAAAGGTAGGAAACTTATGAACTGATTAGTTCAAGTAGGTAAATGAAGGCAAGAAGTGTGGATTACTTTATGGAAAATAACAAGTAAGCCTATTGCTAGCTCACCTGTCTGCTTGTTGTATGGTAAAGAAGAGATATATATTAAAGGGTGCTACTAGGAATAATAAATATGCATCCTCATGAAAACCTCAGAGCAAAATTGTGTGGGTTATCAAGTCAGGGAATGTGTCTTAAATTCCTAGCCACTGTAGTGTTACAGGCACATTGTTGATTGCTAAAGATATTCACTGAATGTCAGAATGCTAAAAGTCGAGAAAATGTGCAAAAGTAGAAAATTGTAATATAAGCCAGAAACAATGTGTAGTAGATAATTAAAAACTCTTCTCATTCCTGTATGTACATTCTTTTGAAATGTGGCTTTGCTGGTCCTCTCAAGCAGTGAAATTTATTTCTCCACCGATTATATCCGGGCTTGCTCATGTAACTTGATTTGTTCAATGGAACATTAGCAAACAACTCAAGCAGGGGCTTGAAAAGTCTTTGTACACTGGGGCCTGTAATGGTTAATTTTATGTGCAACTTGACTGGGCTAAGGGATGCCCAGATAGCTAGTAAAATATTATTTCTGGGTGTGTCCTGAAGAGATTAGCATTTGAATTGGTGAGAGCAAATGGCCCTCCCCAGTGTGGGTTGGTATCAACCAATCCTTTGAAGGACCGAATAGAACAAAAAGGGAGAAGAAGTGCAAATTCCCTCTCTCTCTCTGCTTGACTTGAGACATCCATCTTCTCCTAGTTCTGGTTCTCAGGCTTATTGGAAATTACACCATCAACCCCTCCCTCCAACCCCCCTTCTCGGACCTTTTCACTCCGACTGACTTACACTGTTAGCTTTTCTAATTTTACATCTTGCAGAGTGCAGACTGTGGGACTTCTCAGCCTCCAAAATCTAGTGAGTCAATTTCTATAATAAATTTCCTTTTATGTAAATCTATATATGTCCTGTTGGTTCTGTTTCTCTGGAGAATCCTGACTAATATGGGGGCTTACTCTCTCATTGCTGAGAACCCTGAGATCAGCAAGTGAAAAAGCTTGGGCTAGCTTCCAGGAGAAAGACCAGAGGAAGAGTCTCAAATGTTCTTTTCTCTCTACCAAAATAATGTGTAGAGAGAGGCTCAGACATTCCAGCCTTCCCTGCCCCAGCCCCAGACATTTGAGTAAAGCCAAACTAGACCAGCCAGTCTTCAGCTTAACCATCCCAGACCAGAAGTGCCAAGCCCCCACGGAAATGTGAGAAATAATAAATTGGTTTTGTTTTCAGTCACTAGCAGAGTCTAACTGATACACAATGAACTAACGTTTATATAACTAAAATTCAACTGTAAAATATATGCATAATGATTAGAGAAATTATACAAGGAAGAGGCCAGGATGGAAAAGCCTCAAGAGCCAGTAAGGTTTGGTGATTTTGTGCAGAGTATTTTGCAAGGATCTTTTTCTGCTTCATTTTCATCACCAAACCATCTGCAAATCCTGGTCACTTTATATTTAGATTCCTGCAAACACCTTCTTCTGCATCTTCCATTTCATTTTGTCTGTAATCCAAATAAGTATGCTTAGAGCCATTTGAATAATATACAAATACTTTGAGGAATGAAACTGTACTCAGTATCAGATCTTCGACTGTTCAAATAAAGGATTTCAGCTTGGAAGCTGAATACATAAGGTGGTGGTTTTAAAATATGTCTACAAAATCATTGACTTCCCCCTTCCTTTAAAAGGTGGAGCCCATGTTCTAACTAATTAATTCTAAATAATC
Source organism: Balaenoptera acutorostrata (assembly GCF_949987535.1). NCBI lineage: Eukaryota > Metazoa > Chordata > Mammalia > Artiodactyla > Balaenopteridae > Balaenoptera > Balaenoptera acutorostrata. The sequence goes on along the minus strand of NC_080071.1, from coordinate 18,431,323 downwards.
AGTCTGTTTACTAGGCCTCTATATGAAGTGCCATATGCCTCTTGTTCAGTTGAAAAAGGCCAGACTTAGTGATTTGTTTCTGATGAGTAGATGGTAGTGGAAGGGATGCCAAGTGACTTCTAAAGCTAGGCCATTGAAAGGTTAGAATTTCTACTTGGTTCTCTCTCTTGGATCATTCATTCTGGAGGAGATTAGCAAACATGAGGACAATCAAGCAGTCCTATGGAGAGGGCCACCTGCCCAGTAACTGTTTCCCACCATCAACCAGCATCAGATTATCAGCCATGTGAATGAGCTACTTTGGAAGAGGATTCTCCAGCCCAAGTCCAAGACTACAGCCCCAGCCAACATCATGACTGCAACATGAGGAACTGAAGGCAGAAGGACCCAGCTCAGCTACTCTTGAATTTTTAACCTTGAGAAAGTCTGAGAATTAAAATATTTCTTATTGTCTTAAACTACCCAGTTTTGGAATAATTTGTTTCACAGCAATAGATAACTATTACACATAATAAGAAAAGGGTAAATTTTACATAGTATTTCTTAAAATAAAGCTTACAAGTAAATCAATTAAATTTTGGTACAACAACTGGTCAAGGGAAGTTAGTTCCAACTTCTCACTTAGGTGTCCAAATGTAGACCCACACACATTTTAAATATTTTACATAATATAATACTATCATCTAATCAGTAGAACTTATTAAAATTGTGGCAAATGTTGCAATAATCTCCTTTAAAGAAGGGCATTGATTGCACATTAGTTAGGTATCATGCCTCTTTAATGACTTTAATTTTCAACATTTACAAAACCTTTCTTTTTTTGAAATTAAAAAATATTTATTTTAATGTTCAACTTTATTAAAATATATTTAATATGCAAAAAGTTGTACATATTTAATGTATATATATTAATGTATATATTTTGAGTTTGGACCTATACATACACCGATACCAGCATCACAAACAAGATAATAAACATATCCATCACCTCCAAAAGATTTCTTGGGTCTCCTTGCTTTTTCCTGGTGGTGGTAAGAACACATAGTATGAGATTTACCCTCTTAAACAAGTTTTAAAGTGTACAACACCATGCCGTTAACTATAGTCACTATGTCGTACAACAAATCTCTAGAAGGTATTCATCTTGTGTAGCTGTAACTAATCTTTGGGTGCCATAGCATTTTATTTGTAAATTTTAGTTCATGAACTCACTATATCCAAGTCACTTATGGGAACTATGAAATTATGGTTATAAACTCCCTTTTCTTTTATCTTCATCTAAATTGGGTTGATTTTATGCCTTTATCATCCTTATTATCCATCCTCTCTCTGTCTTTCAGTTCCTTCTGTACTCAAGCCCTTGTCTTATATTCTATGGAATATTGTGGAATTTAAGGCTTAAATGTGGCAGTGAAGTAATCTTTTTAAAAGGCATTACTTCAGGATATCATCTAAACTCTTTTGCTTGTCACAGGATGACCTGGCCCCTGGATATCCCTACAATAACGTATTTTGTCCCTGCCAGGCTCATCTTATGATCTAACTGATTATAGCTCTCCAATCAAGCTAGCCTATGTCACACTTCTAATAGGCCCCTGCTTAGAATGTTGTTTATCTCTTGTTCAACATTTCTTGTATAACTTGCTGTGGGTTAAGAATCATTCATACTCTTTAATTGCTGAATGTAGGCTTGTTCTTGAAGGGAAGTTATAATCTAGAAGGAGGAGTTGACTAAATGATCTCAAACAGAAAATCACAAGATATAAATCAATAAACAAAAAATTCAGAATAAAGACATTTATGTAATTAAATCTTTAGCACAGTTGCTGCCAAATGCCATTAGAAATAAGAATCGTTCAGAGAATCTGTTAATATGCGGGTATCTAATGTATATGTATAACTGAATCACTGTGCTGTACACCTGAAACTAACACAACATTGTTAATCAACTATGCTCCAAAATAAAAATTTAAAAAATTGTGGGTATCTATATCCTATTCCTGAAGATTCTAAATTTGTGGGCCTGGGGGCCAAAGGACTAGCATTTTTCACAAGTTCCAAACAGGCATTAAAGACCTAGGCCCTTTTGTTTAGGATAGGCAATGAATAGTGACTAACTTTTTAAGCCAAAATTGATGTATTCACTATCCAAAGTGAATCCTTTCTCAGCAACAAACACTAACTGAACAATAAGAAAATTGGAGTGGCTATATTAATATCAAACAAAATAGACATCAAAATAAAAAATGTGACTAGAAATAACGAAGGACATTTTGTAATGAGTAAATGGTCAATCTGTCAGGAAGATAAAACAATTATAAACATATATGCACCTAATAGTAAACTAAAATACAAGCAAAAACAAAAAGATAAAGATGAATTATAATTACTCTTCAAAGTGTTTGTGCATTAAAAAACACTATCATGAAAATGAAAAGAAAATCAATGTAGTGGGGAAAAATGTTTGCAAATCATATATCTGATAAGATTCTTTTATCTAGAATGTATTAAGAACGCTTACAACTCAGTAATCAAAAGAAAACCCAATTAAAAGGATCTGGATAGACATTTCTTCAAAGAAGATACGCAAATTGTCAATATGCACATGAAAAAGTACTTAACATCATTAGTCATCAGGGAAATGCAAATCAAACCCCACTGAGATAGCACTTCACACACACTAGGACTGCTGTAATCAAAATGTCAGCCAGTAACAAGTGTTGACAAGGATGTGGAGAAATAAGAACCCTCATAACACTTCTGGTGGGAGTGTAAAACAGTGCAGTCACTTTGGGAAATAGTCTGGCAGTTTCTCAAAAAGTTAAATATAGAGATACTATTTGACCCAACAATTCTACTATTAGGTGTATACCAAAGAGAAATGAGAACATATGTCCATGGAAAAATTTGTACATAAATGTTTATGGCAGAATTATTCATCATATTCAAAAGGCAGAAACAACCCAAATGTCCACCATCCAATGAATGGAAAACATAATGTGGTGTATGCACACAATGGAATATTGTTTGCCATAAAAAGTAATGAAATATAATACAAATACATGCTACAGTATGGATAATCCTTGAAAACATTATGCTGAGTGAAAGAAACCAGACACAAAAGACCACATATTATATGATTCATTTTACATGACATGTCCAGAATAGGCAAATATACAAAGACAGGGAGCAGATTAGTGTTTGCTTAGGGTTTGGGCAGAGGTAGATGGGAGGATTGGGATGTGATAGGTAAAAGGTACAGGGTTTCTTTTTGAGGTGATGAAAATGTTTTGCATTTGATTGTGGTTATGGTTGTACATCTGTGTGAATGTACTGAAAACCCTTAAATCATATAGTTTAAATGGGTGAATTGTATGCTATGTGAATTATATCTCAATGAAACTGTTACAAAAAAGCTCAACTAACTAAACACTGGCAAAATGCATTCAGGCTCTTAATAAGTGTGTATTATGTAGATAAAAAAATTTTATCTGTGATTGTTAACTTTCAAATTTGTGTTTCATGTTAGATTTGTGTTAGAGTATACATACTCTCAACTTCAAGAATAAAGTTTCCCAAAGAAAGTTTCATTAGAATCATGAGAACAGAGTTGTTGTTAAGCAGAGCAGGCTGTGGATTGGAGTTTTTGCTCAAACTAAATCTGGATTGACTCCACGTATAAGCTAAGACATCGTAACATTGCAAGGTGAGAGTAAGCTGAATCACCAGCTAAACAAATCAAATCTTGAAAAGTTATAGGTTTTTTATTCTTCAAAATAAAACATAAGAGACACTATTCCTGAACTGTGGGGACAAAAATCTTAGTAAACAGATATTGATGTTCTTACATAAAATGTGTTAAAGCACGTATGCCAGAGTGTCAGCCCTACCTGGGTACAAAACCATCCCATCCCCAGAACACTTTCCTGGATCGTTTCCCCATGTCTTTTTGTTTATGTTTTCTTTTTGTTTACTTTCTACAATCCTTAGATAAATCCTTAGATTTATCACTAAGGATTACTAGTTTTTAAAAATGTATTAAAGGCTATATTTCTTCAATCTGTAAACATGTGGAATACTTTTATGTTGAGAGACAGCTTCTCTTGGGGCATTGTTGCCTAAGTCTGATAGGTTCATCATCCAGGACATAGCACAGTGCCTGTTATTACTTAAAACCCTGCAGGACTGGAGATTCCTTAAATTAGTGCAATATCTGGAGAAGAAGTTGACATGGCTGGAAAGACATGCAGACTTGGCTTGGAAAGCTGGGAGAAGAGGAAGAGTGGAAGGGAAATGGAGTAGCGAGGGAGTGGGGTATGGTGGAATGAGGCATAACAAGTGGCTGCTATGGTGAATTTTTTTTTTTTTTTTCTTTGCTACAGACCATTAGTTTTGATGGCAACCTCCTTCCAACACTCCCTTCTCTTAGGCTACACTTAAGATTTCTGGGCAGAGTGAACTAGTAGAGGTGAGATTCCCCAGGAATGCTCCTAAGGGCCAGAGTGCCCAAGTACCTGAAGAGGGTCTGATACACAACCAAGGTCAGGTGCCTGAAGTCTGAATCAGATGCCCTGGGAAGACTGGAAGAGCTGTAGCTTCTAGCTAGAGAGCAGTGCTGGGGCTTAAGAGACAGTCCGGAAGTAGATCTTTGTTCAAGTCATATCTCTACAACTTACTAGCTGTATGATCTTGGGCATAACAGTTCAGCCCTCTGAAACCAATTTGCCTTAACTGTGAAAGGGCATAATAGTAATATTTACCTTATATGGTTATCGTGAGAATAACAATAATTCTCATAATTAATAATAATAATATTGAATGAGAATAGTGTCTGATACATAGCTAGCAGTAAATAAATGTTAGCTATTTTCATTATTGTGTTCAGACATCACACATCTGGGGCACTGAGGCCCCAAAACTTATCTTCCATTCAGCCAACCAACAAATGTTAACAACTTTTGGTCATCTTAGCATCATGAGTATACAGCCATCTGGAATATTCACTGGAAATATTTTGAAAGACTTGATAAAAGCTAATCGTAATGTTTTTTCAAATGAAATGACAGCTGTGAACGGATAAGAAACCCTCTCCCATCACTTTTTGGACAGTTCCAAGGTATTTAACATTTTCAGAAGAAAATATTCTGGAGATCACTTTACATAGCTTCTTTATTTACTGAGCAAGGCCACACCATTTGATTAGGAATTAATTGTCAGCATTTTACTATTCAGAGAAGGAAGGAAAGTTTTTAAACTTTTCTCCCATATGCCCACAGGGCTTGGGATTTCTTAGTACTGATTAACAGTGAACCTAAAAGACTAAATAAACTTATTGACATAGAATCTAATGTTGTACCAAAATAAGTGACATTGTGGTTAATAGTCACTAATTAGCAACTGGTCATAAATAATTCTACTCTTTTCATTGAGGAACTTATTTTCTGGTATGCATTATTTGAATTTATATGTTGTATACTGGCAAGTGTTACTGGTTTTAATTCATGTCAGTGATATAAAGCTAAAAAAACCCCCCTATTTTCACAGAGTTAAAGAACAAAAGAAGAAAATATAGGACAGGTAGTATGTTGATATGGCATGACAGAACCCAGCTATATATTTATATCCTTAGTTCTCAGTGTCTATTATGTACTTAATAAATGCCTTGTGAGTGAATAATGAGTGGAATTCTGCCTTGCTTTCCAACACATCCCTGCCATGTTCCCCAGTTCAAAGAAATGTGTTTTCACTGAATCTGCCATTTTGTGTGCACATTTACCTCTTAGATTCACACCTGCCTTTTAGTCTTTATTTCTTTCTTATTATTTTAACATTTTTTGAGCAATTTGAGGTCTAAGACAGCTCTGTATTGTTTTTTTCTTTGCTCTTTACCCTTTTCTTCCCCCACCCATTGAAAGCTCCAATTTCCAGTTTCAGAGACCTTTCCTGCTATATATTTTTTGTATCATCCAGGACATAGCACAATGCCTGACATTTCAGCACTAAATACAGGTCTAAAATTGATCATAGAATTAACTTAGTGGCTCTGTGCAGTTGCAATCTGGTAAAACTGTATGAGTTGCTTGCATATTTAGGTTGGTCAATTCTCAGTCACCATCTTTCTCCATCTTCTTGTCACGTAGCACTCCTGTTTGTTACACTTGGCCCTTGAACAACACAGGGATGAGGGGTGCCAACCTCCACACAGTAGAAAATCCACGTGTAATTTTTGACTCCCCCCAGACTTAACTGCTAATAGCCTACTGTTGTTTGGAAGCCTTATCAAAAACATAGTCGACTAACACATATTTTGCATAAGTACTATATACCGCGTTCTTACAATAAAGTAAGCAGGAGGAAAGAAAATGTTATTAAGAAAACCATAACAAACAAAATACATTTACAGTACTGTATTTATCAATATCATAAAATTACATCATCTGTTTATAAGATGAATTGTCTCTGTCAAAACCTACAGAGATAGTGTCAATATTGTCTTATATGATACAAAACACTGGAGATATTATACATATAACTAACATAGACATCAAAAGTGAAAATATAATGTGAAAAAGAAATCCATATTTATTTGCAGACATAACAGTTCATGCATTGATAACGAAGAAGCCACAATATGATTGCGTTATGGTAGCCTAGCATAATCAATACAGTTACTTCATGGTATCCTAGACTATACACTAATAAATGAATCATTATAAAAATTTTATGGCATACGATATAGTCATAAATATAATATAGTATTGGAAAAATTGTTACTTAAAAAAGAACCACTTACCTGTGATAATAGGCTGATACTCAGTTCCTCCAATTATGGGAGAGCAGCATACTGTACAATAATGTAATTCTTTGGAAGTGAAGTTATAAAACAGTAAATAAACTAATTTATTAATTATTAATAATAAATAATATTAATTATTATTATTAATAATTATTATTAATTATTTATTAATTATTTATTAATTTTATCTTAAATATCATTCACATTATGCCTATGCAGAGATAGACTAGTGTCTACGTATATTTTATTCATTCATGACATATCTAAAATTTTTCTTAATTTTTTAGATATTTCTAGGTTCAACTATTATATGAATATACCATGGTTTGTTTTTCCATTTGTCTGTTGATAAACATTTGAGTTCTTTCCAATTTTCGGTACTGATAAATAAAGCTGCTCTGAACATTCATGAGCAAGTCTTTGCGTGGATACAGGCTTCCATTTTTTGAGGAGGGGGGGAGTACCCAGGGGTGGAATGGCCAGATCTTATGGTAGATGGATGTTTTACTTTTTAAGTAACTGCCAAACTGTTTTCCAAAATCTTTGCACCGCTTAACATACCCACCAGCAGCATATGAGAGCTCCAGTTCCTTCACATTCTTACTAACACCTGGTGTGGCCAGTCATTTTAGTCATTCTAACATGTCTGTGGTGATATATCAGTGTGATTTTAATTTGCATCTTTTCATATGCTTATTTGCCACCTCTGTATCTTCTTTGGTGAATTATCTTTAAAATCTTTGCCCATTTTCTTATTGGGTTATTCTCTTATGGACGAGTTTTGAGAACTTTTAAAAAACATATTTTAGATACAGTATTTTTATCAGATATGTCATTTGCAAATATCTTCTCCTGTTTTGTGGCTTGTATTTTTATTATTTTAACAGTACCTTTTGAAAAGCAGAAGTACTAAATTTTGATGAAATCCAATTTCTTTTTTAAGGATCCTATTTTTGGTGTTGTATCTAAGAAATCTTTGCCTAAGTAAAATCACAAAGATTTTTTCCTATATTTTCTTTCAGAGATCTTATAGTTCTAGGGCTTACACTTAGGTCTATGATCCTTTTTGAGTTAATTTTTATGTATGGCATGAGGTATGAATTGATGTTCATTTTTTTGCATATGAATATTCAATTATTCCAGCTCCATTTGTTGAGAATACTATTATTTTTCCACCGAACTGCTTTCTCCTCTTTGTCAAAAATCAGTTGCCTCACAAGGTATGAGAAACAATTTATAAAGAATAGAAGACGCTACTATTGATTGAGTGCTTCCTGTGTGCTAGGTGTCCAGTGTGATTCTGGTGACTGTCCGCCAGGTAGGTATTCTCTTTACGGAAGTGCTCAGAGAGGCCAAGTGATTTGCCCAGGGCCACACAGCCACTCTAGTGATGGGGCTGGATTTGAACTCGGGTCTTGGGCAAGTCTCTCACTTGGGTACAACTCTGCTTTTGAAAATTCCATTGAGATTAAACAGAAAAATCTAAGTAGTAGCCTCAAATAAACCTCGACACTTTTTTCCAAAAAAAAAAAAAAAAATCAGTTGCCTCTACATGTGTGGATCTAGCTCTGGACTTTCTATTCTGTTCTACTGATATATTTGTCCATCTTGATGCTATGTCCGTACTCTCTTGTTTATGCATCATATTCTAATGGAACATATTACATGATTTCCCCATTTATTTTGTTTATTGTCTGTTTCTCTCAAACCCTAAAATGCAAGCTCCACAAAGGATGAGATTTTTGTCACTTTTGTTCTCTGCTGTTTCCCAGAATACTGTCTATTACAATGTAGTCACTTGAAACATGTTGTTAAATAAAGGAATGAATGGACAGAAATAGGGAACACAAGGGAAAAGATAATTGGCTTCTGCCAAATTGAAGTGACAACAGAGCCTCCAGGGAGAGCTGGCTTTTGAAAATATGAGACTGTAGAGAGGTCAGGTAAGATATAGAGATTTGGGGGACTTCCCTGGTGGCCCAGTGGTTAAGACTCCGTGCTTCCACTGCAGGGAGCATGGGTTTGATTCCTGGTCAGGGAAGTATCCTGCATGCTGCATGGTGCGGCCAAAAAAAAAAAAAAAAGATAGCGATTTGGGGGATATTTGTATAGAGGAGAAAAATTTGAATTATTGGGATCTTTTCATTGTTTCAGATGACTTAAAGACAACAGTGAGGATGTCCAGATCCTGGTGTTGAATCTCTGGGAAAACTGGTCACTGGTTTCTGCCTGGCATGAAGGTAGAGGAGGCAGGATTTCCCTCTTTAAGGTGTTTGGTATATGAAACTATGTGTGTTTCTGGTCTCTGCTCCCTGTCCCAGTTTAAAACCCACTCTACTTGCTTGACATCTGGCTGAGGCATGATTCCTTTCTTTTCATTTCACTCAGCCTTGATCTTCCAATTGGCTTTTGACTGCTGACTTCCGTATTCTTCTTGGTTCCAGACTGTCTGCTTGGCCTGACCCTGTGCTTAATGCCTGACCTCTCCATGACTCTTAGGAACCAAAGCCTGAACCCTAGATTGACTGCTGTCCACAGTTCAGTCAGAAGATGGAAGCCTTTAGAATAAATGAATTATCAAAGAGAGGAGAATATATATTAATATAAGTATAGGTCTCTGGGTCAAACCTTGTGAAATGCTCAAAGTAGAGGAAAGGAAGAAGAGAATAAAAAGGGAATAAAAGACACAGGAAAGGTGGAAGAGTATAAAGGAGAACAAATATTTTCATGAAGAAGAGATTAGTCAACTGAATGAAATTCTACATAAATATCTTAGAGAAATAAAGAGTGAGTCAAGTTCATCGGATTGTGCAAACAGAAAGCCATTCCTGGCCTTTAATTGCATCCTGGAATTTACTTGTTAGATAATTTTGGTACTGGTTTGAATGTGCTTCTTCACCATTTAGAAATGAACATATGTTTCTGTATGTGTAAATGTAAACTTTTTGGAGATGATTTTTTAAACTTCTTACTGAAGGTAAGAAGTGGTGTGTGTGTGTGTGTGTATGTGCATTTGTGTGTTTGTGTATGTGTGTAGGCGACTGGTAGGGAGGAGAAGCACTTAAGATTTTTAACTTTTTTCTCTGTCTTCTTTTTCCCTCTTGCTCCCTCTTATAACAAATCCAAACGATATAGAAGTAAGAAGCCATGGTCTCTTTTGAGGGGTATGCTTTGGGTTTGGCAAGTATATGCTTGCTCTGAAGGAAAAAAAGACTTGTTGTTTTTGTTTACCTATCTCAAACTCTGATTTACTGCTCTTAAATGCTAGCAGCATTTGAAGATCTGTGCTCTACTTCATTCAATGATCTCAATCTGTTCAGTTGGTTTATATGACAGAATAGTCTCACCCAGTTTTTTCAAAAGTTCAAATCAGGGCTTAAGAAGCTGAAGCTGGAAGCAAGATGTGATTAAGCACATCAGAAGGACAAAGATATTCTTGTGTTTCCGCAGCAGCCGGCATTTAAAGAAGCTTATTTCAGAAATATATATGTATATATGTGTTATGCATTTAATATAGCTCTCATTTTGATGAAAATATTACTGCTTGATAATGTAAGAAGATGACTTATTTAAAGCTAAAACTATTTGAAAACTTTTGTAATTGAAAATGTTTTTAACCAAAATTTTAATGACCCAGTTTATAGGTTGCTTTGTAGTATGCACAAATACACACTCACACACATCTAAGGTATGGGGTAGGAGAAAAAGTACTAGTTTTGGGGACCCTGCTTGATTGCATGCCATAGTTCAAGGTAAGCAGGTGGCCTAGTGAAATATAAAAGGATTTAAACAAAGAATTTTATTTCCTGGTTGATGCCTGCAGGGGAGGAATTATGAAAGGAAAGCAGAAATCTGACAGCTAAAGAGAGTCTGGAGTTTTGAAATGAAGTGTTTTTATTGATTTTAAAAGGTATGCAAATTAATTACAATTTACAAACAAACCTAAGCTTTTGAAAATGATAGATTATTTTAAAATAATAATAACAGGTGAAAAGATAGTTCATTATACTCTATAAGAAATCATAGCTCTAGCTCAGCAGGAGGGTGTAACTCTATTTTATCACAGATGACAGATTTTGTAAGAAGCCAAATAAGTATACAATTTGAAAGAAAGAGTGGTATATTGCTTAGTTACCTATTCTTTTGCATAAGTTTTTAATGAACAGATCAAACAGAAAAAAAATTCCTTAGGGGATTACACTATGCCGTATCTTAAAACATTTTGTGCCACAATTCTAGCTTCAAATTATTTCTAAATACAAAAGACCATCTACCTCAAGCTAAGTAAAAGCTTCATTTTAGTAGACATACTAAATAAATACTGTGTCCTCCTTGCATTGCTGAAATTAATAGTTACCTGAAGCCACAAATGCCCACATTTGTTTTCTTATTTTCATAGATGATTTCACTAAGCAGAAGCCCCTGTTAATCCTACATTCACATAGATAGAAGGTCAAAGTTGGTCAGTGAGCCAAGAAATACCATATCAGGGTTTCTTTCCTCTTCAATTGAAAAAGGTATAAATTGTGGAATTAGTGTATTGATTGAAGGCTACAACTTCAAGCAATCAGTTTTTCTGGCTTGACAAGATTATTTTATCCTACTTTTCTTTTATTATTATGTGTAGTATTTGAGTCATCCTTCAAGCAGATGAAGTGACAGCTTGATTTAACTCAATAAAATCCACCAGTTAGGTAACCTACTGAGCCAAACAAAAGATGAAAATGACCGCAAGGAGCAGGTGCACTGTTAGTTTAAGCAAGGAGAGGAGTCTGAAGAAGAAGAAAATATTAACAGAAATTATGTTCTAATCAATGCATTTCTATGGAAACGAGAGAAATTTGTAAAATCTTCTTGCTGGGCAATTGAGCAGATAATGCTTTTGCTTTAAAAACAAAACAAAATAAACGAATCTTTAAAACTAGTCTACGTTCATGAAAAGCAGTGCCTCCATAATGGTTGTGCTTTTGTCTAATTGCTGCAAGTCAAATAATCTTTAATTTCTTGGCATATTTGAGATGAAAATGCTACATGATGGATTTGTGGTGGTTTGGAAATTAAAACTATAATTTGTTTATCTTTCATTGAGCCTTCGCTTTCTCATATCACATCCAATGGGTTATCTGTCATGTTTTCTTGAAATTAGACTATTTGTACATTTACAGATAATATCAATCTGAATTTTCCTGAGAGACCTAAATACATAAGCCATAGTGGATATTTTGTTTGCAAAACTAGAAGAAGATTTTTATAATTTTAAATGTTGATTTAATGGATATATTGAAGTCTCTGTTTAAAGCTCTTCAGACCTAAGGATGCTCATTGCTCTTTGATTATATATAACACTTCCATTATTGACAGTGGGAATGGCTCCATTGGCAATAGGGAGCAACTTCTAGGAGCAGGTTTGCTTTTAAATGAACAGTTTCATTAATACTTACTTTTTGGAACTTTGGAGACCACACTGTGTTTTGTTTTAGTGTGTTGACTTAAACAATTCTGGGTTAGAAATCCTGGGAGAATGTAGGTGAGGTGTGTGGTGTGGTTGTGGGGTGAAAGATGGGGAGTACTTTCATTATTATAAGGAAATTTGGGAATTCCTTTCATGATACTCTTAGGTTTCAAATGGATGTGGTCTGGTTTTTGCAGAAAGAGTAATTTCTTATGCAACCCAGATACGCGAGGACCAATTTTTTAAATGCCTTCTATAGTTTTCCTCAATCAATAATATATCTTATAAAGTTAACATAAAACTTTCATGGGATGGCTAATAGGGTTTTTCTTGCATACTAATTGTGACTAGTTGGTAGTATTTCCCTGACATGGTGAGATGAGGTTGACTCTGAAGTTCTATCTAGGCTTAGCAGGAACAAATATAATGAGGTGTTAGTGACAATTGCCTTAAATGCAGAATGGGGAAGTCATGACACATGACCACTTTAACTACTTTTTTTTTCAAATAGATATGTCATATTTATTTGCTATATTAATTTTATCTGTAACTTTTATCTTTGCTCTTCTCTGACTTTTCACTTCTACACATGTTTTTCTCACCAGAAATTTCCGTGGTTCAGGGGAATTTCTGATGGGCAAGGGCAGTGGCATTGAGACAGTGTGATTGCTAGGGGTGCCAGGGTCTGCATTCATTCCACTGGCGCAACAGTGGTGTTGGCAAGTTAAAACCACTGGGAGGAAACAGGTTGGTGGTACTATGGAGCAGGTGCCCATTTACTGAAGGCACTGACATTACAAAGATTCATTATTTCCAAATACTTTTCATTTCCTTTATGACCCAAAGAATTAAAAGTACCTTGAGAAGCTGTGGTTAACATAAAGGAAATTAAGACCTTATGCCTAAGGATGTAAACTTTTTTACCCTTAAGTTGAGGAGACAGAGCAAAAAAGGAAATATTTTGTTTAGAATCCATACAGGATTGCCCTTTTAGAGCCAATACAGTGACTTCGTCTGAGATAAAACTTAGAAGGTACTATCAGATGTCCAAAACATGATTCAGCTCTTATTAGCACAAGATGTTGAAACTAATTAAGTTAAGTTTATTTTAATAAACTACATTTAGAGAATGAATGACTTTTCAGGGAATTCATGTCTAATACTCACTTTTTGATCCACATTTCCCCACATGTGCTCCATTTCAAGTTTGTAGTCATTGTGGGAATGAAGCAATTATAGTACCCCAGTTTAATTTCAAAATTTATATGTTTTTTTCTTTAGTTTCTTTTATTTTATATTAAAATGTTCAGTTTGATGAGTTTTGAGAATTATATATATACATGTTACCATAACCCAAACAAGATATAGAACATATCTATCACTTATGAAAGTTTCCTCACTGTTCTTTTAATTAATTAATTCCAGACTCTTGCCCCCATGTCCATAGGCAATCAATGTTTTGATTTCCAATAACAACATATATCTATATATATCTATAGATATATATTATCTATCTATCTATCTACCTATCTATCTATCTATCTATATGTTGTGTATGGGTGTATGGGTGGTGGGGTATGGTTGATATATATATATAGAGAGAGAGAGTGTGTATTTGTGTACCTTTTTTGAACTTATAAATGGAATCATATTGCATATGTTCTATTTTGTATCTGACTCCTCTTATTCAAAATAATATTTTTAAGATTCATTCATGCTGTTCCTTTTTACTTCTGAGTAGTATTTCATTGTATAAAAGCACCTCAATTTGTTTATTCATTCTATTATAGCGTATTTGGGCTGCTTCCACTTTCTGGTTACTATAAATAAGGCAATTAAGTACAAGCCTTTTGTGGACACACGTTTTCATTTATCTTGGTAAATACCTATGAGTAAAATTGCTGGGTCATAGGTTAGATGTATGTTTTGTTTTAAAAAATTATTTGAAAGTTTACATACATATATTAACTCTTGTTTTTTGGTGTACTGTTCTATGAATTTCCGCTTGTGTAGATTTGTGTAATCACCACAACATTCAGGGTAAAGAATAGTTCCATTGCTCCAAAAACTTCTTTCTGATGCCTATTTGTTGTCAAACACTTCCCCCTTTTCTAACCTCTGGCAACCACTGATGTTCTCCATCCTTATGGTTTTGCCTTTTAGAGAATGTCATACAAATGGAATTATATAGTTTATAACATTTTGAGGCTGCTTTCTTTCACTCAGCATACTGACTTTGAGATTCATCCATGTTTTTGTGTGCAACTGAATGTTATTTCTCTTTATTGCTGAATAGTATTTCACTCTATGGCTATACCATCATTGTATGGTTGTACCACAGTTTGTTTTTCACTCATCCATTGAAGGACATTGGAATTGTTTTATTAGTCTTGGGATAATATTAACAGAGTTGCCATAAATATTCAGGTACAGGTTTTTGTGTGAGCATAAGTTTTCATTTTTCTTAATGTTGGCGTTTTATCCCCCTTTGAACTTGCTAAACTTACTTAGTAGTTATAGGAATTTATTTTTTTACTCCTTGGAATTTTTACATAGACAATCATGTTATCAACCAATAGGAGCAGTTTCATTTCTTCTTTTCTAAACTATTCTTTTTACTTTATTTTTTTCTTACTGCACTGGCTAGAATTTCCAGTAAAATGTTGGATAGGAGGGATGAGAATGATATTCTTGCCCTATGCTTGATTTTAAAGTGAAAGCAATTATTCTTTACCATTGCAAATAATGTTTGCTATGTGTGTTTGTTTTGTTTTATTTTTGTTTTTAAATTTCCTTTATCAGGTTAAAGAATTATAATTCTATTCCTCATTTGCTGAGAGTTTTTTTAAAAATCATGAATGGATATTGTGTCAGATTTTTCTCTGCACTGATTAATATAATCACATATTTTATCTTCTCTAATCTGTTAATATAATGGATTACAAAAATTGATTTTCAATATTGAATGAACTTTGCATTCCTGAGATAAACACCACTTGGTCATGATGAATTATTTTTTAAATTTATTGCTGGATTTGCTATGTTAATATTTTGTTGATAACTTTTGTTTGTAAATATTCATAAGGAATATTGGCTAGTAGTTAATTTTCCTCTTCTGTTTTGGTCTGTTTTGTGGGTAATCCTGGCTACAGATAATGAGTTGGGATATGATCTACCCTCTTCTACTTTCCTAGAGAAATTGTTTAGAATTGGTATCATTTCTTCTTTAAATGTTTGGTAGAAATCAACAGTGAAAAAGATCTGCTTTGTAAACAGTTCTTTCACATGTTTCTTCTTGTAGCATGATTTTAATAGCTGATTTAAATTTTTTGTCTGATAATTCCAAAAATTATCTTAAGTTTGGCATCTGTTATCTTAAATGTGAGAAGTTAAAAATTTTCAGTACTTATATGTCAGGTTATTTTGGATTGTATCTTGGACATTTTAATATTATGTTATACAACTCTAGGTCTTATTTAATCTAATGGAGAACGTCACTTGTTTTTGTTTGTTTTAGCAAGGTCAGATCTATGCATGCTCAGCTTAGTGGTGAGCCCAGGAGTTCATACACAACTTTATGGAATCACTTTCTTGAACTCACACCTCTCTGTGATTTCCCTAATACATGTCTCTTTTCCTCAGCTGACAATCTTGGGTTTTAGTTTCCTTGCCTTGACAGGCCTCTGGCATGATTATGCCTGTTTCTAGTGCTGAGCAGTAAGGAGACAGAGAGGAGAAAATGGTAGAGGAGTGGAGAAGTTGGAGGGAGAGAGAGAAGCATAACAGGACTCCCCCGCCCCTACCATGCTCTTAAAAGAAGAGTTTCTCTGGTCAGTGAAAAAGATTCCCTCCCTTAGAGTTTTAGGCACCTGTTTATCTATTGCTGTCATCATCCCCACTATAGCTACAGGATTTTCTGGGGGAGAGGGGAAGAGAGAACCGCAAAAACAAATGAAAGCCCCCGTGTGATTCCCCACACTGTCTCTGACCCATAGAAGCCTCCTTTCCTACTGTGTGGACCAGAAATAGGTAGTTTCTCTTGGAACATTTTCTGTTCATACTTGGTACATAGATTCAGGTTTTATGATGCTTCTGAATCCAGAGCATGGGATACTGGTGGAAAAATCTATGTTAAACTCACTACCAGTTCAATGGCATTCAGTTTCTAGTTTCCTTCCCTTATTCCTTCAGCTACCGTTCACTTTTTAGAGTCCTCAGGTAGCTGCTCCATGCATTCTATCTGCTGTTTTTAGTTATAGTCAGTGGCAGAGAAACAATGGAAGTGCTTACTCAGCCTTGATTGGAACTGGAACTTGTTAACAATGTTCACAGAAGTATATGCAGCAAAATAATCTGAAAACTGGAATTTACTTTAAAACACTTCAGTTTGGAAAATACAAAGTGTGGGAGAGGCGGAGCAGGATCACTTTCAGTAGCAGGCATTATCTATGAGTGGCCAGGGTATCTGGGAAAGTATACCTGGGCATAGCACCACTGAAAAATTGTGAGATTGGCCTAGGTTTAATTTTACTAAAAAAAAACCTGCCAAATACTTCTGAAGTGTAATTGAAAACATCTTATACACCTACCAGTTTTATATAGTAGGGTGGTCCAGTTCATATGAGTGGTCCAGCAACATTTGATATTGTCATCTGTTTTGATTTTAGCCTTGCTGGTGGCAGTGAAATAGTGTCTCCTCATTTGAATTTTAATTTCATTGATAACTAATAATTTTGAACACCTTTTCATGTGCTTATTGGTCATCCACTTATCTACTTCTGTGATGTGTTTACTTGAGAGGGGATGATAGAGTGAATAGATAGAGTGAATTTTATTATATTTGCAGTGGATGACATAATTATGGAAGAACCTGATAAAGACAGAAGACTTTATTTTAATAAAAGTACAAGAGTAGACATATGGAAAGAGGCC
This sequence comes from Balaenoptera acutorostrata, assembly GCF_949987535.1. Lineage (NCBI taxonomy): Eukaryota > Metazoa > Chordata > Mammalia > Artiodactyla > Balaenopteridae > Balaenoptera > Balaenoptera acutorostrata. The sequence continues at coordinate 18,414,143 of NC_080071.1, read as the reverse complement.
ATGAGAGAGCCTGTATGACAGAGTGGTTAAGCCATGTGGTCTTGGGAAAGTTACTTAAACTTTTTGTGCCTCAGTTCCCTCCCTGTAAAATGGGGACAACACAAGTACCCACCTCATGGAGTTGTTATAAGAATTAAAAAACGTAGTATTGGGAAATCCCCTAGAATAGTGTTTGGTCCATTTTGAATGTGCTGTATGTTGTGCAAAGTAAATAATGTATAAAGAAAAGTGGGATTAATTTTGTAACTGCTTCTCTTTCCAGTGACTATGAACGACTCTTTGGTGTTTATTCATGATTTATACTGAGAGATTGCAGAAATACAATTTTTCTCATTTTCTGTATATATGAGAATTAGCAACAAATTCTCCACTAATATATAGTTTCCTGCTAGAAGATACTCTTTTTTTTAAGAAGATACTCTTTTAAGATTCATCATGAAGTACATCTTATTTCTCTGTTGATTCTGTTTTTCAGTGAGACTCTTTCATCCTACAGATATACTAAGCATACCTGAAAGTCCACAAATGGTCTCATCATATTTAGATCAATTTCTTATTGAGGATAGAAGTTGTCCAAGAAATGCTTTGATAAGTTTTGAACCAAGTTGTTTATAGACTATTTTTAAAAAAGAAAAAATCTGTATATCTTAAACTATTTATTTCTAAAATTGTTCTAGGGCTTCATTTTACTTCCAGTTAACAAAATTGAGCAGAATTATTGTTTAAATACATTTTGAAGTTTTGAACTAAGTTATTTATTAAGAATTTAAAAACAACAGAAAATATTGAATAAATATTATCTTTATTAAAAATAATTCTACAAAAATTTACAAAACAATTTAAAGTATATAAAGCATTTTATACAAATGATTTAATTAGTAAATCATTAAATTCCTTTTTGTGGCCTGAAAATGAGAATTGGTAAATTTTAACAAAATATTTAAAAATGTATGTCAAAGACTTGCACATTATTCTAAACTGAGTTTTAACACTTTGTTTTCTGATATCTAGTAGAAAGAGGAAATATAGATTATGTGTATAATAGTTCTTCATCATCAATACTATATTTGTAATTTTGATCATTTAGGGACAATTGGAAAGCTTCAAATATTTCATTTGTGTTTATTTTTGGACTCCTTATTCCTAAAAGAAAATTTCAAGATTGATGAGTGCTAGTTTGATTTCAGAAGTTTTATTGATGTATGCATTTTTAAAAAATCTTGCATGCTTTCATTTTGTCTGGTTAAAAAAGCACCTTGATTATTGAAAATAGTACAATGTGTAGTTATAGAATAGTATAATACAAAATAGCTATACCATAGTATAATAGTTTTGTCATCGTGATTAGTCTATTGTGCTTTATATTTTAATTACTTTCAAAATGGTACACTTGGTGTTAATGAGGAGGTTTAATTTCTTGGAGTTTTTCTATTAAGTTCTTTAAACTCTACCAAATAGTGCTCAGCCATGCCCAGATCATCAATTTCTTAGACATTTTGAGCAAAACCATGACATCTGCCTGGCTAATGTGGACTCTGATTATGGAAAGATCTTGCACTAGATTCATCTTTTATGAAGCATCTATGATGAGCTAATACTCAACCTGATGCCTTTTTTATACACTCTATCATTTAATTCTCACAATGATTCTGGCAAGGTATCACTCATTATATCCTACTGAAGATTATCTTTTTATAAATTAGGCTGTCTTAGTTTATTCTGGATGTTATAAAACTAGGCTTAGACTAGGTGGCTGATAAACAACAGATCTTTATTTCTCATAGTTTTGAAAGTTTGGAAGTCCAAGATCAAGGTGCTGGCAGATTCAATTTCTGGTAAGGGCTCACTTCCTGGTTCATCTTCTCCCTGTGTCCTCAGTGGGGGAAGCGACAAGGGACCTCTCTGGGGTCTCTTTTATAAAGGCACTAATCCCATTCATGACAGCTCTGCCCTCAAGATCTAATCACTTCCCAAAGTTCCCACCTCCAAGTACCATCACATTGGAGATTAGGCTTCAAAATATTAATTTTGGGTGTACACATCCAGTCTATAGCACTAACCATTACGTAAAAGCGATTTTCTTCTACTTTAATATTTTTTTTTACCTTTGTTAACATTCCGAAGCAAATTTAATAAAATTTTATTTTCATGGAATAATTTAGTAATAGATTGCTCTAGAAATAATTATTTGATAATATTCTCCCAATTATTGATTCATTTTAGGATAAGTAAATAAGCATAAAATAAGGAATCGACAGATATTTCATAGATTGTCATAGTTAGGCATTAACAGAAACAGAAAAAAACATAATGAAATTAAGCAAAGTACTATAGAGGAAGAAAACACATTGGTGTGGATGATATGAGAACATGGTAATAGAAAAAGAAAGATATGAATGTGTCCCTTCAGTTTTTAATATGTGAAATCAGTGTTTTTAATATGACTTTTACTTAAAGTAAGTGAGGAGGCCACAGCACATCTGAGGTTTGACACAGACTACTGAATGGCCCACAGAACTTAACATGATAGAAAGCACATTGTTCTAGTATGTGTTTGGGGGTTGGAACACACAGAGGGTAGACATCAGAGTGCATGTGAAAGAGACGATAAGCACCAAACTAAAAAATTTCCATGTTTGTAGTCATGAACAAGATATGACATGTGCAAAACACAAAAAGGAAAGAACTGGGCAATTTAAAGAAAGAAGGAATTGCTATTTAATTTTGTCATATTGCCTTCTGTTAATTTAACTCAAGCCGATATTGTTTGCAAAATAGTGTAAGTGAGGAAAAAAAATCCAAGGAATAGAAATTACATGTGTGTCACACATCAAAGTGTGATATTCACAATAATCAGAATTTGCAAAATTTATGAAGCAGTAGTGAGTAGAAGATTAAAGTCCTAGGAACTTTATTTAAAACATTTCTACTTAAATAATTACAGGTTATAAAGCATATCATCTGCCCATCTTTGCTCTATCAATTTATAAATAAATTATAAAAAATATAAATTCAATGAAAAATACATAAAAGGCTGTAAACATTCACATCCTGTATTTTGGTTAGATCCATTTTTTTTCATAAAAGTGAACTTTGTTAAAAAGATATTATATAAAAAGAAAAAAATAAACTGAAACAGGATTGTACCTTTTCCTTTCATCTAAATTTGTTTATAATTAGGTAATCTGAGTAAGTTCCATGGCAAAATGCTAATTGTTAAACTTTAATTATTCTTCTTTAATTCCTTTATACATTTTCCATGTATTAACTGAGTGCCAGCCTTGTGACATGTACTGTTTCAGTGTCTGAAAACGGTGAATAATTGGGAAAAATCCTAGCCCTATGGAGCTTACATTCAGGTGAGGAGAGACAGATATACAAGTAAAATGTATAATATGTCAAATAATTAAAGCAGGGAAAGAGGAGAGGAACTGTTGGGGGGTAGGTTTCTTTTTAATAGGTTGGTCAGGGTAAGTCTCTTTGTCACAGAGACATTTATTTGTGCAGAAGCCTGAAGATGATGGGGATGTGAGCCATGCTGATATTGGAGAGAAGGACTTTTAGGCAGAGAGATCAACATATTACTAGGTCCGGACATAAGAGCATGATTAGTATGTTTGAGGAAAAGTGAGGGGTCCTCGTTGACAGAGCAAAGTGAGTGAAAGTGATATAGTAGCAGATGAGATCACTAAGGTAGTGGTGGTCAGATCATGTAAAGAATGATTTTACTCTGACTGAGATAGAAAACCATTAGAGAGTTGAAGAAAGGAGTCATATGATCTAAAGTTTTTAAAAGATCACTTTAGCTGCTATACTGAGCATAGACTCTCTTCTTAAGGCCACTCACATGAATAGGTGGAAGGTTCAGTGGAAGGTTTAGGGTAAAAGTTTTATTAGATTGCCTTCAAGAAGAAAGAGAAGAAAATGAAGTAGGGATATCAAATATACTCTACTCTTTTAGGGAGTTTTATTGTAAAGGGAAGCAGAAAGGTAGTTGGAAGGTAATACAGAGTCAAGAGAGTTCCTTGTTTTGTTTTACTATGAGAAGAATTACAGCATGTTTGTGTGTTGATGGGGCTGATCCAGTAGTGAGGGTAAAATAACAGTGTATGAAAAAGAAGAGGTGATTTCTGGAATAATGCACTTGAGTAGTCTAGAGGGAAGAGAATGAGTGGATAAATTGTCAGGAACATGGACAGTTATCTATGGAAACCAAAGGAAAAACAGTATAAGGACACAGATTTGGACAAGTGAGTAGATGTGGTAGGAGTCTGTGAAATTTCTTTTCTGATTACTTCTGCTTTCATTTTTTAGTTGTGAGATAGGGGAGGAAGTGTAATAGCTGGAGGAAGATGGAGAAAGTAGAAAATAGGCAGCAAGAAGAATGAATTGGTTAAGGAAATAATTTTTTTTTTTTTTAACTTGAAGTCTGTTTAAGTTCTGTGGTTATGAAGTGAAAGAGAAACCAGTGGACATGGTTCTGTGTTTTTTTTTTTTTCTTTTTGTCACTTATATTCAACTGCAAAGTTTCAGGCACAAAGCAGATGGAGAATTACATTTATCCAGGCTTGACATTTTTTCCAAGTAAATATGTTGAAAAGAAAGAGAAGTATGAAAAAGAATGATTAAAATGATGGATCATGGAATATAAGGTGGGTAAGAAATGAAAGTAAAAAGTGATGTACTGGATCAATGGATTGAAAGTCCCCAAAAGTCATAGAATTGTTGGAATCAGAAATCTAGGGGAGGTAAGCTGAAAAGACAAGAGGCAGTCAGGAGAGTGAGATGCCTGCAATTGAAATCATGGACGAAGAGTACAATTATTGTCAGTAACAAATATTTTAGGCTTTCAGGCCATAGAGTCTGTATCACATTTACTCAACTCTGCTGTTGTGGCTGAAAAGTAGTCACAGACAATACATAAATTAGTGGGCATGGTTGAACTCCAGTAAAACTTATTTCTTAAAAAGGTACAATATACAAGGTTGTAGAATCCAAGATCAATATGCAAAAGTCAATTGCTTTCCTATATACTAGCAAAGAACTAGTAGAATTTGAAATAAAAAACAAACACCATTTACATTGGCAACCCCCAAATTGTAATACGTAGGTATAAGTCTAATGAAATATGTACAAGATCTATACAAGGGGGCTTCCCTGGTGGCGCAGTGGTTAAGAATCTGCCTGCCAATGCAGGGGACACGGGTTCGAGCCCTGGTCTGGGAAGATCCCACGTGCCGCGGAGCAACTGGGCCCGTGAGCCACAATTACTGAGCCTGCGCGTCTGGAGCCTGTGCTCCGCAACAAGAGAGGCCGCGATAGTGAGAGGCCTGCGCACCGCGATGAAGAGTGGCCCCCGCTTGCCGCAACTAGAGGAAGCCCTCACACAGAAACGAAGACCCAACACAGCCAAAAATAAATAAATAAATTAAAAAAAAAAAAGATCTATACAAGGAAAAATACAAAACTCCAATGAAAGCAAGGAAGAACTAAGTAAATGGAGATGTGTTTCAATACTCCATCAGAATCTAGTTGATTGGCTGACAGTGTACATCTCTTTTAACAGACTCTGATTTGTAGAAATGTGGCTTATTCCTAAACTGATGTCAGCTACAGCTGGTTAGGTACTGTGAGGGCAGGAAAAGGACAAGAGCCACTTAGAGGAGTTTTTGTTTCCAAATGATTACTCATAACCATAGATTGTAACATTAAGATGCCTGAGCCTGTACATTAATCTTTTTATCAACCTATATTCTTTTATCTACCCATCACCTTTTCACCATTTAAAATTCTTGATATTCTTTGTCAGAATCACATCACAATTTCTCAGAATTATAGCTTAGTAAATTACTTGTTTAGAATTTAAGTGAATGCATTTATAAATAAATATAGTTTTCTTGTATTCCCCACTAGATGTCATTTACTTTGACTAAATTTACTTATACTGTTTTAACTTACAGAGAATGTCCAGGAGTTTATATTTCTTTTTACTCAGCTGACATTCTGATTTACTAAAAGGACATCACCATTTCCCAAAGTGCATCTGTTCAAAATCAGAAGAAAAGAAAATAAAGGCTTTCATTTTCTTTTCTTTTCATTAAAATATTTTTCACCTTAAGGAGTTTGGGGAATTGTTACAGGTGACTCATAAAGTTCTTAAATTCCCTAAGCTGTACCCACAATGTACAGAATGCTGTATTAATAAGAAGGGTCATTCAGTATCAAAAGTCATTGCTTTTTCTTTGTGCACATTCAAACCTATGTGATTGAGTACCTCTCCCTTTGCTACCAAAATGCACTGTCCTGTGTATTTGAGGAAGCTGCTCCTGCCCCATTGCTGGAGGGACAGACTTTCAGAGGAGGGTTTTCCAGGACCCTTCCGCTCTAGAGCCACATATACTTTTTTGAGTCCTCCTGTGACCAGTATATTGACCAGTGACTGGCTAAGGTTTCAGAACTTTCAAGAGCTCTTTTTCTTCGTAGAAGGCAGAATTTTGGGTGGTTGTTTTTAATTTAAACCTGTTCAAAGAATCTGTTTCTGATTACATAGTGAAAGGTATTTTACTATTCATTTACTGTTCATTTTAGAATGAGCATGACATAATAAGTGGAAGAAAGTTGGCTCTTAATTTATACAAAGGGAAACTTTTGCTGTTATTTTATATAAAGGAAAAGATTTCCTGTGTATTTATTTCAGTCTTCGTACTGGAGATAGGATATTTAGGAAGAAAACCCTACATTTGTGGTATGTGTACAAGGACTTAACACCCATCGCAGATATAAATTCATTTGTTACAGTGGCAAGCCCATATGTGTGTACTTGAAGAATAGAATTACTGGCGTACAGAAGCTTCTAAATGATTGGCTTTAAGATTTTTAATGATATCTATAGTTATTCAGTTATTTGAAACAAAACTACTTAATGGACTATAAAGGTATGGTAATATGTTTCAGGTCACTTGTTATAAGTGTGTTATAAAAATAGTTAATACCTAGCCTGTTTCATATTCTGTTTTCATTCTATACTTTTTATTTATTTTTATTTTTTTTAACATTTTTATTGGAGTATAATTGCTTTACATTGTTGTGTTAGTTGCTGCTATATAACAAAGTGAATCAGCTATACGTCTACATATAACCCCATATCCCTCCCTCTTGTGTCTCTCCCACCCTCCTTATCCCACCCCTCTAGGTGGTCACAAAGCACCAAGCTGATCTCCCTGTGGGATGCAGCTGCTTCCCACTGGCTAGCTATTTTACATTTGGTAGTGTATATATGTCTAGGCCACTCTCTCACTTCGTCCCAGCTTACCCTTCCCACTCCCCGTGTCCTCAAGTCCCTTCTCTATGTCTGCATCTTTATTCCTGTCCTGCCCCTAGGTTCTTCAGAACCATTTTTTTTTTTTAGATTCCATATATATGTGTTAGCATACGGTATTTGTTTTTCTCTTTCTGACTTAACTTCACTCTGTATGACAGACTCTAGGTCCATCTACCTCACTACAAATAAATCATTTTCATTTCATTTTATGGCTAATATTCCATTGTATATATGTGCCACATCTTCTTTATCCATTCATCTGTCGATGGACACTTAGGTTGCTTCCATGTCCTGGCTATTGTAAATAGTGCTGTAATGAACATTGTGGTACATGACCCTTTTTGAGTTATGGTTTTCTCAGGGTATATCCCCAGTAGTGCGATTGCTGGGTCATATGGTAGTTCTACTTTTAGTTTTTTAAGGAACCTCCATACTGTTCTCCATAGTGGCTGTATCAATTTACATTCCCACCAACAGTGCTAGAGGGTTCCCTTTTCTCCACACCCTCTCCAGCATCTATTGTTTGTAGATTTTTTGATGATGGCCATTCTTAGAAGTAGATAAAACATTGACTTTGACTTAGTACATGCTGGGTTAAATTCTTACTTATTTTACCTAGCATAGCGGATGACAGAGGACAAGTATGCCAATTACTTCAATTACCTATTATTCAGAAAAAGGACATATTAAAACAATCATGATAGATACAGTAGGCCTTGAAGTTAAGAGTACATTTCTAAAAGGTATATCATAATTCTAAGAATGTGTGTGTGTGGAAGTGTGTGTATATATGTATACATGTATACATATATAATATATATATATATATATATACACACACACATATATTAGTATTTAGTATTCATGGGCTAACTACTGAATATGATTTTGTATATTATACAATCCAGAGTCTATAAAGAAAAAGAAAGTGGAATAATTAGAGCCACACCCTATGTCTCTTCTTTTGAGGGTGCTATCTTTCTCTGATATTTTATATATTAAGTTAAAGCCATGCAACTTTGTAGCCTCCATTAAGTGTAAGTTATTTGGAGAATTAGGAAGATACATTTATTTACTTTTAAAATTTTCTACTCAAAGCACTGTGCTAGGTGTTCAGATGGCAAAAGATACACAGAAGAATGAAAAAAAATTTTATGGTGGATCAGGTCTCAAAATAACACTGGGAAACTGAGCATAATGTATTACACTCTTGGAGATTTGTGATGAAAGCTAGCATATTAAAGGTTCTGACAAGCTCTGATAGGAATATATCTGCTTAACTTGAAGATAGCATTTCCCAAGGACTCTTTATTAAAAAAAAAAAAAACCCAAACCAAAAACAAACATATTAATTTGTCCAGCCTCCTCTGTTTGATGCCCAGACTTTGGGAAATCCTGGGCTGCAGTACCATCTTTACCTTAGTTTGAACCCCCCGCACCGCCTGTGTCTAGGCCCAGTTACCGGGACATCTCAAGGCTGGCTCTCCTTGACTAACATGTCAACAGCCAAAGGTAATGATTGCAGTTCTGTTTACTTACCGCCTTGTAACCAAAGTGGATGGGCTTGCATTGCTTTTTCTCAGATTTCTGATTTAGAAGACTCTGACTATACAATTTGAAATATTATCAAGTGTACGGATAGGCTTCACATTATTAGTAAGTTTCTATCCTCCCTCCCAGGTACTGAGCATATTCATAGTGACCTTATAGGGTGACCAAGTCACCATGATAAACCATTAGAGATTTGGAGGAAGAAGAGGCATTTCAGAACCCCAATACCAAGATGCATGTGTAGTTCACAACTTGGCCTAAATCATCAACTTACCCTGCTTTGAGGACCACGACTGTAGGATTTTTAATTGACAATCATGTTATCAAGCTGACTTGTAAAATAGAACAAATATTTTTCTTTCAGCAAAAATACTTAAACTGCTTTCAACCTGGATGGTAAGAGTATTATTATCTGTCATTCAAATTACTACAAAAGTCTCATAACTGGTTTCCATATTTCTACCCATATTCCCACCTCCAAAGGGATTTCACAGCAAAGGGACCCATATAAAAGAAGTTCAGTCAGTTACTCCTCTCTTCACAACCCTCACACGGCTCCCCATTTCAGAGAAAAAGGCCAAAGTCCTCACATGTTCAACAAGGCCCTGTGCAGCCTGGTGTCTTTGTTACTGAGTCCAAGCTCTTTCTGCTCACTGCATGATAGGCCAGTAAATCTGGAGATGAGGTGTTGGGGCAGGAATAATGACTTGATTCAGAAAGCTGGGAGGCTGAGACGGTGGTGGACTGCTGTCCTAGAGAACCATTTTACCAGGGTCTGGATGCTAGTTTCTTTTAAAAAACAAAGAGAGGGGGAGGTGAGGAGTAAAGTAAAAAGACCATAAGTTATTGCAAATACTTCCTGGTTTCATAAAAAGACCATAAGTTATTACAAATACTTTCTGGTTTCAGTCGGACTCTAGTAGGGGATGTCTTAATTTCTTCTTTCCTGCAGCCATCACAGGGGGCTGGGTCAGGATGTTTCCTGTGAGCTAAACAAAGGTATTTTAGCTTAGCATTCAGCCATGGGAGGTGCAGGGTTCTCAAAGATGGGCCCTTATGTATACATTCAGCTATAGGCAACACCACTTAGCAAAAGCAATAGAATAAAAAGGTTAGAGTAAAAGACACAGATCTAATATGGAGTCAGATTTGTTATTCCCTATTAAATACATCTTCATTCCATCTCATTTTCTACCACTCTCCCCCTTACTCTCCTTTATCCAGTCACACTGGCCTTCTTGTTTCATAGTCTCTCCAAATGAAATGGTCTTCCTCCAAAATAACACATGGCTAACTTCCTTACCTCTTTAAAGTCATTGCTCAAACATTATTTTCTCACTAATAGGATAGGATTAAGTCCTATCCTGACCAGCTATTTAAAGTTGCAACTGCCCTGAGAACTTCCGGTCCTCCTTATCCTGTTTTATTTTTGTCCGGAGCATATATCACTTTTAAAAATACCGCATCATTTACATATTTATTATGTCTCTTGTTTATCATGTGTCTCCCCTGCTAGAATTTTAATTCAGTGAGTCCAAGGGTTTTTATATGTTTGTTTAGGGTTTGGTATCTTTTGTTCATTGTTGTGTTCTGAGCACCTAGAACATTGCTGACACATAGCAGATGGTCAAGAAATATTTGTTGACCAGATGAGTAAATGAATGGATAAGATAGTCAAAGAAAAAGATTTCCCACTAGTTTGATAAAAAAATTCATCAACCCAGACCATTTTTTAAAAATAAACAGATATAGTGGTTTACAAGATAGAGAAACCTAGCTTTAACCCAGCTATTTGTTTCATTAATTTTTCTTTAGACAAATAGGCAAGTTATGAAATTCCTCACAGTTTAAGTCCTTGTGTAGTTAAACATTATTTGGGTATTCATTGTTGGTTTTGAGGGGTACTCTTTAATCTCACCTAGGTAAATGCTATAGGGTCTTGCAGCCACTATTGTTGCTTCTTGATGGGCTGCAGATATTTTCTCCAACATTTCATTAGCCTGTACTAGTCATAATAAAGGCCAGAATTTCAAAAGGCAGCAGGAGACATGGGTTTCATACAAGTGGAGACTATAGAAGTTCTTTTTTAAAAATTATTTATTTATTTATTTATTTATTTATTTATTTTTGGCTGTGTTGGGTCTTCATTTCTGTGCGAGGGCTTTCTCTAGTTGTGGCTAGCGGGGGCCACTCTTCATTGCTGTGCGCGGGCCTCTCACTATCGCGGCCTCTCTTGTTGCGGAGCACAGGCTCCAGACGCGCAGGCTCAGTAGTTGTGGCTCACGGGCCTAATTGCTCCACGGCATGTGGGATCTTCCCGGACCAGGGCTCGAACCTGTGTCCCCTGCATTGGCAGGCAGATTCTCAACCACTGCGCCACCAGGGAAGCCCCTATAGAAATTTCGATACTATTTATTTTCTTCATTTTTTTCCAAATGTTGTTTGAAAATAACAAAGAGAAAACACTCTTACTGCCTGTAACAGCAGGTTCCCCATGGGGGCCAGGGTGGGAGAGGCAGGCTCCAAGCTTAGATCATGTGTTCTCAGAGGAGGATTAGATGACTCTGAGCAACAACTTTGGGGTGAGGGAGGTTAGAGAGCTGGCAAATCTAGGGGAAAAAAAACCCACGCTGTATGCCAGATCTGCACAGCTGTGTCCACCACTGATAATCCTTCTGTAGGAAAAAGTCAGTTGCTTCCTAGAGCACCCTGGAAAGGACCATATTATAAAGGAAAAGTCAGTCTTATTTAGAAGTTCTCTACTCATTGCTTTACTTTCGTCCCTCTGAATGATCCCTCTCTGCTTCCTTGGTTGATTGGGTGATGGCAGCTTTTGGCCTTCCTTATGTAAAACATTCAACCCAAATTCTAAGTAAAAAACAATTTTTGCATATTGACTCATTTCTCTTGCTTTTACATTTTAAAAATCGGATAGTTTGTTAATAACCAAAAAGAAAGCTCAAGGGATGCCCAAGTCACCTCTTCCCTGGCAATCTGAAGATGTAATTCCCTATACTTGTAATATTTTAGTCCAATTCCAGCTCAGCAGCTACACTGTTAGTATCTTTCTTTTTCACCATGTTCTTTTTCACCTTGACAGAAAGAACATTTATTCAACTATAAAAGTCTGAAATCTATAATTATATATTTTAATCTGGAAAGCTAATTTTAAAATATTAATTAAAAGTACACTCCTAAAAATAAAACAGATTTTATTAATGGTTTTAATTTTTATTTTCTTCTTGAGCTTTTATATAATTTGCAATTTCTACAATGAGAATTATGACATAATGAAAAATATACCTCATAAGTTATTTATTATTATTACTGTTTTTTCTTATTATAAGTTACTCTCTAAATTTCTGGACCACAAATTAATTTTGTATTCCCACTTTTAGCCCCTCATGATATTTGCCTCTCTTATATTGTTTTTTATTTTAAAATAGCACTATTATATTTCCTTAAACACTATTATATAAATATTATAAAGGTAATATTGCTTATTGCCAAAAATTCAGAAAATTGGTAAATGTAGAAACCTACAAGTTCAGAAAAAATATAAATATAAAATAGAAAATGAATATAATCTATAATTACCCAAACCTAAGATGACTATTATTTACATTTTGCTATATATACAAGAAATTTATTCAAATATTTACTCTATAATTGTGTACATACACATATCCCGTACACACATACATTTGAAAAAAATGGAGGCATAATTTTCATGTTCTTATTCAATTTATTCTTTTATTTAACTTTATAGTATGCACATCCATTGAATGGATGTACCATAATTTACTTACTCTGTTATTGACAAGCATTTAGATTATCTCCAGGTTTTCATTGCAATGGACATTCTTTTTTTTTTTTTTTTTAACATTTTTATTGGAGTATAATTGCTTTATAGTGCTGTGTTAGTTTCTGCTTTATAACAAAGTGAATCAGTTATACATATACATATATCCCCATATCTTTTCCCTCTTGCATCTCCCTCCCTCCCACCCTCCCTATCCCACCCTTCTAGCTGGTCACAAAGCACTGAGCTGATCTCCCTGTGCTATGCGACTGCTTCCCACTAGCTATCTATTTTACATATGGTAGTGTATAAATGTCCATATATACACTACCACTCTCTCACTTTGTCCCAGCTTACCCTTCCCTCTCCCCGTGTCCTCAAGTCCATTCTCTAGTAGGTCTGTGTCTTTATTCCTGTCTTGCCCCTAGGTTCTTCATGACCATTTTTTTTTTTTTTTTTAGATTCCATGTATATGTGTTAGCATACGGTATTTGTTTTTCTCTTTCTGACTTACTTCACTCTGTATGACAGTCTCTAGGTCCATCCACCTCACTACAAATAACTCAATTTCGTTTCTTTTTATGGCCGAGTAATATTCCATTGTTTATATGTGCCACATCTTCTTTATCCATTCATCTGTCGATGGACACTTAGGTTGCTTCCATGTCCTGGCTATTGTAAATAGAGCTGCAATGAATACTGTGGTACATGACTCTTCTTGAATTATGGCTTTCTCAGGGTATATGCCCAGTAGTGGGATTGCTGGGTTGTATGGTAGTTCTATTTTTAGTTTTTTAAGGAACCTCCATACTGTTCTCCATAGTGACTGTATCAATTGACATTCCCACCAACAGTGTATGAGGGTTCCCCTTTCTCCACACCCTCTCCAGCATCTATTGTTTGTAGATTTTTTGATGATGGCCATTCTGACCAGTGTGAGATGATATCTCCTTGTAGTTTTGATTTGCATTTCTTTAATGATTAATGATGTTGAGACTTCTAGAACAAAAAATTTCACAATTTGTATGGAAACACAAAAGACCCCAAATAGCCAAAGCAATCTTGAGAAAGAAAAACAGAGCTGGAGGAATCAGGCTCCCAGACTTCAGACTATACTACAAAGCTACAGTAATCAAGATAGTATGGTACTGGCACAAAAACAGAAATATAGATCAATGGAACAGGATAGAAAGCCCAGAGATAAACCCACGCACATATGGTCACCTTATCTTTGATAAAGGAGGCAAGAATATACAATGGAGGAAAGACAGCCTCTTCAATAAGTGGTGCTGGGATAACTGGACAGCTACATGTAAAAGAAGGAAATTAGAACACTCCCTAACACCATACACAAAAATAAACTCAAAATGGATTAAAGACCTCAATGTAAGGCCAGACACCATAAAACTCTTAGAGGAAAACATAGGCAGAACACTCTATGACATAAATCACAGCAATATCCTTTTTGACCCAGCTCCTAGAGAAATGGAAATAAAAACAAAAATAAACAAATGGGACCTAATGAAACTTAAAAACTTTTGCAAAGCAAAGCAAGCCATAAACAAGACGAAAAGACAACCCTCAGAATGGGAGAAAATATTTGCAAATGAAGCAACTGACAAAGGATTAATCTCCAAAATATACATGCAGCTCATGCAGCTCAATATCAAAAAAACAAACAACCCAATCCAAAAATGGGCAGAAGACCTAAATAGACATTTCTCCAAAGAAGATATACAGATTGCCAACAAACACATGAGAGAATGGACATTCTTTTACATACACTTTTAATATCTGTATAATAATCACTAGTGTTTGAAATTTTAACAAAAATACAGTCTAAGCAATCTAGTAAGCTTATATAGCTTCTTTACATATTCTCCCATAAAAGTGAAATATTTCAGGGTTTCCTTTTCAAGTTCATAATTTACTGTATTTATATATGTGAATAATGGTCCTGATGGGACGAATCCAGGATTATTATACTAATAATAGAAACATATAATTCAATGTTAAGCACTAGGAAATGTACTGCATTTTCCTAGTTTGTAATGATCAGAGACTGAAAACTAATTCAGGTATAGTTAAATCCCATTAACTATACCTGCAAGTGGTTTTCCATTCTTTGCTGAATCACTATTGGTCAAGTAAATTTTGTTCCTAGAATATATTTTATTTTGTGCATCTCTCAGAAAGTTTATAATGTGGTTGTTGTCCTCTCTGGGAATTGAAGCTAGTTCCTGTCATTTTGCAGTAAAATATAATTAAGAATGCAATAAACTAATATGAGGAAAACCAAAAAGAAGCTCATAGGATATATTCCAACACTATCTATAACATATCACAGAAAAATATATGAAGTAGGAGCCATCTAAATTCAATCCAAGATCTGAAACAAATTAGCCACCAAGGAGGGATTAGTTGCACTGTGTCTGAAACTCAGTTTCCTCATTTGCTAAGTTTTATTTACCATAACAACTTTCAAGGTAGTTGTGTGGATAAGAGATAACATATATTGACAATTTTTGGATAACATCAAGTGCAATATTATATAGGGTCTATCAGTCAGGGTCCTAGCATGAAGGAGAATTTCCACTTAGATGGTTTCAACTGAAGAGAATTTAATCAAATCAGTCCGTACAGAGCTATGGGTAAGGTTAAAGAAGCCAAAAAAGGTGACAAAGTCTACAGGAGACTAACAACGGCATGAAAACATTACACCTGTATTAGTCAGGATGGACCAGGTCAGTGGTTCTCAGTGTCTGGTTCCTGGGCTAGCAGCATCAGTATCATCTGTTTAGAAATGCAAATTCCGGGTTTTACCTGAGAATGGGAAACTCTGGGTGTGGGACTAGGTGATTTTGATAGATGCTGAAAATTGACAACGGCTGATCTAGGTTATGCTATGGTAATAAATGACTCCAAATTATGAATCCAAAAAATATTTATTTCCAGATCATGCTGCATGTCCATTTTGGACATGTTTATTGTGGGTGAGTTGCAGCTCTTCTCCTTGCCTTCCTTTTAGAACCCAGGATGATGATGCAACTCCTGTTGACAACATTGCTTGTCACCATGACAGAGGGGAATGAGAACATAATAGAGCCTGGCTGAGAAGTGACACAAGTCACGTTGCTTATTTTAGGTACATTTGGTTGTGTTGTCATGCTCAATTTTAACAAGTCAGGATGTATATTTCACTTACAATGAGGTGCCCTGGATATGGGTAAAAAATAATGCCATCTACATTACCACTTCCAGGACAGAAGACGTCATGAAAAAATAATAGAGTTACTGGAGATTGGGACAAGCTGGACCCATGGAGGAGGACTGGTTGCCCAGCAGGAGAGGAAATACGGAGGTGGATAGCCATTGCTAAAAAGAGGCACAGAAACAGAGGCCTCCAGCCTCCTCTTGTGTCTGCACAGATCATTCTATCATGGCCCAGAACAGTGCAGGAAAGTGTAGAGCCTGGATCTGGAGTTGGCAGCAAACAGAAATACTAGTTCACGAGTAATTATCATTAGTGACTTTTGATTTATATGCTAATTGCCTGCACCCTCGTTTTCCTTCATTAGTGTGCAGGAGTGAGAATTGACCATATATGAAAAGTTTTTATCTTTACCTTGTATATCCCACTTCATAAAAACTTGATGTCCTGGTGAGTTAAATATAATTTTAATTATCTTGAATTAGATGAGTGTTTATTTCTTAATCACCATAGTATCATTTAATACCACTGTCATCAGTGTCAGACAACTTTGTCTCAATAGATTTGGATGAAAATGATCAGAAGACAGTGCACAATGTCTAAAGCAAAGATATACTCTATAATTGATGGCAAAGTAAAGAATGGTAAAGTGCAAATGTATTCACTTGGGAGTCAGGGACCTTAATTCTAACCCTAGGTCTGCTATAGGCAGGCTGTACAATTGTGGGGAGAACTCAGTTTATGCATCAATAAAAAGAAGTTTGGTTGAGATACCCTCTAGGATTCTTTTTAGTAATATAACACAATGCTTTTTTTTTTTTTTATGTCACCTGGGAATTTATTTGCAATTTTAAATCTCAGGCCCCACCCCACATGTACTTAATCTGTACTTTTACAAGATCCTAGATGATTCATATGAACTTTGGTTTTTTTTGATATTTTTTAAATTGGGGTATAGTTGTTTCACAATGTTGTATTAGTTTCTATTGTACAGCAAAGTAGAGTTTCCTGTGCTATACAGCAGGTTCTTATTAGTTATCTATTTTACACATATTAGTGTATATATGTCACAATGCTTTTATGTCACATTTGCTTTATTATTAGCTGGGTATTTATAGAAGTGGAAGAGAGATAGTTGCCTGCTGTTAATCACCATTTTTTTTTTTTTTTTTTTTACCAGCAAAGCCTATATGTTCTCCTGTGACCAATGTTAATTTATCCTTAAATGTTTCAATCCCAAGAAAACTTAGTTGACATATTGTTGGTTTCAAGCAAATATTTGTTGATTTATAGATTGGCAGTAGGATTCCCTTGGAAAATGCAAGAGAGTGAACTACAACAACCCTACGAGGGTTGTTTATCTCTATATTAAGAAAAGCAAGAGTCATAGAAGTTAGGTGTTTTGAAAAAGTATGCACAGCTAGTACACAACAACACCAGAATTTGTGTGAGGACTTGCCCAAATTATTTAATCTTTTTGAGCCTCAGTTTACTCATCTTTAAAACCAGGATTATAATACAATTAGAGTGATTTTGAAACAATTAGGAGAGATAGCATATGTATGTTCCTCAGTGAAGCATCTGGCTTGTAGCAGATTCCTTATAATTGTTAGTTCCTCTTGCTGCCTTCTGTTTATCCAAAGCACATACTCTAATGCTTTGCATATAGTAGGTGCTTTATATATAACAGATCTTTGCTTGATGGGACCCAGAAATTCTGAATTGGCTATAGCTGTGTACTAGTTGCTGTAGAAGAGGTATTTGTGACATTCTTGTCCCTTTTATATGTGTTGGCCATGGTGGTTAAGAACTTGACTGCTTAGAGTCCCGGTTTGAATCTTGACCTTGGCAGCCATTAACTATGTGATCTTCACCAGAGTCATTATGTCTCAGTTTCCTCATCTGTAAATGCATATAATGGTGATGATGATGATGAGAGTGGTCACTTTCTTATAGATTTTTGGGTGTGTGCAGATTGAAGGAGTTCATACCTGTAAACGTTTAAACCATGCTTGACACAGAGTAAACCCCCCAAAGTTGTTAGCTTATTATTCTTCTGTCTTACTCAGGGTACTCACATTGTGTGATAAAGGCCTCTCTCTGAACATGCACACACATAAACACATTCTCTAGATAACTCAAATGATAGCACTCCCAAGAGTGACCCCAAAATGTACAGTATCAATATGTGTAGGTTTGCAAGTGACATTTTATAAATGGGCACCAAAAATTATCTGAAGCAAAAAAGAGGGAATCAAATGCCACAAACCAATTAAATAATATGAAGAGTGAAACACTATCTGACACAATCAGGCAACGGAGAATGAAGGCCAAGATAGCGTTTCCAGCTGTACACTCTGGTGCCCTTTTCCCCCTCATAACGGGGTGAGTTAAGGTAGAGTGTCATCCTTAACTTTGAATTTTGCTGCTTTTGTCAGTTTGTGTCACAACCTTAACATTATTTAAATGTACTTTTTTGTATTTAATATTCATATTCAGGTGTTCAAGCCATAATTTCTGTTAGTAAAAGTGACATTTCTTAAAGTTCATTATTTTTTCCACATAGAAATCTCAGACATTAAAAAAAAAACAGACTTTAAATAATAGAACAGAAGTGTCTTCAGGCTAACAGCCACCCCTATGATTTGTCATTTTAGTACTTGAGTACTTGGAAGCAATAAGTTTGATAACACCAGAGTCATTTAGCTTTGTGATTAGAAACCTGGCAGTCAGAGCTACATGTCTTAGGCAGCCCTTCACATTCAGTGGAGAGCTTATATAGACTCTGTTGCTTTGAAGGTTTTTTTTGCTTGACATTTTCAAGTCAAGATGCACTATATAAAATGTCCATTAAATTTGTCAAGGATTTCAAGTTATCACGGCAATGTTTCTTGATGATAATCAAGAATGCAGCAACAATTATATGGCATCCATCTGTGGGGTTTAGGTAAAGTACTCAACTGAAACCTTCAAATAAATTCACTTACAAAAAGCAAAATGAGTAGTTCTTATGAGGGAGAGAGAAGAGGAATGAGAGCTTTTGAAATGTACCATGAGAAAAAATGCAAGAAAACATCAACTTATTATGAGGGTGATGAGAGGGTCTTTCCAGTAAGATTTTATTGCATATATATGAGATCAATTTTGTCTTTTTCTTTTAATATGTCAGATATTTTTGAAAGGCCTACCAAAGAGTACAAAGTATTTCACATGTATTTCCATGGCATTAAATGTAGGAGACTGTTTCAAAAAGGCATGGTATTTTTCAGTTATTAGAGTTTGACAAATACCATTTATCATTAATGCTGTTGGTATACAATAATGGAGAGAAAATGAGAGAAAAGAAGAAATAATTTATCCAAGCTTTGATGTTACATTGTACTAGAAACATAGTAAAATTCACACCTTCAAATCCCTACACTCTGCTTTAATAGCCTATAGTGCTTAGTCATACGTCATTCGCACTGAGGGCTCTGTGTTCATTTTTGGTTAAAGAGACTGCCATGTCATATTTAACTAATAAAACTTGGCATCATCTAAGACTCCAAACAAAAACATTAAACTACACATTGAGCATACGAGTCATAAAAAGAAAAGAACTATAAATTATAGAGAGTTACTATGTGTGACTTGTCAGGAACATCTAAAACATCTGTATCATAATTCCAACAAGTCTTGGCCTTCATAAGTCTTATCCAAACTGTATAAAATTAATAAAAATAAATTGTAGAAGGAAGTAGAAGATCCATTTAAAAAATAACTTTTAGAGATCTTTAATCTTTGCTGGCATTTAAAAAACGTTATTTTGTACTGCTGTCTTTGCTGCTGGCTGACACATATAATGATACCTATTGCCTGGATTTTTAACCTTTTCTTAGAAGTAAATTGTTGTTCAACACTTGTTTTAAACAGAGTCAATATGTTTTTGATGATTATGCTTTTGATATAGTCTTTTTACCTTTATTTTTAATAAAACTTACCTAGTCTTCCCTTCTTGCTAAGGAAAGTATAAAAAGATACAATTCCTTTCTGGAAGAAAAAACTCCCCTGTAGAGAGAATGTCATTTCCTTACCCTCTCCTGGAATTTTAGGGCTTCTCAGTGACGATCTTGGTTTTTTCTAGACAGTAAATAGGAATCGTAAAGGCCAATTCTTTTTAATGAGAGTAATCTTCACAATTTTCTTTACCTATTCAAATCTTAACCAATCTTTGAGGCTCAGGTTAAATTTTACTCCTTGAATCCTTCTTTGTGCCATTTCCCTTTCATCTCTGTACTCAGGATTCCAAAGGCATTTGTAGTTTCTTCCACCCACTTTTGCACATAATTGGGTATTTAAAATATTACTTACCTTTGTAAAATCTCATGAAGTAGTGACATCACAAAGATGGCAACATAAGTTGCTCCTGATTTCTCTCTCCCTCACAAGAAGAAAAACTAACAACTATTCAAGAACAAGATACAGCCAAGAGAATTCTACAACTTCAGGGTGAGGCTGAAGCACCCCCTGCATCACAGAGACCAAGACAGACTGCACTGGGAAAGTAAGAGAAGCGACTACACACTGACTGCATTGCCCCTCCCCCAGGCCAGTGCAGCACCACAGGGAGGTTTCCCCTGAGCCTCTTATTCCTCCAGTGGAGAAGAGAACCTGGTGGGCCCTCCTGCCACAGCATTGTAGGTCACTTTGCAGTAGCCCCTACACTGATCTCACACCACGGGGACTGCAGGGGAATCTGTGGGGCTCAACCACTGGGAATCTGACTGTGACAGAGAAGGGGAGGGTCTTAACAACAACCAGCACATGGATCTTGGCAGACTGAGTTCATACCTGCAGTGCCCAAGTAGTAATCTCAACCAGCAGCTTTGCTCATCTGCAGAACCAAGTTGGGAGCACACTCTGATGAAGAAACTCAGCAGGATGCTGACTGCTTAATTTGAACCCTCTAACAAGGAATTTTGCCAGACCTAGAGCTCAGTTTGCCCAATCCCAGGTAAGAAGCTGAATCACAGCCCCACCTCATGTGGAGAGTGTCTTTCAGTTCCATCTGCCCAAAATGCTGGTGACACCTCCTGGAAGCTGTGTGACCCAGAGCGCTCAAGCCAAGAGGAAGGCAGGCAGAGGTGAGGGCCCCTAGTGCAAAACCAGTACCAAGTGGGGAGCATCCCTGTGCTGTGCACAGGCAGGGGAATTAATTTGTAGACAAGGCTGAGGGTAGTTCCCAGCCCCTCCCAAACTGAGAGTCTGTTTGAGAAATTGAGAGCAGCCTGGAGTGACCCCTCCCACTCCCAACCGGGCAAGGAGCCTAATCACAGCCCTACGCAATGTGGAGAGTGTCCTCTGGCCCCACCTGATGGGAAGGGCTGGCAGCAACTCCTGGAGGCTATGTGACCCAGTGTCACTCAAGCAGAGAGGTGGGTGTGCAAGGATGATAGTTTGCTGAACAAAGCTAGTGGCCCTGTTCATTCGGGGAACTTGGAGTGCAGGTCAGCTTGAGTTAAGACAACAAAGAGCTTTACTGACTTTGGTGTTGTTTCTCCCACTGTGCCCAGGCAGGGAATCTAATTCATAGTGCTGCTCATTGCTCAATACAGCCAGCCTTCAGCCTTCCAAGCTGGGAACCTAACCAGAGAACGTGCGAAATTGCATAGCCCATTCAACAGCTCTATGTACAGTGGCACTTGAACTGAGAGGACAGCCGGTGGCTTCCCCTGCCTGCATAGCAAAACCAGTGGCCTCACCTGACCAGAGAATTCAGTACACACTCAGCCTGATTCAGGCACCCAAACAATGAGGTGCACAGGCCCTGGGTCCCATCCTTCTGTCTGGCAGGACAGGGAAGCCAATTCATAGCCCCATCTACTACTGAATAGAGTACCCAGTCCTGACCATCTAGTAAGTCTGACCAGAGAATCCAGGTAACCCCAGTGCTCATCCTACAGCCTCACTTGGGCAGGGAACCAAGCCATCAGTCCTATGCAATTGTTCTCAACCAGTGGCACACCGCCCCATTTCTGTCTTCAGAACTTAAACAGTTACCTCACCCCTAAATAGACCATAGTAGCAGTCTCCACCTACCCAAGGACATTACCAGCAGCAGACACATGCAGAAACCCAAACTGAGCTGACCGGTAAAGAGCTGTCTCTGCAAAATCAAACTTGTAAAGTCTGCAAGAGGAACCCCATTACTCACTACACAAATGCACAGATACCAATATAAAAAATCAAGGATAATTAAAAAATCAGGTAAATATGACACCAAAGGAAACTAGTAGTCTCCAATAACTAATCCTAAAGAAATGAACTGTCAGAAAAAGAATTCAGAATAATCCTCTTAAGGAAGTTTAGTGAACTGCAAGGAAACACAGATGGATAACTAATCAAAATTAGGAAAATAATGCATGAACAAAATGAGAAGTTTGACAAGGAAACAGCAACCATCAATTTAAAAAAACAGAAATTTTTGAGTTAAAAATATAATAACTGAACTAAAGAATTCAATAGAGAGTTTCAAAAATAGACTCAACTATACAGCGTAAAGAAGAACCAGCAACCTGGAGGATAGCACATTGAAAATTGCCTAGTCATAGGAGGAAAAAAATAAAAAAAAAAAAGAGTGAAGAAAGCATTCAGGAATTATGGAACACAATGAAAAGAAACAATATTCACATTATAGGAATTCCAGAAGGATAAGAGAAAGAGAAAGGGACAGAAAATATATTTAAAGCAATAATGGCTACACATCCTGAACCTGGGGAGAGAAATGGACATCCAGATCCATAAGGCCCAAAGGACCCCAATAGGGCTACGCTGAGACACATTAAAATTAAATTGTCAAAAGTCAAATACAAAGAAAGAATCTTAACAGCAGCAAGAGGAAAGGGAAAAGTCACATTAAAGGGCACCCCCATAAGACTGTCAGCATATTTTTCAATAGAAGTTTTTCAGGCCAGGAGAGAATGGGATGACATTCAAAATATTGAAAGAAAATCACTGTCAACCAAGAATTCTAATACTTGGCAAAGCTGTCCCTCAGAAATAGATAAAGACTTTTTCAAACAAACAAAAGCTGAGGGAGTTCATTACCTTCAGACCTGGTTTACAAGAAATGCGAAATGGAGTTCTTTGAGTGGGAGTAAAAGAATGCTAATTGACATCATAAACAGAAAAAGGTAGTGTAAATCTCACTGGTAGTGGTAAACATATAGTCATAGTTAGATGGCACTATGATAATGGTGGTGCATAACTTACAACTGTTACTTTAAAACTTAAAAAAAATGTAATAAAAATAACCATAACTACAATAATCTGTTATTAGTGACACAATATGAAAAACATGTAAATTTTAGCAGCAATAACCTGAAATATGAGGAAGAAGAGAAGTAAAAATGTAAAGTTTACAAATTCTATTGAAGTTAAGTGCTTATCAGTTTAAAATATGATGTTAACAGGTTTGAGATATTTTAGGTAAGCCTTATAGTAACCACAAGGAAAAATCCTGTAGTATTTACACAAAAGATCATGATAAAGAAGTCAAAACATACTGATACCAAAAGACATCAACACAAAAAACAACAGCAGGATAAGAAACATGGAAAAATGGATCTACAAAACAACCAGAAAACAGTTAGCAAAATGGCAATGGTAAGCCTTTACTGATCAATAATTACTTTAAACATAAATTAAATTATCCAATTAAAACACATAGACTTGTAGAATAGATTAAAAAAAGAAAAAGACCCAACTATATGTTGCCTACAAAAGACTCACTTTAGCCTTAAATACACACATAGACTGAGAGTGAAGAGATGGGAGAAGACACTTCAAGCAAATGATAATTAAAAAAAGAAAAAAAGAAAAAGCAAAGGTAGCTATATTTATATCAGACAAAATAGACTTTAAAGTAAAAATTGAAAAAAATCATTATATAATTATAAAGGGGTCAATACATCAAGAAGATATAACAATTGTAAATATTTATGCTCCCAACATCAGAACACCTAAATATATAAAGCAAGAACTAACCGAGCTAAAAGGAAAAATAAATTGTAATACCATAATAGTTGGAGACTTTAATACCCCACTCTCAACAATGAATAGATCATCCAGACAGAGAATCAAGAAGGAAACAGTTATTTTGAAGAACATTATAACCGAAATGAAGCTAACAGATATATACAGAACATTCTATCCATCAGCAGTAGAATACACATTTTCTCAAGTGCTCATGGAACATCTTCTAGGATATACCATTTGTTAGGCCAAGACAAGTCTTAGTAAATTCAAGAAGATTGAAATCATATCAAGTATCTTCTCTTACCACAATGGCAGGAAACTGGAAATCAATAACAAGAGGAAAACTGGAAAATTCATGAACACATAGAAATTAAACAATACTCTCCTGAACAACCAATGAATCAAAGAAGAAATTAAAGGGGAAATGAAAAAGTTGCTTGAGACAAATGGAAATGGAAACACAACAGAGCAGAACTTGTGGGATTCAGTAAAAGCAGTTCTAAGAGGTTAATTCATAGCAATAAATGCCTACATTAAGAAGCAAAAACAATGCCAAATAAACAACCTATCTCTACACCTTAAGGAACTAGAGAAAGAAAAACAAATTGAACCCAAAGTTAGAAAAATAAAAGAAATAATAAAGATCAAATTAGAAATAAATGAAATAGAGAACAAAAAAAAAAAAAAAAAGAAATAAAAAATTAACCAAAATGTTAGTTGTTTGAAAAGATGAACAAAATTGACAAACCCTTAGCTAGACTAACCAAGGGAAAAAAACAAAAGAACTCAAACCAACAAAATTATAAATGAAAAGGAGGCATTACAACTGATACCACAGAAATTCAAAGATTATAAGACGCTACTATGGACAACTATACATCAACAACCTGGACAACCTAGAAGAAATGGATAAGTTCTTAGAATCATGCAACTTACCAAGACTGAATCAGGAAGAAATAAAAATCTGAAAAAACCAATTTCTAGTAAGGAGATTGAATCAGTAATCAAAATTCTTTCAATGAAGAGAAGCCCAGTGCCAGATGGCTTCACTGGTGAATTTACCACACATTTAAAGAAGAATTAACACGAATTCTTCTCATACTCCTCCTAAAACTCAGAGGATGGGACACTCCCAAACTCATTGTACAAAGCCAACATTATCCTAATACCAAAACCAGAAGAGGACACTACTAAAAAAAGCAAACTACAGTCTAATAGCTCTGATGAATATAGAGGCAAAAATTCTCAATAAAATACTAACAAACCAAATTCAGCAGCACATTAAAAGGATCAGACACTGTAATCAAGTGGAGTTTATCCCTGAGATGCAAGGATGGTTCAACAAATGCATATCAATAAGTGTGAATCATTACATTAATAGAATGAAAGAAAAGAATCATGATTATTCCAAAAGAAGCAGAAAAATCGTCTGACAAAATTCAACATTCACTCTTGATAAAAACCCAACAAATTAGGCAAAGGAGGAACATGTTTCAAAATAATAAGAGCCATATATGATAAACTCAGAGCTAATAGTATACAATGGTGAAAGGTTGAAAGCTTGTTCTTTAAGAACAAGACAAGTGTGCCCACTCTCACCATTCCTATTCAACATAGTACGAGAAGCAGTCAGGCAAGAAGAAGAAATAAAAGGTATCAGCATTAAAAAGGAAGAAGTAAAATTTGTCTCTATTTGCAGATGACATAATTTTATATATAAAAAGTCCTAAAGACTCAAGCAAAAAATAGTCAGACCTAATCAATAAATTGAGTAAAGTAGCAGGATACAAAATTGACATACAAAAAGTAGCACTTCTGTACACTGACAACACATTTTCTGAGAAAGAAATAAAGAAATCAATCCCATTTATAATAGTATCAAAAACAATAAAATACTTAAGAATAAATTTAACTAAGGAGGTGAAAGAACTCTCCTCTGAAAATTCAAGACATTGATGAACGAAATTGAAGAAAACACAAATAAATGGAAAGGTAATCCATGTTCATGGATTGGAAGAATTCATATTGTTTAAATGTCACTACTACCAAAAGCCATCTATAGAGTCAATGCAATCCCAATAAGATTCCAATGGCATTTTTTTTACAGAAGTAGAAAAAAACACTCCTAAAAAAGACCTAAAAATAGGCAAAGTAACCCTGAGAAAGAAGAACACAGCAGGAGGTATCAAACTTCCTGATTTCAAGTTATACTGTAAAGCTATAGTCATCAAAACAGTATGGTATTGGCATATAAAGAGACAAATAGATCAATGGAACATAATTGAGAGCCCAAAAATAAACTCAAGCATATATGGTCAAGTAATATTTGACAAGGGTGTCAACAATATTCAATGGGAAAAAAGTCTTTTCAATAAATGGTGCTGAGATAATTGGATATTCATATGTAAAAGAGTGAAACTGGACCCATATCTTATAGTATTCACAAAAATTAACTCAATAGCTGAACCTATTATGGTAATCATTTCACAATATATATAAATCAAACAATCATGCTGTATGTCTTAAACTTCTACAGGGATATGTGTCAGTTATTTCTCCATAAAACTGAAAAAAAAAACCCCGAAACTCATGAAGACAAGTACCAAGATATCAATGCACAGTACTGTTTACTAGGCCCTCAAAAAGTATCATTAGGCTGATCATTTATCATAATAATGTTGTATTATTTTTACATAAAAATATTATTTCTATATGAAGTCTTAGAAAATTACAAGCATCCTTTCAAGGATGTACCATCTTTAGAAGTTGTATGTCCTATATCTTACTCAAAGCTCCTTTAATGAATATAGTAAGATACTCTATTTCTCTAAGTATATGGTTAATTGTGTATAATATTCTAAAAGAGATATACTTGCTATTTATAAGAGTTTTAGACAACAAATGAAGTGAGTGATGTAGTTTTAATCATTATAACTGGCTAATAATATTGGGTCACAGTTTAATTCTTAGGGTAGAATATAGGTAACAAAAGAGATTTTTACTTAACATCCCAAACCATTTAACTCTTCGTATCATTCACATGATTTTGGTCATATTATTTGATGCAAGCTTAGCTGTAGATTATTCAGGTTTTAATCCTCCAGGAATCTGCAAACAAAGTGAACCTCTAATGTACAAAACTCAGACAACTAAATTCTTTGAATCAGATTTATATGTTACCCCTCTCAATGACAACAATTGGTGGTTAACCAGATTAACTATGGAATGAGCCAAGTAAATAATCCCATTACCCACAGGGATCAGAATGGTTTTAACATATTCCACTGAGACAAAGTAATTAAGTCTCTTCTTTAGGCTTTAGACCCCTGCAGTACATACAGTACAAGCAATCCATGAATGGGATGTCTTTATCAGCTTGAGCCGAATACTCCTTCGGGAGCTTGTTTTTGACCCACTTTAACCTTAACTTGACCAATTTTTTCCATATTTGGTTAGAATTTTCTCATTGTGATTTCTAGATGTGTTTTGGGTAAAATGTGCTGGGTTCCAACAGAGAAAAAGGTGATCAAGGTCATGAGAAGTTATTTTCCCCCTAAAATTTAATTGGCTGAACAAAATATGGCCTTCAGAAATACATGTGGTAAACAATTTCTTTGAATATTGGGTTTCTAATAAAACCTCAAAAAACGAACATTTTTGTGACCCAGTGAGCTCCTGTGAAAGGAAATGATCTACTTTTCTAATGAATTAGAATATGAAATTAAATTATCACCCAGTTCGTGGTAAGACATAGAAAAGGATTATGGGCTATTAATCTTATCCTAAGAGTGACTTAGTTTTCTTTATTTCTTGGGTCTTTGCTATAAAAAATGACTTCATACAAATTCAAATATTCTCAACATGTAGGAAAACAATAGTTATAAAGATCTTTTTTTAGAAAGAACCATCCCATTCTTCTCTCTTTTCCCTTTAATAGTAAAGATTTTGTAAACGAGATGGGGGAAACTTTGGAGGGGAAGAGAAGGCATCAGAACTAACAGCCCCACAAGGATGGTGATGAAAAGGAAGAGAAGATACCCATTTCAGTCGTTCCTGCTCTTCTCTGCAATCCGTGAGTACTCTTTCTACTAGTTTTTGTGACAACTAGTATCTATCTTTTCCATATCTGTGGTTTCTACATATTTTTCCTATAAGACATTTTTGTAAAATGTGTTTGGCTTGCTGGGTATTCAAAAACTCAAGTAGATTTTTTTTTTTTAATTTAATTTATTTATTTATTTATGGCTGTGTTGGGTCTTCGTTTCTATGCGAGAGCTTTCTCTAGTTGTGGCAAGCGGGGGCCACTCTTCATCGTGGTGCGCGGGCCTCTCACTATCGCGGCCTCTCTTGTTGCGGAGCACAGGCTCCAGACGCGCAGGCTCAGTAATTGTGGCTCACGGGCCCAGCTGCTCTGCGGCATGTGGGATCTTCCCAGACCAGGGCTCGAACCCGTGTCCCCTGCATTGGCAGGCAGACTCTCAACCACTGCGCCACCAGGGAAGCCCTCAAGTAGATTTTAATAGACATATGCAAGGAGTGGTTTGCATTATTTCATTTCTATTAAATGTCTAAGCAGGATTAGAATGACTATTGGCTGGTAGAAGCAGATAGGAAAAGGTAATTATGTCTTATCAGAGACAACAATATTCCAGGATAGTATTCTCTTGTCCTGTGGAGCAGAAGAGCTAGATTCCATATGGGAAGATTTAACTGTGTTGTGCATTCGGGAGCAGTGAAACATATTGAGAAATTTACTAAAGGGTATGCAATGAGTAGATTCAGATTCAAGTTGTGTTGAATGATTTAATTACTGGATTTAGATTGGAGTTACCTGTGTGAATGACCAAAACTTTACACAGAGAACGATTATTCCATAATCTATTTTCAAAGTTTTCAAAGTGCACGGTAACTATCCTCACTTCCTATTAAAATAGTAATTAGTTTCTTTAGTGTTAATCTCACCTAGAAAGATGGTTTTATTTAATGATAAACTGAAAGACACATTTCGTTTTATTATTAGCAAAGACATTTTGTAGCATGGACAGCACATCAGAACTTCTCTAGAAGGAAAAAAAAAAACTTGTAATTATGAAACAGGATTCTATTTCCATGGTAATTACTTGTATAGTAATTGCTTTAACCACTTGGCATTTAGCCTTTATGTGATAGTACCTACCACTTATGGTCACCATGAGTTGGCTTCACCATCATTTTTTACTTTTGATATTAAAGTTTTCATCCAATTTACTTTAAATTTTGCTGAGGATATTACCACCTCTCCTTGGTTTCACTGCCGTTGATTGTTGGGTGTCTACACAACAAACAAAAGTTGTGATACAAAAACAATTAAATGTCTAATTATAAAAAGCAAAATCACAGATAAAAGCCTATAATTTATAAGACTGATAACACTCTATAAAAAGTGAATTCATCCATTAAACATCTTTACTCAGAACATAATACGTATAAAGGAGTATGCTAAAGGCCACTGATAAGAAATGGGAGAATTAAGAAGTATCATCAAAAGAGATAGCAAAAAAATGATTCAAAGCAATAGTATGTTCAAGATAGAAAGTGAAGTAGGTAGAAATATCAGAACATATATACTCAGGTATGCAAGAATGATTACATCCTTTGTTCTAAATCACCTCTGTTTTGATTTCACAATCCCATCCAGCCTGGATTGGCTGGATGAAATTTCATCTCAGTCATTATTAAGGCTCCTGTTTTCTATCAAAACCTTGAGAACTGGGGGGCACTGTGTAGTGCCCAGAACTAACAGACTGTTACAGAATTGATGATATACCCAGGTCCAATTTTTGGTAGTCCCTTGAAATCCAAAAGTCCTTTGCTTTGATGCCACCCAAGGGTTAGGAGGATCTTTGCCAGGTTTGGGAACACTGGTTTCGCTATTCAGTTATTCTTTCTGAAAACTGCTAACTCATCTATCTGACATAGACTGGGAGTGGGACTCAGTTCCTTAGTAATCTTGGGACCAGCTGATTCTCCCATTCTTCCCACACCAGGAATCTACCAATATGGCCTCTCTTTCTCTCTCTCTCTGTCCTCCTTGATGTCTCCTCCCCTCTCTTCCTTTCCTATCCCTCCCCTCTTTCTCTCCTATCTCCCTCCAAGCATCAAATATCGTTTTCTCCACGAACTTCAGGTTTACAGAAAACAAGAAGGGCTTCCGATTCAGATTCTTTTCCTCTTTCTGCCTCCTAAACTCAGGAGAAAAATCAAAGAGAACATACACAGAACAGTATCTCAATAAATTATACTGACACTAGATATACAGTCAGCCCTCCATATTCACTGATAAGGAAGGCTGACTATGGGACCTAGGCATCTGCGGATTTTGGTACCCATGGCCGATCCTGAAGCAATCCCCCACAGGTACAGAGGGACAACTGTACAGTCATACAGCATAAAAGTTGATTTCTATCTGTTTTATATTCTCTGAGACAGAGAGTTCCAAACTTCCGGGAGTGCATTTGGGGTATGGGATGAAAATATTAGCATTTCTATTTTTTATTTGGATAATATTATCCTTTACACTTTTTAATTTTGGACATATTTTACATGTGCATGTTATGTTAATACAATAGCAGGTATATATATATATATATGTATATATATATATACACATATATATATATATACATATATATATATATATATACACACACACATATATAAATACGTATTGAGAATGGAAGCTTAAATCTGTATGGGTACCTGACATGTACAAAGCAATGTGCTAAATATTCAGGGTCACAGAATATTCAGTCAGATCTTGTGCTTATGTAGTTTACTATTTAATAGAGGAATTAGAAAATGAAGCTTATATCTATACCACAGACCTGTTCTGTAAAAAAAAGATCTTTCAAAAAACTCCTATTATAAGGTTTCAAAAGAGGAAAAGTTCACATCTAGCTGTGTGTTTGTGTGGTGGGGAAGTTGGGTAGAACATGGATCGGGAAAACTTCATGAAAGTGATACTTTTGGACTTGAGTGTTGAAAGTAGTATAGATACTACCAGTGAAAATACATTAAGGGAGAAAGGTAATTCATCTCAAACATGAAGGTCTTTGGGCACCCCTGAAGGTACACAAATAATTTGCAGGAGGTACTCAGGTATGGATATTTTTAAAGAAACAAAATTTCTCATTCTCATTGTGCATTCTTTCTTAAAATCTATCTGCCTGCTTTAAAAAAATCTCAGGACATAAAGCGGTGATTCCAGAATTCACGTTTTGTTTTTTGTTTTTACTTCTACACAACACCTGTACATAGGGAGGGTTCATTAAATATACATTAGAAACGTTGCAACTCCCAACTGGCAATTTTTAAATTGAAACTTGAAAGAAAGGTTGGAGACTCAGAATGGTGATTAGGAGTATACAAAATACGTCACAACTCTATGTAGAGCACAGAATAATAATTATTGTTGATTCTTGATGTTATTCAAGAACTCAGTGATGTTACAATAATAACTTCAAAAGCTAAAAGGTTTATAGTGCTTTAAAGTATCTAGAGTTTTCACATATATTCTCTCACTTGTTTTTCCAACATCCTTATGAAGTGGCTAGGACATATTCCCAAATTACAGAAGAAACTGTGGCTCAGAGTGTTGACGTAACTGAGCAAAGACTATACCACCCTGTATAGAGGAACTGTAACTCAAATACAGGCCTTTGGAATATGTCTTATGTACATACGTACTACTATGTTGTCTTTATGCTCCATCCTTGCACATCTGCAAAGAATACTGAGTAAATTGGGTGAAAATAAAATTCAAAAACGATAATTGACTCATCATCAAATATAACATAAAGACTAGATCCCCAAATTTCAATCCCCATCTATATCCTTGCTTCCAAAGTACAGTTCACAGACCAGCGAAAATAATATCACTTGGGAGATGATGAGAAATGTAGAAACTCTGGCCATAAAACCAGACTTACTAAATCAGAATTTGCGTCTTTAACAATATCCCAGATGTTTCAGTAAAATTTGAGAAGCACTCGTATAGATGACAAAGCAAACCTCTCCACACAGGTAAAATAGCTTGCTTGGCATTTACAAAATTATTTCTCCCAGTGAATGATTCAAACACCTGCTTCAGTAGTAGAAATTCTCCTTGTTATCCATAAAAATCTAAAGACAGAAGGGGGAAAAAGGCAACCACAAAGAGGTGTCTCTAAAGTTTATTTCCCTAAATTCTGATGTACTGCCCTATGCTTCCAATACTCATAAGGGTGTTTTTTTTTTTTTTTTGTCTGTTTGTTTCTTTTTTTTTAAGCATAAAGTTAAAAAAAGAAATATTTATAAAGTTGGTGGTGGTTTGTTTAAACTCACTGCACTTTTGTAAATTTTAAATGACAAGTATGTTCTGCCATTAATAGAGTTTTTGGAGCCATTCATACAAATGTGCCAGCACATGCAAAAGCCACACATTCTTTGTTAAACTAAACAGTCCTAAGCATTGTGTGGACTCCTGGCATAGTATGGCTAAATATTCAGACACATGCCTATACAGTACTGTATGTTCTGCCAAATAGAGGGAAAACAAAAGAAAGAAAATCATATAAATATACTGGTAAACATTGACTTTGTAAGGAACAGCATAAGCTGTGTTGGAAAAAAATGTAGAGCATGATTCAAAGAATACATTAAAATTTTTTTCCTTAGGAAAATGTATCTAATTTGTTTTTCATGAAAACATGTATTTAGCAGTGGGGAGTTTTTCATTGGCTAAGATATTTTGGCATATTTATGCTGTAAAGGTGATTGGAATAATATTTGCATTCATTTTGCACTGAAATTTGAAATAAGTATAAGATATACACTTTGTAACATAAAATCATTGCCAGTCAGGATATACTCCCTTTAAGGAAGCATAATTCAGTACATGAAAATTCAAAGTGACTAACCTATAAATATGGGGGAATTATTCATGTTACCAAAGGATCTTTCCTTTACCAAACATCTATCACAGGATATCTTTAAATAACTAGCTTCCTTTTAGGACATTTAAAAGTACTAGATTTGAAATTTATGATGTTCAAGAAATATCTAAAGGCATACCTGTTATATAAGGCATAGGTCTAGGTAGGTGATTTTAGAAGTCCTTAATGATCATGATTATGCTACAATTATTAATCATTACCAACTGAGGAAGAATTTGAAAGGCTAGTCACCAAGCCAATGTGATATTTCCTCAAATACTTTCTCTAGCCACAAAAGAATACATCCAAACTCCATTTATTTTTCTCCTGGTATGATAATTTTCTGAATTGTATTCTATTACGTTTATAAGTATTTATTCCAGAACAATTGCTAATTTTTCAAGAGCTATTTGAAATCCATCTCTCCTTCCATAAAAATCAGTGCTTTGCTCTCCTTTCTCTCCAAACACTTCCTGCAAAATTGCACAATTAAATCTCCTGACCAAACTCAGCTTCCTCTAGGACCTTTCATAAACTCCATCATATCCTGGCAGGTGTGGTGAAGAAGTGGTTCAAACAGATAGAGTAGCTTGCATTGGCTGTTGCTAGCTCACTTGTCCATTCTCATTGGGTCTGGTCAAACTTGTAGCAGAACCAGTTATTAGTTTCTCATTCAGGATTTTGCTTCTCGTACAGACTACTATCTGAATCATGCTAGTTTTTATTTATCCTCTGTGTATCATAGAGTCTAGTGATTCTCTCCACCGTAGGCCCTTCTTTAAATTGTCTCCAGTGTTTATCTTCTAAGAAACAAATCTGGCCGTACTACTCCTTTGTTTAAAAGCTTCCCATGATGTCTCATGTAGGGTGGGAATTTCTCATCTGCAGAGAAATGATCCAATGACTGGGCCTAACTGAGTGAATGATCAAGTAGTCTTAGAATAAAATCCTTGGAGTCTACCACAGATATATGGTTTTATATCAGCCCTCCTAAACAATGGGAAAAACAGCCAATAATAGCCTTTGTATTTCAGTCTAAGACACAGAAGAAAATTGTCATTTACATTCTTATCCCTCCCTTTTTAGTACCTGCTATTGTGTCCATCTTCTTATTTCTGCATAGTTTAATCAACTCAACTTAATCCATCCAATGCTAATTCCAGGTAACGATGTTTCTTCTTCTATGTACATTTTCTATATAATGTTATCTATCTTTTTGTGGATATAAGATTTGTTTTATCTTCTCATTCCATTTTCATAATTTTGCTTCTTATTCCTTTCTAACTAAGGTACTTACAGCGCCTCTGCACACAAAAAGTGTATTCTATCAATTTTCTTTGTCAATTCAGCTGGCACGCTCCCTCAGCATATGTTTTGTGCCATTCTGAGCAAGATTGGAAGGCAGAGTAAGGCAGAGCTAGGCATATGCAGAATCACCTTAAAAATAGGGATTTTCATAAAACTGTTATTTGGAAAATAAAATAAATTCATATTGGCTTGTAATTATGCTGACCCTATCCATCATTTCCCCTCGTGTATGCTATTCCATAGCTGGTCGGAAAGGCTTGTCATTTCCTGACTACACTAGACTCTTGTAGGACCAAATGCCATTTCTCAAATTTGAAAATCTTTTCCTTTTTTTCTCACCTGGAAAATTCCTATGCATGCTTCAGAACTCAAATGTCATCTCTTTAGTGAAGTCTTCTAAATTTCTCTGGGCAGACTTATGTTTTCTCCTCTGTGCTGTGGTATTTTAAAATTCACATTAATCCCCATTTTTAAATTTTTAGTATGGAATTTAAAAAGTCACATTAGTATACATAACAATGGGTTACTTAAAAGCCTAGGCTCTGGTCATACTATAGTCAGAATAAAAACAAAGAATCAGAAGGAAATTTTGTGCATTCCTTGCAAAGAGTTCTCTCACCTTAGGAGAAAG
Organism: Balaenoptera acutorostrata; assembly: GCF_949987535.1. Classification (NCBI taxonomy): domain Eukaryota; kingdom Metazoa; phylum Chordata; class Mammalia; order Artiodactyla; family Balaenopteridae; genus Balaenoptera; species Balaenoptera acutorostrata. The sequence goes on along the minus strand of NC_080071.1, from coordinate 18,379,352 downwards.
ACCAAGAATCATACAAGGACACTGGGTGTATAATTTAGAGAACTTTATGTGCTAAAATTATTTTAGTTGTCCAGCTACTGAGAAAAATCCAGAAAAAATGTAAGCTATTGCAGCAAGTGAACTAGCTCATATTCTTACTTACATTGACAGGCTACAAACTTCAAACATCACCTCTAACATTTCAACCAATATACTAGATGTTCCTGAGCCAATTTCCCTGCCTACGTAACTCTTTCATTGAATTACACACAGGTTGGGAACTTGTCTCATTAATATTTCACACAGGTGTACTATATGACGTTCAGTTCTTAAGCTCTGTGGTATTTAGTGTTTGCAGACATATAAAAGCACACCTTTTCACGGAATGAGACACATGCTTTCCCTTAATCTGCTTCCAGGTGTTACCTTCTAACTTATTTTGGGAAGAATTCTGTTATTTCTGGAAGAAGCATTGAGAAATTTTCAAAAGGAACTAGTGGCTCTTAAGATAAAAATGATTAGCCATTGCAATTCTATATTGGGATTTATAGCTAATATAATGAATTAGAACACATTTGAATTAGAACTTAAAGGAATCTTTCTCTGTTTAGGAGTCTTTATTAAATTTTGGGAATTAATTTGACTATTTCAACCAGAGCTTTCATAATGGTCTGAATCCCTTTGTACCTGATTTGCTTAGGTTATAGTAACTAAACCAGATTCTGTATTATGGAGGCACTCGAACCAGCTACAATTTGTTTTACAGGTCTGACTACTATTTCTCAGTTTGTTAAACATATTTCCCAAAGTATCATGTTTGAACAGGCAGCCCGCAATCTGCATTTTCAGGACAAGCCTGTAAGGAATGTATTATTTAATTTATTTTTTTTTATAACATAATTTTTTTTCAGGTGGTCTGTGCAATTCTTTTACTCTTGTGTCAGGTGCCAAAATATTTCAAAAAGGAAGCTTACTTCTGCCATGTGTGATTTCTGATGTGTGATTTCTTTGGATGTCATTTTGCATTGCATGTGAGACAGCTATTTTTTATTTCTTGATGTCTGTTTCACCCAAAGAAAATCTGTATTTTGCTTTCTGTAAGAAAAGAGCAACTGGGTGGCATTGGAAAAACTTCCACCCACTAACGTAGAAAAATATTCAATCTGTCCCATTACATTGAAGTGGGAGACTTTAAAGGGCAGCATACCCAGTTAAGGAAGATATATTTCCATCTGTGATCAATAGCATGTGAAGAATGGCTCCTCTCTGAGCTCCATCCAGAGCAAAATTACCTTGGTAGTTCCTGGACCGTAGGCACTTCATGAATTTCTAAGGTTGAGCAGCCATGGGAACCCTACCTGATTCCAAGGGGGAGACCGTTCTCCTTGTGAGGTCCATGGAATACAACTTTTCGCTCTTCCCCAGAGCTGCAGGACAGCTTTTAGAGACTGTGTTCTCTATATTGACTACATAATAAGCAAGAGATAAATAGGTCCCAGAAAACATTAGAATAGGGCTCGTATGACAAATGTTTTCTCATTCCCTTTTGTTCTTCCATTCCTCTTAATAGAGAAATAATTTGATTTCTGATTGGTTTGAGGGATTTGAATATGTTTGCCATAAAAGAACCAGAGCATCTAGTTCTCTTTAGTCAAATGGAACCTGTTTTATCCTGAAGCTTGTACTCATACCTCATCTTGCTATCTGAATATTTTTATTTTATTTTTATTCAGACATATAAGGATATATAAAAAATTAAAATGCAATAAAAGTCTAATAATAAGGTTTCTTTGTAAAGCTATATATAGTATCTCACTTTTTAATAGTAAAGTCCATGTACATTCTGAGGTCTCTATTTGGTATCATCTATAAGTTTTCTTCCTCCCTCCCTTCTTTCCTTCCTTCCTTCCTTCTTCCTTTCCTTCTTCCCTCCATTCCTCTCCCTTCTCTTTCTTTTTTTCTCCTGATGAAGAAAACAGAGTTAACCATAAAAAATTTTTACTCATTCGAAAATAAGAATTTTTCTATAACACATGAACTAATCAGGTCAGTTCTTAGTGGGTGCACATAATTTAACCTGAATTTCTCCACTTGATCTAGGAAAATGCAAACCAACAAAAGGCACAAAAAAGAAAAAAAAAGTCTCACTTCTGTATTATATTCATTTTTTAGTTAATTTTGAGTTTTTCTTCAGTAAAGATTTTTCTTCCTGGGATTGCTGGCCTTTGGGACTGAAGATAATATTGTTTCTCCTAAAAAGCTGGACCTATTGATGATAAAGGGCATTATAGTTTTTCCTTAAGAAATGAGAAATTAGGATTGGTTACTGGTATTTTTTTTTTGTATAACCTTAACTAATTCTCTTAAAGGTTACTGTTGAGAAGGCATTATCAGGCTGCATCATGGGTAATAACAAATTGGGAGGATGTAGAGAACCAGAGTAGAAGGTAGAAAACAAAGGAATGGACAGGTTGGGGAAAATGTGTGAATCCAGGGAGTACTCAGAACCAGGGGTTCAAAACAGAGCAGTGTTGAACACAAACAATGTTGTACAACTGAGAAAACATTGGACAAGGAACTGAAGGCAACTAGCCCTGCCACTAATTAGCTGTAGCCTTAGACAGGGAGGAGCATTTAAGTCACGTAAAGCATTTTCTTTTAGGAAAGCATGGGATGCCCAAGTGATTGAGGGAGACTGAAATTCGCTATCCAAGATGGTAAACTATTTTATTAGGAAATACCACAAGTTTATCAGCCCACAAAATTTCTAGTTAGCCTTTTCTTTTCTTTATGGGGGCATAGATAAAACAACTACTTTACATTAACTTATTTGTTAAATCACAGACATGCCTTAATTTCTAAAAATATGAGGTAATTATTTAATCCTAAAATGACATTTACTTTTACAAAAAAAATCATACAATCTCTTTAGACAGGATATACAAGAGTCTGTTTATTGGAAAGAATGTAAGGCCTGCTTGTATTTACCAAGCAAAGTAGCTTTTTTTTTTTTTTGATAAACTTGCCAATTCTGAGGCTGAAAATGCAAGTGTTATTCTGTCAGGAGACAGAACCATGGGCAAAATGACCCTTTACTCACCCTTTCCAAATTTATTTCTATTTATGTTACTACTAGATGATGCCCAAAAGAAATTTAAACTATTTTACCCTTCATGTCTGAAGTATACTCCCTGCACATTTCCTCCTCAATAATTTCAGCAAAGATGTTTTTTCTCTCTTTGAGACTATCAATAGAATGATGTTATTATTTGGAGACATTTTTCATGTTCTTTTATAAATCAAGGATTAGTCAGAGGAGATTAATTGGTGTGTTGATTACTCAGGACCCTTAACCTCTCTTCTTTTTCCTTCTTCTCCTCACCTTTTGGTTATTTCATTACTCATTAACCAGCTTATCAAAGAGTGGGCAGGGAGAGGAGGTGAAAATCAGCATTTTCTACCATTTTCCAGGACTGGTTAAAAGTCTTAAGTGTGGGAGTAAGGGTAGTTGGGACAAGAGGAAAGGAAAACTATTAACAGAAATGAGATTTTTTTTTTTTTTATTACTCAGGGATTTCATCTCAAGTGCAAAGGAAAGATGAATGTACTGTTACCTTTACTTTTAAAAGCATGTTTTTATAAGAACAGCGTACATTAGTTTATTTATCAAAGTTGAGTCAAATAATACTATTCAGAAAGCAGAATACAAAGTAGAGAAACTTCTAAGGGGACATAGCTTGAAATACCTGTTTGCTTAGTTACTACCTTACAAGTAATAATGAGTCCTTGATCCCCAAACTCCCATCATCCTTAGATATTCTTTTCCTTCTGGACATCAGGTGAATTAGCTCCTCTGTTAATTTCCAATAAAGTTTTTTCTATATCTGGTACTCTGGTATTCACCTGCTAGGACCTCCTTTTAGCTTCGCTGGTCATCATTTCCTATAGGTCTAGAAAAACTGACTGTCCCTTGGGAAGATGCTGTTGTCAGTATCCAACCTGTAGGAGGAAGAATAAGAATGCTTTCCTCTTTACTACTTGGTCCCAAGCATGGACATAGGTTCTGCTTCTAATTCTCCAAAACACATATGAGACCAGAGTGTAACATTTAACAAATATTCTTAAGACTTAGGGATAACAGAAGAGTACCCAATACAGGGACACTGCAAACTGGATTAAATATTAGGTATGACTCTTTAAGCTCTGTGTGTATCTTAAAGAGAAGTATTTCTTTCACCATCACTCTGGGAAGACTTCAGTATATCCATGCACTGAGTAGTGCCAGCCCTCTGCACACATCTAAAGCCTCCAAAGAGGGAGAACTCTTTCTCAACTACAGTCTGAGATCAAGTTCTCAGTTTCTGATCCCAAATGATCTTCATTTCAGGATAGTCACTCACTATCCACCCCCTACCTATAGGAACTGCCCTTACCTGTAATATCCAACAATACACTCACATTAGAATGCATAATCTGACATTAGTGTATTGCCCAAGATCTGAGTTATTTTGCTTGGCATAAGCCTCATTGGACCACAAACCATCCTGGTTAAGTTGTGCTTCATCAAGTGAAGACCTATTTCTTCTTATAGGTGGTCCTCTAGCTTAAGAATTACATGAGATTTTGTAGTCATCAGGGTCTTAATTCCTAATCTCTTGATGTCAATTTCTTGACAAAGAGCATGGACACACGCACAGACACACACACATGCACAGACACACAAACACACACACGCATACTAACAAGGAAAAATTTATAGAGTCATTGCACTGTAGGTCATTATTCCAAGTATTTCTCAGAAGGATACTGGACCTAGAGATGCATTGTTTCCCACAAAAACCCCACTATTTCACATAATCATACTGAGCAGATTATTTTCTTAGAGCATAGCAAACTCCTTCATCTCAAAAGAAGAACTCTGTTTTGCATTTCCTTGACTAGAAATACTTATTACAGTGGTTTTTAAAAATCAAAGAAAGCATGTGCTCCAAAGGTGAATTCAACTCTCCCCTTCTTTCAAAGCTAGGGCTACTGTGAACCTTTGAGAATGGTTATTTCTAACGTCCAGTATCTCCTTTCAAAATTCAAAGATTTGGGGGGTAAACTTGGTTAGAGCTCAATAAATTTGTACTTCTCCCCAAGCAGTCTTTTTCCATAAAATTATTTCTCTGAAGCATCTATACCATAAATAGCAGCTTAGTCTTGAAAGGATGGTAGAAGACAACCTGCCTTACCCTTCCCATATATGCCAGCGCTTTCTTTGCTGCAAGCAAAAGGCAAGCACAAATTTAAAACTGTTTTTTTTGTAACAATTTTGCTTTTAAGATTTTTGTATCAACTCATTCCCGTTTTGCTTTAAGTGTTATTTCTGTGTTAATAACATTTTATCTCTTTCTACTTACTAGGCTGTCTTAAGCAATATTTTGTTCTGCTTCTTTCTTGGATTGCAGGGCATCAGTTTCAGTTTATTTCTATCCTGTCTTCTTCCCCTGATATGGCGTCTCCTCTTTCTGTAACAGCTTATAGCAAATCTTTTCTTTCTCAGATTCTACTGTGCCTTTTATAGTGGTGACATGTAATGCCAATCTGTCTTATTTGATTCTAATTAATATGCTTCCAGACCCTCTCTGGGTGACCTGACTTTTAAGGAACACAGCTAATTGGAAGACCCATCATAAATTATATACAGTTACATCATTCAATACCATAATATAAGTGAAACATAAACTGATATCTTCACAATCACTTAGTACCTAGGGTTATGAATAAAGGAGAGACTGGATTACATTTGAATTATACCCGTTTTTCTCTTTGAAATGATCTGTAAAGAAAGGAAGATGCTTGCAAATTTTCTATTTTTATAGAATGAAGATTATGTTCAAAGAGGTGTCCAGATTTTGCAGCAGCCTTTAAAAAATTAAGTTCTCCCAGTGTGCACCTTAGCCTGTGTTATGGGTTGAATTGTGTCCACCTCAAAAAATTATTGAAGTCATTACCCCCAGTACCTAAGAATGTGACCTTATTTAGAAATAGGGTCATTGCAGATGCAACTAGTTAAATTAACCTGAAGTCATACTAGAGTAGTGTGGTCCCCTAATCTAATGACTAATCTAATCTAGTGTCCTTATAAATACGGAAAATTTGGACACAGACATGAAGACAGTGAGAACGTAATGTGAAGATCAAGGCAGAGATTGGGGTGATGATTCTACAAGCTAAAGAATGCCAACGATTGTCACCAAGCTGCCAGAAGCTAGGGAAGGCATGGGCAGATTCTTCCTCACAGCCCTTGTAAGAGGAAGCTGGGACATGGAGGGAGAGTCTGCCCACTGGGAGCTGCTCTGGAAATGCTATGTGAAGAAGAGAGAGCAGGTGAGCTATACCCTGGCTTCTCCTTCCCTCCTGCCCTCTCATGTCTGGTCAGTGCCTCCTGTGGGCTGAATTTAGCTGTGAGCTGGCAGGCAATGGAGGCTGGGAAATGTAGTTTGCAGTGGAAGCGTAAGAAATATATTTTTTGTCCAAAAAAACAAAATAAGTGGCAAGGCTAGCATGGAATGACTTTCAGATGTGGTGGCGGGAGTTGCCAATTTTTCAAAAACGGTACCCACATTTTGTTGAAAGGTGAGCTAACATTTACTCAGTGTTTACTTCATGCCAGCCACTGCTGCTGTTTTAATATTTATATACATTATTTCATTGATTCTATATAAGCCTATGATAGCAGTTTTATTGTATACATTTAATAGTGAAGGAGACTAAAACATAGAATATTTAGATGTTTTATACATGATTATATTTCTAGTGGCTGGTAGAACCAGAATTTGAACCATTTGTTTTGTTTTGAGTCCAATCCAATGCCCATGCAATTTCCCTGTTTTATCCCATTAGGCTGTGGGTCATGTTGAGGAGATAAGGTTAGAGATTTGTAATAGATGAAGAGGAAAGAACCTGCCAATGAAAAAGCAATAGCCTTTGGAGGCAACACAAAAATGGGTCAGGCAGTTGAACGGCAGATTTGTGTAACTGGTATAGTTGCCAGATAGTACAGTAGCTGAGATGGAGACTCAGTATGAACAGGTAGTGGAATTTAAAACCTAGTTTTTGATACTATAATGGATGCATTGGGATAAGAATCTTTTATTATACGTTTTAAATATATAAGTAATGTGGAGAAACAATCATAACCATTTTATTTCAATTAGAAAATTTAATATATTTGAAAAAAGGATGGTGTGTGTGTATACCTACATAGCTTGAAACTTCCAAAATATGTTTATGGTAATGTGATGGATTAATTTAAGTGTGGGTATGAACAACACTGACAGTCTTAGGTTCCAACCACAAGCAACAGCTAGGTATCATCATCTTCATGTGGCTTTTCACGTGACCATTGCTGAGGTAGGAAAGCCATAGAGGCGGCCAAGGAAACCATTTACTTTAGGATTATGATCTACCGAAAGGCTTGGAAATTAATGGTCTAGTATTATAACCTGGCAAATAAAATTTCTTAGACATGTGATAAAATCTGCAAATACACAGACTTACCATATTTCTTTAAGCTGTAACTGTACCTGCACCATGGATGACAATGGTATACATGCAGATGACCTATACACTGTCTCATTCATTGGGAAGATTTGTAAACTTCTTTTGGTGGGGACTTGTGCTCTCCTCTCTATTAGGGTTGGGGCGGTTATGGAGAGAATCTCCTCCTCTTGCTTGTGTCTCTCTAAATGAGAAGGAATACCTAATATGTTGGTAAAATTGAGAGGAACTTGACATTTACTGACCAAGTTTTTTCTTTTCTGGTGGGTGCTCTTATCTATCCTCAAAAATGGGAGATGGAGCTTGCCCTCTCTCCCTCCTACCCTCCCTCTCACATTCTTATGCTCTATTGTTCTTCCTCCTTTCTTTTCTCTCCCTTCCCTCCTTTCTGTCCCCACCCGCTTCCCTCCCTCTCTTGTTTTTATCTGCTTCAAGAATTGTTACAAAAGGAATTGGTCTCTTCTCTACTTCCTTTTTCTACGTGGTAAGCGTAGTCAGGTCAGAAGGTCACCACTCTCTCTTCCACCTTCCATTCTGCTCATGACTCACTTTGGTAATAAAACCAGGCAGGTAAGTCAGAATCTGCTCTGCAGACTTAACACTACCTGACAGGTTGATCACAAAGACTGTTTGGGGCAGGTGGTTGACCTGCCTTCACTTTGGTCTCAGGTGCCAGCAGCATGATTCTATCTAGCTTTGCCACAGAGCTGGGCATTTGGAGGGCATGACACTGTTATTAATGAGCTGAGATTTTGATTCCTATTGGTCTCATTTCTATCAGCCAGAATCCTGGAGGAGGGGGAAAATGGCTGGCACCCTGAACCTAACGTTGACTTCTTTAACATTAGAATATTTATTAATTTTGCTGTTCAGAAATTCACTCCTTTGTCCTCATCCTGAACCTACTCCATCATAGGAATCTCAAATTTTAGCATCCTAAATGTAGCATGCTAATCTCTCAATGGGATCACCTAACCTTTCAGATATCTCACTGTTTCTCCCACTACACCTGTTTTGAAATCATTGTGATGCCCAGAGCTTTTGTGTCCATCTTACCACTTCCTATCTCTCAGCATCACTTCTCATCTTCTTCAACTGAAGTCCTGAATCCCTTTCTTTCCAACACCCTCAATTTCCACTCTTCCATGTCCTTCTGCATGTAAATGTTCCTTGTTGGATTAATACGATCATTCACCCATATGCTCTCATATTTGCTCTGAGAGCTGCTAGCATCAGTCAGTACCTTGTGTCAATCTGTGTTCCTAAACTTTGCCTTACGCAATTTTGATTCTATCTATTCAGCTTAGGTTTGACTATACCATGCACGTAGTATATATTTAGACTCTAAACCTTTGGAAGTCACAGTCTGTGTTTTCAAATTCTCTGGGTGAGACTTTTTTTCTCACCTAGAGGTTAGACAGAAACAAACTTCTTTGTTTTCTCTTAGTAGGTAGACAGATTTTGTTCCCCCTCTAAGATCTTTTTTTTTTTTTTTAGTGAAGATGCAGTAATTTAAAGGTCTCAGTAATTGAGGTGTGCCCTTTCTAATTTCATGCATCTTATAGCCCCAATCCTTTCTCAAGATTATATTTAATCTGAACTCTTGGCCATAACCAACTTTGATAGCCCCATTTCCCCAGTCAAGAGATATGGCAGAATATGCTAAGTGAAATAAGTCAGACAGAGAAAGATAAATACTGTATGATATCACTTATATGTGGAATCTAAAAAAATACAACAAACTAATGAATATAACAAAAAGAAACAGACTCACAGATATAGAGAACAAACTAGTGGTTACCAGTGGGGAGAAGGGAAGGGGCAATACAGGGGTGGCGGTGTGGGAGATACAAACTATTGGTGTAAGATAGGCTCAAGGATGTATTGTACAACATGGGGAATATGGTCGATATTTTACAATAACTGTAAACGGAAAGTAACCTTTAAAAATTGTATAAAGATAAAATATTTTTGAAAAAAGAGCTATGGCAGAACCAGACATGGCATTATTGCTCTGGCTTCATTTTCCCTTTTGTTTCTGTCTTCTGACATTTTTTCCTTTTTTTCTCCTGGGAGATAAGTTTTAAAATATGTTTGTTATAATTTATCCAGCATTGGTTTGTTTTCTGCTTAGTCCACCTTGTCTCCAGCTTTCAATTTATTTTTATTATAATCCCATGTTATAGGTATTTGCTCACCCTGTCCTAGAGATGAGGAAATCAGGGCCAAGAGGTAAAGTGACATTCCCAGCACCACATGGCTATGAAGTAGCAGAGCTAGGAGTTTAGCACAGAAGGTCCATGCACTTAGCCACTAACCCTAGTATGAGACTTTAGTTCCCCAGTTACACCTTTAGAACTCTTTAAATTATCATCCTCTTCTATTAAAAACTAAAAAGAGCTAAAATATAAGAGAAACGTCTACTTGTAATTACAATTCAGCTCTCTAAATTCTTAAATAATCTTGAGATGAGTTTTAGGGAATCATATCAAGGACGTTAAAAATTCTGGGTGAGTATTTATTTTGTATTATTTATGGGAGCATGAGCTGGCATTAAAGTACACGTTTGGCAAGGTTTTAGGATTTAATATTTTAAGACAGAGAAGTAAAAAATATTGTTTTCAATTTCTTTATACCTCAGATAGCAAGTCTTCAATATTTACTGTATAGAGAATGAATGTAAAGAGAAGAAAGAGACACGGTTAGAAAAAGTCTCCCCAAATGCCATGCTGTACTTAGGAAAACATCTTGCATTTGAGGAAATCTTTCCCTGCTGTGTGATTAGCCTTTGCTTCTGCCCGGCATCCCAGCAGTATCACTGACCTGGGACCAATGTATATGGATTTGGCTCTCTGTATCCTGTCCTTTCCAATATGTGAGAAAGGAAGGCATGTAAGAAAAAGAGAGGTTAAAATCATAAGTGTACATTAGTATATTTAATTGTTAATGATATTAGACTCCGCTTTTCCTAGTATTGACATCAAAAGGTTATGACCAGTACTTTTTCCTAGCTAACTAGTACTGGTGTAGTCAAGGGGCGTATATAGTATACTAACTGGAATTGAATATGTTGGCCTATATTGCTTATGGCTGTCTCTATAGTTAGCTTTCGTGTGAGAAGTCAAACAATAAAACGACAAATATGAAAGGAACTGAAACCTTCTTTGGGTGAGATGTCCCTAACTTATACAGCACTCCATATATGTACTTTTAATATGTGGGAGGTACTAAAGAATCTGAAAATATTGATGACATGGATGATCTCCTAGAATACAAAATTGATAAGAGAAATGGAAAATATAAACAGACCAATAACTATAGATAAAATGAATATAAAATAGATGACAAAGTTGCAGAGTGCCTAGCCTGATGGAGAATGCTCATCAGAAGGAAAGAAGGTAAAAGACAGTAAGCTGACTCTTTGAAATCTAATTTTTATTTGAAAAATTGCAAACCTATAGGAATGTTAGAAAAAACAGTACAATGAACACCAGTGTATCCCGCACCTAGTTTTACCAACTGTTATCATCTTGCCAAGTCTGATCCCTCTTGCTCTATAAATAGACATACATTCCCCTTTTGCCAAATCATTTGGAAGTAGATTTCAGCCATCATGATACCTCATGCCTAAAAACTTCAGCATGCATCTGCCAAGAACAGGGACATCTTCTGACAAACACACCATGATCACACCCAAGAGCATCACCATTACTTATAGAACACCCTACAGACCACACTAAATACTAAATTTTCCCATTTCTTGAAAATGTTTCATATAGCTGATTTTTTCCTTTTAATTGAGGATCCAATTAGGGTTTACACATTGTAATTGATGGTTACGTCTCTCTAGTGTCCCTAAGAACAGCTACCCTCTCTCCCACCCCACACTGCCTCACTCTGTTCCTCTTGACTTCGGGTCCTTTAAAGAGTTCAGTTCAGTTGTTTAGCAAGATACCCTACATTCTGAATTCTTCCATTTCTTCAGGATTTAGTGCAAAGTGATCCAGCAAGGATACCTTTAGGATCACTCTTTCTGTTTGTATTCAATGTTTTAATTTTATATTTTAGAAATGTAAGAAATTTACATGCTTCAAAAATCAAACTATAGAAAACGATATATTCAGGAAATCTTGCTCTCCTGCATATCCCATCCACTCTAATCCTACCCATTTCCTATAGGAAGCTATTGTCATCAACCTCTAGTTTATCTTTCCTGTGTTTCTTTTTCATTTTTTTAAATAAGAAAAATATACTTATGTTCTTATTTTTCTCACAAAGCTATTATATTACACACACTCATTTCTACCTCAATTAAAAAAAATTTTTTTTGAAAAAAAATATTAGATTTATAGAAGAGTTGCAAAAATAGTTCAGGGTTTCCATATACCCATCATTCAGTTTCCCCTAGGGTTAAAATCTTATATTACTGTAGTACATTTGTCAAAACCGAGAAACCAACATTGGTGCATTACTGTTAACTAAATTCCAGACTTTACTAGAATTTTACTAGATTTTCCACTAATGTCCTTTTTCTGTTCCAGGATCCCATGAAAAATCCTACATTGCATTTAGTTATCATGTCTCTTTAGTCTCATCTGATCTCTTAGTTTTTCCTTTTTTCATGACCTTGGCACTTTCAAGATGTTCTGGTTAGGTATTTTGTGGAATGTCCATCAAGTTGGGTTTGTTTGATGATTAGACTGAGGTTATGGGTTTTGGGGAAGAACACCACAGAGATGAGGTGCCCCTCTCATCGCATCATACCAGGGGGACATGTTACCAACTTGACTTATCACTAGTGTTGTTAACTTTGATTACTTGATTAAGGTAGTGCTTGACAGTCACTTTTTCCCTTCCCTTATTCTATCCTTTGAAAGCTAGTCAGTACATCCAGCTAACGTTCAAATGGGAGTAGTTGCTTCTTTGAATATAGCATATTTATTCAATCAATACCCCATGGATGAGCATTTAGGTTGTTTCTATTATTATTAAATTATACTATCAATTATAAATATTAAATCATAATAGATGCCTTTTATCATGTCGAAGAAGGTTTCTTCTGTCCTTTGCATACTGAGAATTCTTAACAGAAAGAGTGTTGAGCTTTATCAAATGCATTTTCTGTATTTCTTGAGATGTCATTTCTTTTTTGCTTTTTTTTACTGTTAATATGGTGAATTACACTGATTTTCCAATGTTAAACAAACCTTGCATTCCTGGGGTAAACTATACTTTGTCATGATATTTTAATCTTTTTATGGAGTATCGATTCAATTTGTTAAGAATTTGCCAAGAATTTTTGCATCTATGTTTATGAAGGCTATTAGTCTATAATTTTCTGTTCTTATAAATCAATAATTCCCATTAAGTTCTTACATTTTTTCAGGTACAAATAGAGAATGTTGTATGCTTTCTCTTAATTATAATGGGCAATGACCTGACAGCAGCACATTCACCTCTTTCTCTTGGTTAGTGAACGATTTCAGTTCTTGTGTCTCTTAATTCTTGGTAATGCCATGATTCCCATGACTCCCCAGCCAAAGATAAAAGGTTTTTCCTTAAGTGAATCAGTTTGATCATATGTCTAATGGAGAAATCACAATGTGACCCAAATTATTTATTAATTCTTCCATTATAATAAAACAATTAATTCTTCTGCTGTGTTTGACCCTTTCTTATCAGGAAAATATCATTATTTTTGTAATCAAAATCCTGAGCATTTATTAAGGGGCTTGCTCTCCCACCACCTATTGTCTTGTCAGACAGTAGAAAGGGCTGCTTAGAAAGCTGGATTGATATCTGGGCATCTTACACACTAGATCCGTAGATCAGATTTGTAAATGTCCATATATAGGTTCTGAATGATAGTAGAGATAAGAATTCAGAAGTTTTCCAACTGATATCCTGGGGTATGTATGTATGTATGTATTTGTTTGTTTTGTTTTTTGTTTGTTTGGTTCCAGTTTTATTGAGATATACTAGTGGTTTTGAATTGCCTTCCTAGTTGTATGGATGGAACACTGAGTTTTAGTTCTGCTCAGTTAACAAGAGACAGTAGGAATCTATACTTTCCTTAAGGGTTTACTTTAGGGTCAGAGTGGAAAAAACTAAAGTAATAGAAGATAATTTGGCTGGAAAAGCATTTAACCACTCTTACTACTGTGCATATGAGCATTCCCTGCCATTATCCTTCTTAACTCTAAATCACTTATGTTTCATTGTGAATTAAATGATGAAAAGATACATAAAATAAAAAAGGATATGAGAGCTTTCTAAAAGGAAAAAGGATAGGAATGATAATAGTCTATAATGGCATTTAAGAGTCAAATATGACCTTTTTCCAGCTGAAGTGCATTGTTATTTAATTTAGAGGTCCAAAATGGGCTAATCCAGGCAGCAGATGTATTTATTTTGACTTTAATAGTGTTTTAAAAATGTTTAAATTGATGCCAAAATTTTAAAATCATGAGGTTTTTTTTGTTTGTTTTTTTGTTTTTTTCCCATAAAAATCTACAATACTGGTTTCCCTTGGAACGTCAGAAGATTTAGCTGGTCTGGGCTCAATGCCTTTCCGGAAACAATAAGCTATTGCTGAGTGGTGTCTGCTTCTTTTAGAAGGATGTCATGTTTGTCCAGTATAATGATGGTCTACCCCTGGAAAACTTTACTCATTTTAATTAACTTTCTGGCCTGAGTAGGCATTTGAGTTTGAAATCCCTGATATAACTACTGACAGCTTTCTTTGTTAGGATTTTTATGAGCATAATAAAGCAATTTAGTTTCAGGTCAATATGGATAACTTGATGGCTGTGAAAATATGAAGCATTTTTCTGTAGTGAGACTTAGAACTTATAGGAGGTCTTGCTAGAGTGAACAAGATGAAGGTTTGTGTCCAAAGGTATTCAGTAGAGTTACTCTGTTTTTTATTTTATAAATTTCTAATTGCTTATGCCTAAAATTTTATTAGTTAATTTCTGTTAAGGATCAGAATTGGTAATTAGATGGTAAACAAAACAAAGAAGTAGGAAGGAAACATGAAAAGAAATTGCATCTCAGCACATATCTTGATTAATCCAGTTTCTAGACTTGAACTAGATTGCTGAAATCTGGTCCTTAAAGGTTTGCTTCCTGAGTATGACAATTACAGAAAACCAAGTTGACGATCATATGGGTTAGCCCACTTTACTATTTCATAATAATTGGTTGACTTTAACAATTAACTCTCTCATGATAATTAAGTTAGTAATGGAGCAAGAGTATAAGCAATTATTCTAGCGGTCCATTTTTGAGGTCTAATAATGCCAACTAGATCTCATATTTGTTATTGTATTACATGTCAGTGAACTGACACCACAGGGAATTCCATCAGAATGTATCTTCTTATAATGTTGTCTAAATTTCTTTAATATATTGCATATAAGTACTGAAAAATCACATATACCATTATCAAAATAACATGAATGCTTTATCTGAGATTTAACTGCAATGACAGGGGAGATTTTTCTTCACTTAGTTAAACAATGAAACTAATTGGAGTTCTAATAAAAGGTTGGTGTGCAATGGGAGAGTAAGGGAAAACTGCCAGTTTATAGAGATCAGAAGAAAGCTGTCTCTGAAAAAACAGGTAGTTCTTGCAATAGATTTGAATCCTAGGAAGCAAGGCTTCTCTGTTGGACGTTTGTAGCCTTTAAGGCCATTTTGTTTAATCTTTCTACACTTATAAACCCAACCAAAAAAAAAATCCCTGTGTGATGAAATTTGCTTTTTATTATTTGCTTTTGAGAACCAGGACTCAATTCCCAGAGCAGGCAGTTAATGTTGGTTAATAAGAACTATGTTCAATGGCTTTTGTAGGTTTTTACTCCTTGTGTGCCACTTAAGTGAGAAAAAAAACAAAGAATTTTCCAATGACTTTGGACCTTTTTATAAGACATGCTTAATAATCATTAGAGCTCCATGTCTAGCTGGTGTAGTCAACTAGACTTCCCACTGGGGAGTGGATTTTTATCATGTTACCAAACTCTCAAAGTTTACCTAAGAGACTCATGATGGGCTGAGTAAAATCTGTTCAATTGCTCTTTTCTCACAGCAGAAGCTTAAGAGATTGAGAGAATCTCTGGTGATGGGATGTTTTTTATTTGCTTCTGTTATATTATGAGGAGTCACACCATGTGTTTTAGTGAATGACAGGAAGTATTGGGAGTAAAATGGAGGAGAGATTTAGCACACTAAGACTTGATCATTTTCTCTCTCCATGGGCATTCATAAATTTAAGTTTTCATATTTACTGTGTTAATTAATGTACATTTGATGCCTAGAACCACATGTAATATAATTACTTTTAGCTCTCTTTATTTTGCAAATAGTGATGTATTATGAATCCTATTAATGATTCTATTTCAACTATTTTTATTTTACTTTGATGTTGAATATAGTGACACTACTTATCCATTGTTAAAGTCAGTCTAATAGAAAATATACATTTAGCAGGATCTCTCTACGGCCTGAATTTCTTCTTCTCTATTCTTTCCCTATCTTCTGGGAAGATGTGCTTGCCATATCAGTTTTCTCTTTCTCTGAATGCCTAGAGCACTAGTTTGTAATATCTACCACATATGCTGTCATTTAGATAGATGTATTGTTTTCAGGTTGTTCATTCATAGATTTTGATTGAGATACCCAAGAACAGGACCATATCTCCCTCTATTTTTATTCCCACAATTCTGACACAATAGACATCTGATCATATAGGGCCAGTGAATACTTCACTGTCAAAATTATCTATTAAAATATCTACATCTCATTTTAAAAGTAACCTTACTCTTCCTATCTTAACATTTTCTTAGATATGGACTATTTCTCACTCTCCGTGATAACACTTACAATGGGCAGCTTTGTTGAAGAGAATAATGTAATGCAATAGGTTTTCTGCCTTTTACACATGTAGAAACTATAGTTAGATTTGTATTTAAGGTATAAAAATTTACTCTCAAAACAATGCTCTCTCTGAAACTTTTCTCAAAAAGAGTCATTCTTCTCTCAATTTCTGGTCTTTCTGTTGCTCTGTCTTAGCCAAGGGCATTTTTTCTAATTCTATTCCTATAGCTTACTTTTTTTCTCTTGCCATTTCTGCTTGGATTTCCAAGGTCACAGGATACTGTTTTCCTTCAGAATTTCTACAGAAAATGTTGCTTTAATGCTTTACAGATTTTTAGCTCACAAACTCAGTATGCAAGAGATAATGTTTTCCTTTATTTTTTTAAAACCCACCTAAATCTGACTCTGGGGTTCCCCTCTTGCAAGATTGTTTGCAAATTTAACCTTAATACTAATGAAGACTCTCCATAAACAGTTCAGTGAAGGTCACACCTAGAACTAAGATATAGGAGGCCTTTAAGAGTCACAGTCATGGGTTATACTGGTAACTTTAGAGATGCCCCTTTCAGTCTGAAGGCTCTTCAAATATTTTGTCATCCTTTGAACATAGGGACCCTGTGAGCCTGGGACTCCAGTGGCCAGGATCTGATCTTCTTAGTTATTCTACATATATCCACATGCTCACTGCTACTCCAGGGGTAACAAACAAGTCCTCTTACCTAACTTAGAGATTCTCCTTGACTACAAAAGCTTTCTTCCTCAAAGCTCCCACTCTTGAACACTTGCTCTTATCTCCTCCTGTCTTTGACTCCATCTATACAGGTCAAAATTCCTAAGGCAAGAGCACACAAAACTGACTGCCTATCTGTGATGTGAAGAAGAAAAAAATCTTCAAGGAGAAAGATGCATATTAACCTTTCCAGGAGCTACTGGTTTTTGTCCCTAAACATTTATCATAAGTTTGATCATGGGGAAACAATTGATATGCTTCGGAAAGCAAGCTCTGTTTTCTAAAGAACATGGCACAAGGAGGTGTGGAGAAGAGCCCTCAAAATGGCCAGCTGGTTTGACAGGGCACAGGAGCTGCTGTCATTCTTTCAAACCCAGGGCCAAGAGACCTGTGGTGCAATCTCATTTTCCTGCAGTGAGACCCAGACATGGCACGTGCCTCTGGACCACAAACAGAGGCTTCTCTTCTACGTTTAAATTTATATACTTTCTTAAATGTAAACCCAGTGGGGAAAAATAATGCTTCAACTCTGCCCACTTTCAACTGTTGACAATAGTGTCACTAAAGGCTCATAAATAAATGACGTTATAAACAGGCTTTTGGAACGTAATCTATTAGTATTTCTGGAATTTCTGTTCTGAAGTTGCACATAGGCACAAAATAAAAGACAAATGTAATTTATTTTTTGCGCTTTTCCCCCTTCCTTTAATTCTTTGCTTATCTTCTTTCTCTTATTCCAAATTAATTAATGGTAGTTTTTTATTTTTTATTTTTTTTTATTTTAATTTATTTATTTTTGGCTGTGTTGGGTCTTCGTTTCTGTGTGAGGGCTTTCTCTAGTTGCGGCAAGTGGGGGCCACTCTTCATCGCGGTGCGCGGGCCTCTCACTATCGTGGCCTCTCTTGTTGCGGAGCACAGGCTCCAGACGCGCAGGCTCAGTAGTTGTGGCTCACGGGCCTAGTTGCTCCGCGGCATGTGGGATCCTCCCAGACCAGGGCTGGAACCTGTGTCCCCTGCATTAGCAGGCAGATTCTCAACCACTGCGCCACCAGGGAAGCCCCAATTAATGGTAGTTTTGATGTGTGTTCATGAGGGGAGCTGAACTCAGCCTCTTCCTCCATCTCTCGAAAGTCTCTTTATGACTCTTTTACTTCCCAAATCCTGGGCTGTCTTTCAATCAAGACACTGAATATTAGAATGAGAAAATACTTTTTCCTCATTTGATACCTTTCTGAACAAATTTTAAGAAACGTATTTACTTTTTTATTACTGTGAAAATGATGCTCAGGAAACTACCGGTGTTAATAGTCTTCCCTCCCTCTTTATCAAACGGTAAATTTCTGGTATACAGATTTCAGCTACAATGATATTGTGAGCTCTTAATCGCACACACTTGACTTTATTCTGCAATGGAGAGGACAATAAAAATGTCAAACCTCCCTCAAATTTTATTTTTATGAAAACACCCTTTTCATATGAATATATAGGAGATAAAATCTTCTGTAAAGTTAAGGTAGGAAAACAAATTCTGGCCTAATAGCTTAAAGAACAATATTGTCCTCCATGGATGTTTACATCTATAAGAAAGCTTTTAAAATGCTCAGTTACTTTCTATATATATTTGAAATAACATTGAAAGGATGAAAAAGAACTCTGAAGTATAAATGTTTATGCCTAATCATGGAATGACAAATCTAAAAACAAATGTTTAGTAAGATTTTTTTCTCAGATCACCTAGAGATTTTAATTAGTGAGTTATGAGTTGGCATGGAGGGAAAAAAAACAGTTTTCTGAATGTTTGGTCTTCCTGCAGAATCAAACTAAAGTTTTCAATAATTCTGTGCATTAGTTAGGTCAATTTTAGGCTCAAATTATTTGAGTGTTATATCTACTTGGTTGTTCCTAGTTTCTGATCTGAAAGTGAGGAAGATTTTTCCAATTAATCTCTGTCTAGAAGAAATATGTTCATCAGATAACCATAGTCTCTGACTTCCTATCTATTTCAATGGAAATCTGCCATTAGGCACAAGATATTCTTTATTCTTCCTTCATATCAACAAAATTCCTAAATCTACCCTGGGGACATAGATGTTAAAATTGTTTGATTATCCTGGAATTCTGGTACCCAAAGAAGTGGTGCAAGTGTTTTCAACTTCCACCTATGTTAAAGTGAAAACAGATAATGTCAACTACCGTAGTGATTTCTATACAGATAGAAAAATATGCCTCCCTGATAGAATCTTCAAAAGTAAGCAACTCTTTCTCACAATTCTTGTGGTGAATCCAATGGTGTCTTAATGCAGTGGGCAGGATTAGGGCATGGGAACATTTTTTTGACATGATTCTCTCTAGGGAATTTAACTTTATTCCTGGCACAAGTACTAAATGGTAAGAGAGCTAGTACCTTCACCTCTTCAAAATGTGGTGCAATTTTCATAACTGTACAACCTCATCTCTGAAATTTAAGATTTTGTCCATGTGATTGGACAGCTAGTTATAAAACGGAAAATGTTGTTTTAAGTCAAATTTGTTGATAGCAGTAATGTGAAATTTGCATGATCTGTCTTTCAAGTTATAGTACCATATTTGGCTACAGATATATATTTTTACTTTTTTTGCTTTTACATTTTGTGATGTCACCTGTAGTCATCTATCTGATAGAATTCTAAAACTATTTATTATTCTGGTTTCTAGCTCTGTCCAGATGTTTAGCCACAGGGCAGTGTTACTGCCCAGATTAGTACAGCTGGTTAGAAGCACTGTGCTAAATATGTAGAGCATCTGTGGTTTGTCTTGGGAGGTTGAATTTCAATTTACTGAATGTGCAGCTAACTTACAAAGATCTTGCTTCTCAGTTAAACTGACTAAGGAGCAGAACTAATTTTAAAAGCCAAGAATAAATAGTATAACAGAAAATTTTTAAAAAACAAATACCCCAGACTACATAAATAGACTGAAAATAAATATTTAAATAAAACTCTACTGTTATATATGGAAAGTATGAGTCTATTTTTCAATATTGATAGAAGAAAACAGGACATATTTGCAAGGTGACCTGAAATCTAAACTTTTTGATTTCATTAAGAATTTAGTTTATGAGGCCACCATTTCTTCCTGTGCCCTCTCTGCTTTGGTGTTTACTTTTATGTAAGAGAAAAAAAATTGAGTCAAACGTAGTCATTCCAACAGCATTATACTGAGCCAAAATTAATCAGACAGCAACTACAGCTTATACCACTTATGATTACACTTGTGATGTTTAGATGAATTTCCTGGCTTAATATTCTGCTAGGAGGTCTTTTGTCATTATTCAGACATTTGGAAAATGGATTTTATGAAAAAATATTCTAACAGTGGATGCTTACAAAACCTTCCCGTGAACATCTGCGACAAATTAAATAAGCTTGTGAATATAATAAATAAGCTAACTTGAAAAGTACTGGGGAGTAAACAAAACTTGATTCTGTTTTCTTTGGCTAGCTACAAATAATTTTATTTGTAATGGCTTTTGCAATCTCTGTAATATACACGCCAGATACCTGCCTGATGTAAGGGACCACCAGACTGATTAGTTAAAAAAAAAAGAAAAAAAAAAAAAGGCAGAACTAAAGTGCAATGGATTCCACACATAACACGAGTTTGGAATTATGTAGTTTTTGAACATCTAAATGTGTGAGAATTCATTGGCTCTTTATTTTCTTTGGGCTATGCTATGGACTGAATGTGTCCCCTCCAAATTTATATGTTGAAGCACTAACCCCTCATGCATCTGTGCTGAAGATAGGGCTTTCAAGAGGTGACTAAGGCTTAATGAGGTCATAAGGGTGGAGTTCTGATCTGCAAGAATTGGTGTCTTCACAAAAGAGGAAGAGACACCAGAGAGTGCTCTCTCTCCGCCATGTGAGGACACAGTCAGAAGGCAGCTATCTGCAAGCCAGAAAATAATTCTCACAAGAGCCAGACCATGCTGGTATCCTGATCTCAGAATTCCAGCCTCCAGACTGTGAGAAAATACATTTCTGTTGTTTAAGCCACCTAATCTATGGCATTTTGTTACAGCAGCCCAAGCAGACTAAGGCAGGCTAACTCATTCAGTAATGACACCTGTTTTAGAAGAAGTACTTCTTCATCATTGAACCAGGTTATAAGCTTCTTCATAGTTCAAATACTGCTAAGGGGTTTGCATAGTTGATTTCAGCTTGCTTTGAATGTACCAGTAGAGATATTTAGAAACTGTAATTAACATATGAGTAAATTAATTGTCATAAGCTTTATTTTTCAAGAAAGTGAACTCTACACTTTGGTTATCACAAAACCATTCTCTGGGATGACACATGCCATGAGGGCAGGAGAGAGCCCCTCGGGAATTTTAAAGATCATTACCTGTTTAAAAGACCCATGGGACCTTTCTAGTTTCCCTGAAATTGGTAACAATATCTGGCTTTTAAAAACACGAGAAATTAAACTTTATAGCATTTTGCTATTGGAATGACCTACTCCATGGAATTATAGAAGCAAACTAATCCTTTAGGAGCGATGGCTCTATCAATCTTTGGATTTTTCTAATGTGGAAGCTACTCAATTGCATCTCAGAAATCAGGGAGGTAATTACTCATGCAGACAGCACAAAATGAAAGAAAAAAATGCAAGTTCTGCTGAGTATCCCTTTTAGAACAAGCCGTGGAACAAGGAAAACAGCCTCTATAATCAGTCAAATTCTTCCACTAATTTTTCAGGTGTTGAAGGCTGTAGTGAGAATACATGCTATGAAAGTTAACAAAGCAAAGTGGCTTTAAGAGTGGATTTTATAAGAGAGAGAAAAAGAGGAAGAAGCATTTCTTATTTTTAAGCAAGAATTCTACTGGGAGTGAAGTTCAGATTCTTCCAACTTTATTGCTTTAAGTAAATGCTCTAGGACTTAAATCTGATGGTATCTTATGGGTCATTTACCCAAAGTCTCATCACTCTATAAATTATAAATATTATACAAAATATTAATCAGTGAGGTGAATTAATTCAAATTTTTGCCTGGGACTAGTTGGGATTTTCAAAAAAACTAGGAAAATGAATAAACTGTACGAAAGAATTTCAGAGCTTCTGCATTGGTACATTCTAGATTACTTCAAATTTTTTCATATTCCAAAAATCTAAATAATTTTAGATTTTTCTAGCTGAAAACCTACTTTGCCATAAAATGTTTGCCTGTAAGCATTTAAATAACTAAGAAGACTCCAGTTTCTTTCCAAAAAAGTGAAGGGAGATAGCACTGTTATGTAGCTTGCAGACATTGGGTTTGGCATTGCTTGATTTTCTGTCTTTTATATGGTGCACACAAAGATTTGGTTATCAGTACTCTCCCTTCTACTCAACCTTTCCTGTTCCCCAATCAGACCTATATATTTCTTATGTAAGGTGTTTAATTTGAATATTTAATTTTAATTAGCATGTTTCTTTCTTTTTAAGGAAAACAAAGAAGTGAGGGATAAGGGTAAGCAAGCTGTTCATTATTGTGATTATGGACTCTAAATTTGCTGACTTCCAGTTCAAGTTCCTTTTATAAATAACCCATCTTTCAGATTGCCAGCCATATGAGAGCAATTTTGTACCATGAAAATGCTAAAAAAATGATACAGTTTTCTTAGACTGCTAGCTTTTAGGTGATGCTACGTTTACAGGGATGAGAAATAGCTTTAAAGAATTTTGATATTTCTAATCTATATAAATGAGCTCTATACACTTGATTTTAGCAGTACTTTTTTTTTCCCTGAGAGTTGTGCAATTGTGACTTTTGTAATCATTTAAAAAGCCATCGGTGACAGTAGGCCAAGAAACAGAAGGAGTGGAGGTTTAGTGTTCGTCATTAGAGCTGGGCTTTTGTGTGGCCTTTAGAAATCACAGGCTGCTGAGGTTTCCTTTTGGACAGTTTCCAGATAATGCAAAACTGAGCTACTTTTCTTCAGAAATTCAATTCAAAGTTCACAAAACTGTAATAGGATATAAATATTGAGTTTTGTGTCTTCTCTCACTCTTTCTACTTACAGCTGTTTTGTACCAAATTGTCATTTTCCAGATTGGTGAGAATCTTACTGGATGACATAGTCTTTGAATAATTAATGGAGTTCAGTCTTGATGCCTAACATTCAAAAAAAATCAACCAGAATTCAAAGTGTGTTGAAAAATAAATGTATCAAATTAATACTGTTGTTGAAAGTTTATATAAATAAAGCATGCCAACTATAATCATGGGAGACCTATATTCATTTCTGTCATATTGGTTTTTTGAAAAGTTCTTAATTTCTCTTTTTCTACATGCTTTTTCACGTAAATAGCTATAGGGGTAAGACAACTGACATAAAGACACACATACACAAAATGTTATGGGGTATGAAAGGGAGGGAGATAGTACAAACAGTGTGTATGTCAAGGAAAATGCCATGGAAGAAGTGACATTTAAAATGGACCTTAAAGTGGAGTTTAGGATTTCTTTTGGCAGAGACGATCTCAGTGATGCTTTGGGTAGAATAATCTGACCACAGTGTGTGGGATGGATAAATATGAACAGGGAAAAATAAGACACAAGTTCTGACAGTTAAAGTAGGGAATATAAAAGGTGTGAACCAGGGTGGTGGCACTAAGAATGGGAAGGAGGACGCATAATGCAAAAGGTACTGAAATTTGGAAACTAGTTATAAAATTGAGAGTAAAAAAGGAGAAAAATATGAATCTACTTTTTTGAGTTAAGAAACTGAAATATGATTGAGATGTAAAATATGTACAAATGTTGAGTTTGTTATTGCAGATAGGGAACTAGGATCAGGAGTTGTTATATCTGGGAGTCATTTCTGTAAGTGTGATAATTGAGGCAATGGGAATGATTGCATTTCCTGAATAGAAAAGTGTAGAAAGAGAAGGGAAAGTTCTTAAGGACAGAAGTTTAGGAAATAGATTTCCCAGATGACAGGATAAAAAAACGTTATTCCAAGGTAACCTTACTTATGTCAGACATTCTAACAGAGGAAATTTTCAAGGAAGCTTAGTTAAAATAATCCAAGATTCAGAGATAAGGAAGAGGATGAAGACCAAGGCAGAAAACTAATCAAGGTTAAATTTTCTTGTCTAACTCCATTTATTCATATACAAATGAATATTCATATGTAGATGATATATAGATTTTCTTTGTGATAATCTATCTGAATAGAACAAGTTTTTTCTTAAAAAAACTTCTTCGCATTGTTTATAATTTTGACACATTTCCTTTATGATATATATATGGTAGAAATAAAAGATGGCTTTTGAGAACTGATGACCTAAGACATTTTCCTCTTGTTGTCACTCATTTCCCCTTAGGCAAGTGTTTTGTCTTCTCCCTTAGCCAATCCCCCCTCCCCACGCTTCTGCCTCTCTCTTTCTCAAACTTAGACCATAAGTTGAGTAGAGCCTCAGAAAATAATAAATACGTTTCCAGTTAGAAGATAAACAACCTGGTAAGCATTAGAATGCTCTGAGGCCATGTCTTTCTCCACTCAGAAAACATTCACTTCTTGTTTATTCAGAAATAAAATGGCATCCTTGGGAGGAAGAAAAACATATGTGTGCCCTCAAGAGTGAACTCTCTGTCTAGTAGGAGAAAACAGCAAAAAGCTGGTCCTATCATTTTTCATTTTTGCTTTAGAAAACACAAATGCCTTTTGATGTCAAAGGAAGAGGGCTGAAATTTGAATAGAATACATTTCTTCAGTCATACAAGCAAGAAGTCTTTTTTTTTCTTTTTTCATGCTCTTAACATCCTTGTTAAGAGGGTGAAAAAGGGAAAAAACTCTCCTAGGGAAGGAGGTAGGTGGAGAAATTGTGTTGGACACTGCTGGAATCCTCATATCCTGTTTCCTTCCCTTCATTGTCATCCTAAAACAAACAAACCACAACAGTATTGCAACAGTACACTCAGGACTTCTCTGCTCACTGAAAAAGGAATGGTGATGCTCTTACCTATGGCATCTTTATTTCCTAAATAAAAAAAACCTAAATACTTTCTAATGGTCAGTAAATTGTTCTCTATTGAGAGATAATAGAGAGATAATACTGTTGGGTTTTTAGCTATACTAGCCTGTTTATTCTTCTAGATGGAATTTAGAATAATTTTCTGAAGTTAAAAAAGTAAAAGAAACATTGGATTTTTATCAGAATTACTTTGAAAACCTAGATGATTGGTCATCAGTCAATGTCTTATAGAGAAATATGGCAGGTTGGTTCTTTACCTATAGTCTTCCTTCATGGACCCTTCACTTTTGTTGCTAGAATTACCCTTAGTCAATATTTTTGTTGCTATCGTGAGTGGGGTATTTTATTCCATTATTTACAATTGGTTTTTGATATCATAAAAGAAAAAAATATCAATTTTTAAAGTACACTTAGGTGCTTGTCAGTATTAGGCATTATTATAAAAACTATAGTGTTTCCATTAACTGAAAACTAAGCTCAAGCAGCAAAATAGTAAAAATAATATTAGTAAAATGTTAAGTTGGGCCTTACTATGTGGCATTTTAGTAAATTTTTCTAATAACGATCTCATTTAGTCTTCACAATAACCTGTGAAGTTGGTGCTTCTGTGGTCTCTGTTTCTAGATGAGGAAATTGAAGCTTAAGGATGTTCCTTTGTGGTCATACAGCTGGTAAGAGGGGAATTCTGGATTCAGGCCAAAGCAATTTGACATGTTTTTAACCTCTGTGCAAAATCCTCTTACTAGCTGGTGGTGTTGATAAATATGCATATGTAATTACACACTATAATGAGGTAAACTGACTTAACAAGTGACATCAGAATTCTCCTTAGGAAGGAACTTTGCTTGTTTGTTTAGAGAAACAGAGTTACGCTTTTTGGTTATATTTAGAAAGCTGGAGGAAGCAAGAGACTGTAGGAGAATTTCTGCATCCTCCACCATCAGAAATGAACAGAAATTTGGGGATGGGGAAAGCCAAATATGCTTTTATTGATAGTAATAAGAAAGAAGAGAGAAGAGCAAGGAACGAAGAGCAAGGCAGAAGAGACAAGGGTAATTACCTGGGCATCTGCTGACATCTGGGGAGAGCACTGGATTTCTCCCTGAATTGATGGGGCTTTGTCAGTTCTATCTAATTTAAGAGGAGAGGTGACATTGGGGCTAAATTAATAAAATATATACAATTCCTAAAAATCATTGGTGTTTGTCATTTTCTTAGTAATTTGAGAGCCATTTCTGCACCAAACAAAGGTAACTATTATGAAAGGTAGAACGCTTCTTTTGATGTAAATACAGTAGATGAGAGCAAGCTTTAAATTGATGAAAGGCATAATGGGAACATTTGACTTGCCCTTGTGCAAGTAATGTGTTTTGCTTGAATGGTGAAACTGAACATTAAATCCATAGCTTATTTAACTAACAACTTGTAAAGAGACACACAGAAGGATAGCATTCATTGTTGTAACTAGCCATCTTCATGTACTTTGTTTTTCATAAAAACAAAATTTTGTTTTTGTCAAAAATTATCTTGAGGTTTGTCAGAAGACAGTCATACCATCTGCAGATAACATTATCTCCTCTTTACCAATAATATTTCTTAATATAGTAAATGGTTTATCATATAGGTGAGAACTGTCCCTGGTTCACCTAGATTTTATTTGTAGTTTAAATCAGGAATTGGTATTATATTCTACTAAACTCCTTATTAATATTTATTCAAACAATTATTTTTTTTGAAAATTGTATAATTTATTAATTTATTACTTAATATTAAATAATAGTTATACATAAATACTATTTAGTTGTGGTGAATACTTATAATACTGTTTAAATTAAGTTGCCCTTATTTTATTTAGCATTACTTATCTATGTTTATAAGTAAAAGTATCTTATTTTTCCTGTTTTTGTAAGATTTTAATGTTTTGGAATGAAAGATTTGCTAACTTAATAAAAGCTCATCTTAGATAGGAGAAAGCAATGAAAGATCTATTTCCTAAAAAACTGAAAGAACCCACTAGTAAAATGAGGTTATTTTGGTGAAAGCAAAAAATACAAAGCAAAAAAGTAAAACAAGGAAACAAACCCAGAATCCACCCATAGCTCCACAAATGTGTTTTTATATTTCATATTTTAATAAATTTTAAAACAATAAAAATTTTTATAATTTTGAAATAAACTCTTTACATTATTTTCTTTCTGTTATTGGTGTATTTTCAACAACATGTTTATTTCATTAGAATCAGGAATTGGATGTGTTGAATAAATTATTTTTTGTAAATTCACTAATTTTTGGCTTTTTTATTTTCCTTTGCATTCCTTGGGCAAATGTTGCCTTTTTTCTACCTTCTAGAGCTGCATTTTAATTTATTTTTTAATTCTATTTTTGGAAATAAAAACATTATATAGCAGCAAATTTACCATTGAACATTATTTTGACTTTATTCCGTTGGCCGAGTTGTGTGGATTTTAATTTTTGTTAGTTTTTAGATCAGTTAACTATAATTTTCATTTCTTCTTTGACACTATAATCTTATTTCCAAGTTTTGGAGAATATTATTATTGTTATTATTTTAAGTTTTATTATTTGTTTCTAGTTTATGGCACTGTGGGTAAGAGAACAGAGTCTGAATTCTCTTTATGTTTTGAGTTGTCAATATACTGAGTTTCTTTTGTGTAGCTTTCTATAAGATTTATTTTTGATCCTTATAAGAAGGTAAACTCTATAGAGAGCAATTTACTTAAAACAAGAATTTACCTTTTTTTTTTATTACTGAGAGAAATTTATTTATTTAATTTATTTATTTTTTTAATTTTTGAATTTTACTTTATTTTTTTATACAGCAGGTTCTTATTAGTCATCAATTTTATACACATCAGTGTATACATGTCAATCCCAGTCGCCCAATTCATCCCACCACCACCCCCACCCCCCCTGCCGCTTTCCCTGCTTGGTGTCCATACGTTTGTTCTCTTCATCTGTGTCTCAATTTCTGCCCTGCAAACTGGTTCATCTATACCACTTTTCTAGGTTCCACATATATGCGTTAATATACGATATTTGCTTTTCTCTTTCTGACTTAACTTCACTCTGTATGACAGTCTCTAGATCTATCCACGTCTCAACAAATGACCCAATTTCATTCCTTTTAATGGCTGAGTACTATTCCATTGTATATATATACCACATCTTCTTTATCCATTCATCTGTCGATAGGCATTTAGGTTGCTTCCATGACCTGGCTATTGTAAATAGTGCTGCAGTGAACATTGGTGTGCATGTGCCTTTTTGAATTATAGTTTTCTCTGGGTATATGCCCAGTAGTGGGATTGCTGGATCATATGGCAATTCTATTTTTAGTTTTTTTAAGGAACCTCCATACTGTTCTCCATAGTGGTTCTATCAATTTACATTCCCATCAGCAGTGCAAGAGGGTTCCCTTTTCTCCACACCCTCTCCAGCACTTGTTGTTTGTAGATTTTCTGATGACGCCCATTCTAACTGGTGTGAGGTGATACCTCATTGTAGTTTTGATTTGCATTTCTCTAATAATTAGTGATGTTGAGCAGCTTTTCATGTGCTTCTTGCCCATCTGTATGTCTTCTTTGGAGAAATGTCTATTTAGGTCTTCTGCCCATTTTTGGATTGAGTTGTTTGTTTTTTTGATATTAAGCTGCATGAGTTGCTTGTATGTTTTGGAGATTAATCTTTTGTCAGTTGCTTCATTTGCAAATATTTCTCCCATTCTGAGGGTTGTCTTTTCATCTTGTTTATGGTTTCCTTTGCTGTACAAAAGCTTTGAAATTTCATTAGGTCCCATTTGTTTATTTTTGTTTTTATTTCCATTACTCTAGGAGGTGGATCAGAAAAGGTCTTGCTGTGATTTATGTCAAAGAGTGTTCCTCCTATGTTTTCCTCTAAGAGTTTTATAGTGTCTGGACTTACATTTAGGTCTCTAAACCATTTTGAGTTTATTTTTGTGTATGGTGTTGGGGAGTGTTCTAATTTCATTCTTTTACATGTAGCTGTCCAGTTTTCCCAGCACCACTTATTGAAGAGACTGTCTTTTCTCCATTGTATATCCTTGCCTCCTTTGTCATAGATTAATTGACCATAGGTGAGTGGGTTTATCTCTGGGCGTTCTATCTTGTTCCATTGATCTATGTTTCTGTTTTTGTGCCAGTACCATATTGTCTTGATTACTGTAGCTTTATAGTATAGTCTGAAGTCAGGGAGTCTGATTCCTCCAGCTCCGTTTTTTTCCCTCAAGACTGCTTTGGCTATTCAGGGTCTTTTGTGTCTCCATACAAATTTTAAGATTTTTTGTTCTTGCTCTGTAAAAAAATGCCATTGGTAATTTGATAGGGACTGCATTGAATCTGTAGATTGCTTTGGGTATTATAGTCATTTTCACAATATTGATTCTTCCAATCCAAGAACATGGTATATCTCTCCATCTGTTGGTATCATCTTTAATTTCTTTCATCAGTGTCTTACAGTTTTCTGCATACAGGTCTTTTGTCTCCCTGGTAGGTTTATTCCTAGGTATTTTATTTGTTTTGGTGCAATGGTAAATGGGAGTGTTTCCTTAATTTCTCTTTCAGATTTATCATCATTAGTGTATAGGAATGCAAGAGATTTCTGTGCATTAATTTTGTATCCTGAAACCTTACCAAATTCATTGATTAGCTCTCGTAGTTTTCTGGTGGCATCTTTAGGATTCTCTATGTATAGTATCATGTCATCTGCAAACAGTGACAGTTTTACTTCTTTTCCAATTTGTATTCCTTTTATTTCTTTTTCTTCTCTGATTGCCGTGGCTAGGACTTCCAAAACTATGTTGAATAATAGTGGCGAGAGTGGACATCCTTGTCTTGTTCCTGATCTTAGAGGAAATGCTTTCAGTTTTTCACCATTGAGAATGATGTTGGCTGTGGGTTTGTCATATATGGCCTTTATTATGTTGAGGTAGGTTCCCTCTATGCCCACTTTATGAGAGTTTTTATCATAAATGGGTGTTGAATTTTGTCAAAAGCTTTTTCTGCATCTATTGAGATGATCATATGGTTTTTATTCTTCAATTTGTTAATATGGTGTATCACATTGATTGATTTGCGTATATTGACGAATCCTTGCATCCCTGGGATAAATCCCACTTGATCATGGTGCATGATCCTTTTAATGTGTTGTTGGATTTTGTTTGCTAGTATTTTGTTGAGGATTTTTGCATCTATGTTCATCAGTGATATTGGTCTGTAATTTTCTTTTTTTGTAGTATCTTTGTCTGGTTTTGGTATCAGGGTGATGGTGGCCTCATAGAATGAGTTTGGGAGTGTTCCTTCCTCCACAATTTTTTGGAAGAGTTTGAGAAGGATGGGTGTTAGCTCTTCTCTAAATGTTTGATAGAATTCGCCTGTGAAGCCATCTGGTCCTGGACTTCTGTTTGTTGGAAGATTTTTAATCACAGTTTCAATTTCACTGCTTGTGATTGGTCTGTTCATATTTTCTATTTCTTCCTGGTTCTGTCTCAGAAGGTTGTGCTTTTCTAAGAATTTGTCCATTTCTTCGAGGTTGTCCATTTTATTGGCATATAGTTACTTGTAGCAATCTCTCATGATCCTTTGTATTTCTGCAGTGCCAGCTGTTATTTCTCCTTTTTCACTTCTAATTTTATTGATTTGAGTCCTCTCCCTCTTTTTCTTGATGAGTCTGGGTAATAGTTTATCAATTTTGTTTATCTTCTCAAAGAACCAGCTTTTAGTTTTATTGATCTTTGCTATTGTTTTCTTTGTTTCTATTTCATTTTTTCTCCTCTGATCTTTATGATTTCTTTCCTTCTGCTAACTTTGGGTTTTGTTTGTTCTTCTTTCTCTAGTTCCTTCAGGTGTAAGGTTAGATTGTTTATTTGAGATTTTTCTTGTTTCTTGAGGTAGGCTTATATAGCTATAAACTTCCCTCTTAGAAATTCTTTTGCTGCTTCCCATAGGTTTTGGATCATCGTGTTTTCATTGTCATTTGTCTCTAGGTATTTTTTGATTTCCTCTTTGATTTCTTCAGTGATCTCTTGGTTATTTAGTAACGTATTGTTTATCCTCCATGTGTTTGTGTTTTTTGCATTTTTTTCCCTGTAATTGATTTCTAATCTCATAGCGTTGTGGTCAGAAAAGATGCTTGATATGATTTCAATTTTCTTAAATTTACTGAGGCTTCATTTGTGACCCAAGATGTGATCTATCTTGGAGAATGTTCCGTGTGCACTTGAGAAGAAAGTGTAATCTGCTGTTTTTGGATGGAATGTCCTATAAATATCAGTTAAATCTCTCTGGTCTGTTGTGTCATTTAAAGCTTCTGTTTCCTTATTTATTTTGATTTTGGATGATCTGTCCATTGGTGTAAGTGAGGTGTTAAAGTCCCCCACTATTATTGTGTTACTGTCAATTTCCTCTTTTATAGCTGTTAGCAGTTGCCTTATGTATTGAGGTGCTCCTATGTTGGGTGCATATATATTTATAATTGTTATATCTTCTTCTTGGATTGATCCCCTGATCATCTTGTAATGTCCTTCTTTGTCTCTTGTAACATTCTTTATTTTAAAGTCTATTTTATCTGTTATGAGTATTGCTACTCCAGCTTTCTTTTGATTTCCATTTGCATGGAATATCTTTTTCTATCCCCTCACTTTCAGTCTGTATGTGTCCCTAGGTCTGAAGTGGGTCTCTTGTAGACAGCATATATATGGGTCTTGTTTTTGTATCCATTCAGCAAGCCTGTGTCTTTTGGTTGGAGCATTTAATCCATTCCTGTTTAAGGTAATTATCCATATGTATGTTCCTATTAACATTGTCTGGTGCATAGCCCTCTGCCTTTTCATCTTGTCTGTCTTTCTGTGAATGTGGTTTTTGTTCCACAGGCTGCAGGATTGTAGTTCTTCTTGCTTCTGCTGTCTGCCCTCTGGTGGATGAGGCTATCTAAGAGGCTTATGCAAGTTTCCTGATGGGAAGGACTGGTGGTGGGTAGAGCTGACTGTTGCTCTGGTGGGCGGGGCTCAGTAAAACTTTAATCCCCTTGACTGCTGATGGGTGGGGCTGTGTTCCCTCCCTGTTGGTTGTTTTGCCTGAGGCAACCCAACACTGGAGCCTACCTGGGCTCTTTGGTGGGGCTAATGGCAGACTCTAGGAGGGCTCAAGCCAAGGAGTACTTCCCAGAACTTCTGCTGCCAGTGTCCTTGTCCCCATGGTGAGCCACAGCCACCCCCCGCCTTTGCAGGAGACCCTCCAACACTGGCAGGTAGGTCTGGTTCAGTCTCCCCTGGGGTCACTGCTCCTTGCCCTGGGTCCCGAGGCACACACTACTTTGTGTGTGCCCTCTAAGAGTGGAGTCTCTGTTTCCCCCAGTTCTGCTGAAGTCCTGCAATCAAATCCCAGTAGCCTTCAAAGTCTGATTCTCTAGGAATTCCTCCTCCCGTTGCCGGACCCCCAGGTTGGGAAGCCTGACGTGGAGCTCAGCACCTTCACTCCAGTGGGTGGACTTCTGTGGTATAAGTGTTCTCCAGTCTGTGAGTCACCCACCCAGCAGTTATGGGATTTGATATTACTGTGATTGCACCCCTCCTACCGTCTCACTGTGGCTTCTCCTTTGTGTTTGGATGTGGGGTATCTTTTTTGGTGAGTTCCAGTGTCTTCCTGTCGATGATTGTCCAGCAGCTGGATGATTGTCCAGTTGTGATTCTGGTGTTCTTGCAAGAGGGTGTGAGAGCACTTCCTTCTACTCTGCCATCTTGGTTCCAAATCAGAATTTACCTTTTTAATTTACATTTTTTAAACACTCTAGGTTTTAATTTAGGTAGTTGACAACGTTGATCAAAGATTACTACTGTAATTTTGTTTCTGCCCATTCCTATTTTTATTTCTAAGACTTCTGCTTTATATATTTTGATAGTAATAGTATAGTAGTATAATTTGATATTCAGACTAGGACACTTCAGAGTTAAAGAAGGTACTATTAATAGGGATGGGACAACAGGCTTATATTGAGACCATCCTATGAAAATTTGTATTTATGGTTGCCCTATGCCTGTTTCCATCTTTGCTGTCTGCCTAACAGAGAGAGAAATTGCCATCCTTGAGAATTACTACAGTTAGTACTTTATGTTATTGTTGTATTTGGGGGGGAAAAAATGTATTAGCCTCTTTTTACCAGTGTTCTAATGCTTGCTAATAGTTCTGGTAAAGACCTGAAGCTGATAAAAAGCCTGAGTTATGCATGGAGGCATGCCCTTTTTTTTTACCCTGAGCTGCATCTTCTTTGTTTCCCCTGGAGACACACCGTCCACTCTCTCCACCCTCTTCTGTGTCCTGGGAGATTGACCTAAGATACAAAACTCCTTGCTTTTTGGCTTCCAGTAGGATTCCACTGATTGAAACCCAGTAGGAGATTGGAGAAAGAGGGAAGAGTGATGGTGGTGAGCTTAATGTTAACTAGTCATAACTGCATCGAGGTTGCCCTACACCAGAGGTCCCCAACTCTCTGGCCAGGAACCGATACTGGGCCGCACAGCAGAAGGTGAATGGCAGGTGAGCGAAGCTTCATCTGACACTCCCCATCACTTGCATTACCACCTGAATGATCCCCAACCCCCCCTCCGTCTGTGGAAAAATTGTCTTTCACGAAAGCGGTCCCTGGTGCCAAAAAGGTTGGGGACCGCTGCCCTACACCCACTCACACCTTGGTAAAGATCCCTTTATTGAACTTTCCTCTGGGATGTGCCATCTGTTTCCTGCCCACTCCATGACTAACACACTATCCATGAGTGTATGACTGTGGTTTTATTCCAGTATAAAGATATGTTTTATAATAATTAACATTTTCATCTGAAGCTTCTAAGCATCTGCAGAGAGAACACGAGATACTTTTTGTTAAAAGGTAAAATCAAAATATTTAGCTTGGCATTCTGTAATTTTTAAGTTGTTTTTAAACAAAACAAAACAAAACATCTGGTAACTGGAAATAAATACCTCTCATCAAGTTTTTAATTTATTCACTTATTTATTCATGAAATATTGAATTCTTATCATGTACACTGAAGGCAGGTATGGTCCCAGCTCTTTAGGATTTTATAGTATATGTGAGAAAGCACATAATTGGAGATGTGATGATGGCTATGAAAAGGATGAGCAATGATTCTGATGAAAGATAACAAGAAGGCCTGATTTAGGGGCATGTGTGCATGTGTGGGGGAGTGTTAAGGAAAGGATGTAACATTTAAGTTAAGACCTGAATGATGAATCAGGTAAATGAAGGGTGAGAACGTGGGGTTAGGATGAATCGGATGGGCGTGTCCTATAGAGGTTCTGAAGGAATTGGTGTTTACGGGCATTTACTTTATGGAAAGCTACTGAAATGATTTAATCAGAAAAGTAACAAGAGATATTCAGTTTTTTAAAAAGATCCCTCTGAGTGATTGGTGAAGTCTGGATAGAAGGAAATGAGAACTAGAGATGATTAGATGGCTATTACAATAGTCTAAAAATATTGGGTGGGGCCCTGGAATGAAGGCAATGAGAATGGAAAGGGGTGGAGTTTTCAGGTAGAGTAAAGATGAAATTATATCCCAGGATATGATTATACTGACTGAACCTTGTAATTGATTAGATGAGTATAAGATTGTGATGAATATGAGTAAATAGTTCATTTTAGGTATATATGAGGAAAAAGCAATGTTGTCAAGTAGGAATTACTTTGTGTCATTAGGTCAGTGGCTTTTAATCCCATTAAAATCAATTGCATATGTTTTTAAAATTATAGTTTTATCTTGTCTACATCCTGGTGGTCCTGATTAAGTAGCTCCCTTGGAAGGGGCTACTAAGTTTGTGGTAATTTGTTATAGAAGCTAAAACACACTTGTGTTAATGCACACAATTAATACTAATACATGCACAAACTCATTCACTCATGTCTGGCACCTGGGTTGGGATGACTCAAAGACTAGAACTGCTGACCAGAACACCTACTTACGTTCTCTCCCTGTAACCTGGCTTCCTCATAGCAGAGTGTCCTCAGAACAGGTGGACAGTTACACAGAGGGTCAGAGCCCTAAGAGCGAGTGTTCTGGTGAAGCTGCATTATCTTTTATGATGCAGCCTTGGAATTTGCACAGCATTACTCTGCCATACTCTATCGATTAAGCTGTCAAAAAGCTGCCCAAATTCTAGGGGAAGGTACATATACCTGATCTCTCACTGGGAGTAATGGGAGAGACTTTTAAACAAAGTATTTAAACCCAGTGTTTTAAAACTACCACAGATGATTTGTCTTTTTCCTGTTGATTTTTACTCTTTGTTTATTATGGCTATGAAGCATTTGTACCATATGATTATTGAAAATTGTTTGACCAGGCTGCCATCTATCCTCATATCCTATTTTTTCAAGTTAAAAATATCATATTTAAATAAAAATGAGTAAAAATGAACCAAATAACTGCATTTTCAGAGATTGTCTAAAGTCAGTTCTAATTTACTCATGGATGACAACTCAACTTGAAGATTAAGCAGGCAAAACATTATGGTAAGATTACAGTGTAACAGATATTAGAAAATTGAGGAAAGAAAGAGTTGAACATTACTTGATATGATCACATTTACGTTGATGTCAACATTTTACTCTGTCTCTGCTAATCCTTTTCTTCAAAAATTTAAAAAAGTTGTTGTGGTATCTCTGAGTTTCAAATGCTTGAACCAAATCTAATTTTGAGATATTTCTTGGTAATGGAAACTACACCTTGATAGCACCAAAGTAGCACAATTAACAAGCATTTTTTCTCTTTTTTGTACGTTTCAAAAAAAAAAATTTTTTTTGTGTGTTATTTAATTCTAGGTAATTTATTTTTATAGCTTGGCAGAGAAAGACTTTATTGTAAAGTACTTATTAAAAGTGGATATATTTAAATAAATATGGATTGAATTATAAATTTCTCTATATTCAAGCTTATATTTTCAAGGGGTGGAGTCTCACTTATACTTTTTGAATAAATCTAGATCTTAATAGATATACCATTTTATATGATAAAATATAAACAATTTTTAATCATCCTGCAGAAAAGCTTTGAAAGAGACATTAATTAATAAATATGGATCAATGTTCAAAACCTAATGTTCTTTTAAGAAAGATCACCTATTTAGCACTCGTGTATTTAACACATATATGCTTCAATATATTTGATTGGGACATTAATAAAACCGTATTGCTTATATTAGCATCCACTTGTATAAAACAATTAACAGGCAAGAAGAATCGGGCACAATACATTAATCACTGATACAAAAGCAGAACAATTTAAAGAGTTCGTTAAAGATAATCACTTTTGATAAAAATAGGAAAATGAAATGTAATATTATTATTTTAATTAGTCTATATACATGAAAGTTTAGGGGGATAATGTTCAAAGACCATATAAAATGATAGGGGGAGGGCTCTGTAACAGCCAAATTCATAAGCCAAAACAATTATGCTTTGTGTGTTAGGAAAAGACTAGGGTTTTCATTATAATGATAAATAGTGTGTTTAAGCAACTGGTCATGTCTAAAAAAGTGTTTATCTTCAAAGAACACATTTATTTACCATTTTAGAATTCTTTTTAGATTGCTCCCAGATAATTTTGGATCACACAAAAGGAAGATAAACACTAATGCTGTTTGGAAGATATCTCAGATACAGAAAATTTAAATTTGGCCTAACAATATACCACTCAAGCTTTTGCTTTCCAGAGAGGTATTTTAGACACTTCCCATTGCAGTTGTGTTTTTATCAAGATATTAAGGGCCTGCTAATGCAGTTCCTAGAGACTATACTTAAAGTGATAGATTTTAATAAAACATTCCCTGAATGTTTATTGTCAACTTCTGGCAACAGGATAACCTCTATGGAAAAATTGTATCAGAAAGGGCAAATCCTCAGTAACCTAATGCACAACTGAAAAGATCCTCACCAAAGCCTATCTCTATAGGCTTGTCTATAGGTTAGTGTTGCAGGATCCAGAAAACAACAACAACAAGGAAACCCAATTAAAGTTGAATTTCAGGTAAATAACAAATAAATGTTAGTATAACTATAGTCTATAAATATTGCCTGGGACATACTTATACTAACTTTTATTATTCATTTACCTGAAATTCAAGTGTAACTGGTAACCTGTATTTTATCTGACAACCCAACTATGGGTGATATGTCAGAGGAGCAAGGGGGCCACAAGCAATGACAGCTAAGTGCTGAATTCATAATTTCCTGGTTTTCGTGGAAAAAGATTCTTCTTTCCATTTTCACTTCATTGACTCTCCACTTTTACTTTCCCTTCCCTTTTCAGTTTACCTACTTGATCCTCTTTATAATAGTGAGGAGGTACAATATATTTAAAAAAACCCATATAGATTAACACTTCAACATGAAGGCCTGCTAATTTGTATTTATTTATAAGATATCTATCACACAATTCAATGTTGTTTTCTTCTTTAGGGAATAGAATTTCAATTTTATTCTCCATTCTTTCAATATAATTATATTTAGAGAACCAGATATTTTACTTTCTATTCGACTGTCAAATTCACCTTAGCAGTTAATAAATAAGTGGAATTATCACACTGATCCAATAATATCTCTCTAGTTACCTTTTGCCACCATGAAAAGTTTTTATTTATGACCATACCCTCATCTGCCCTTTAGCCAACATTCAATCCATTTTATGTACATTTATGTCTGTTCTGTTTTCCTCCTTTTGTAGACCTCAATCTCTCTACCAGGACCTTAATCTCTGATGTGGAACTTTGTTAAAGACTGAAAATGTAAGAGCACACTCTTCACTGCATGAGGACAAAGCCAGTGTCTTCCTTGAAAGTTAGGAGGGTGTGAATGAATAAACATTGGCATTTCATGTTGGGGCTCTTTGTCACATCCAAGCTGCTCCAGATCTGAAATTTTGATTAGAAATTTCAAGAGGTGTTGTATGGAAGGGCATCATTGGTCTGTTGTCTTCTGATTTCACAGATTACAGTAATACTTTTTCAAACCATTTGTCAATGGTTGAGGAAGAAGGCAGAGCAGTCTGGTGCTAAGCATTGCCCAAGAATGGACAATTGGAGTGAAGAAATGTTTTTCCTCCTTTTTTTTCTCAGATAAAACTACCTGTGGTAAAGGTCTTAGGAACAGATCAATTTGACTGCTTTACCCTGGGAGAGGCTTGGTGAACTGTGAATGAATATTCAGTCTTTTTAGAGAAACATTGATTACATTTTAGTGGCTGCTATAGGTTTTATGAGCAAACATATGTTTCCTATTCCAATTTGCTTTGGGATGAATGCACTTCTTTAGAACAAAGTGCTATAAATCTCTCTATCTATCTGGGAATCAGAATTCTCTTTTAAGAGTCAAATAAAGCTGGAAAGCCATAAAATATCAAGATTTTTATTCGCTAAGATTACAATTATAACCGTCTTCATACTCCATTAAAATATTGTTTAATTTTTCCTATTCATTTTAGGAATGGAGTGTACATATAATTATCGGACCTTAGCTGATAATGGAAAGGGAAAACTCTGATGTAATCTCTGTCTGTTCTCCTTTTTCTTCTCCACTGAGTCTGAACACCCAATGCTGGGGATCAGAATTGTGGAGAATATTTGAAATTTATTTTTTTACATTAAAAAACCTAAACATTCAACTTTCTTGCAAAATATTCTGAATTTTATCTGTAACTGTTGACATCCGTGTTTTTAAAAATTGCATACTTCAAGTGACAGAATAAGGAACAAATATATTTAAGTTAACAAACATGTTATGATGATCTTATAATTTATTGAGCACTTATTTGAAAAACAATATTCAAGTAAAATATTAGTACATTTTCTTTCAAAATGCTTCAAGCTCTACAGAAGTTATCAAAACCATAAGTGAAATATTCCCCTTTACCTTTTTCCTCAATTGTATCTATCCTCAGACTTTACTACTGTGTGTTTTGAATATTTTTTCTATGTGTTTGGGTACATATGTATGCATGTAGTTATCGTTGATGGCTGCTTCTTTGAATATTCTAAATATTGGAATCCTCCAATGCTCAGTCCTGTCTCCCTTTTCTGTACATTCTAGGTGTGGAATTTTTTTTAAAAGTCCACAAATTCTTTAACATTCCCTTTCCTCATTGATAGGTAGGGTCCAAGTACCAGCCTCTTGAATTTGGGTGGGTTCATGACTGCTTTGACCAACAGAGTATGGTGGCGGTCACACTGTGTGACTTCTCAGACTAGCTTATAGAGAATAGGCAGCTTCTGTCTCATTTTCTTTGAAGGCTCTCTCTCAGGTGTTATTCTCTTTGCCGTGTCACCTTGACATAAGAAGTACAAGCCATATGCAGAGGTCATACATATGCATTTCAGTCCAGATCCTAAGTAAATTCTTCTAGTTGACCAGACCAGGTGCCAAATATTAAGTGAAGGGCTCTTTTGATGGTTTCCTCCTCACAGTCATTCCCAGACATTCTGGAGGAGAACAAGCCATTTCCGTTGTGCCTTGTCTGAATGATCCAACCACAGAGTGCCTGACTGTATATATTGGTTGCTGTTTTGTGTCAATAGATAACCAGAACACTAAGGAGTCTTATTTAGTTCCATAGCTTTAAAAACTTATCTATATAAAATATATTGTTGATATGAAAATAACTAACTCCCTGATCTCTCTCCTCAGCTTGCTTCTTTAAGGTTTCACTTGGCTATGCAACAGCTATCTATATAATAGGATGTTATGAAGATTAAATGAGTTAATATACAAGAGCTTAAAACACATTAAGTATTACATGAGTGTTAGTTATGTTATTAATATTAATATGATAAAAACTGAATTCTCGACTCCTGTAGGTTTAACACCTGCCCCTGCTCTTGTCATTCAATCTTAATAAGTTGTTCTACCATCTGTCCTGATTGCTCAAGTCCAAAATCTTGGAATCTTGTTTGATTTCTTTCTCACATTCCACGTAAGAGTAGGTTTCTGTTGTTTTGCCTCCTAAGTATATGCTAAGCTCACTGAACTTTATCTCTGCAGCTAATGCACACCACTGTAATCTGTCATTTGGATTACTGTAACATTTCTTAACTGGTCTCTCTGATTTACTCTTGTCCCCTACAATTCACTCTTTACGTGGGAGTGAAAGTCGCATTTCTAAACACAAATCAAGTTATGTTACCTGATGTAAACCCTCCAATAATCATTTCGTTGTACTTTTAATAAATCCAAACTTTATGCTATGGCCCGTGTAGCCCTATGTGAGCTGGCCCTGGTCTATATCTCTGAACTCAGTTCTCACATATCTGCCTGTACTGAACATGTGCCAGTCATACTGGTTGTCTTCCTCTTCCTTCAAGGCCTTTGCCTTCTCTGTGCTGAAATTCCTTTTCCCTTCTCTGGTTTTCTCCTCACCATCCAGATATTTGCTCAAATGGGCCTTTATCAATGCAGCCGTCCCCGACCACTTCATCTTTTATTTGCCACAAACCTCTTACATTTTCTATGTGTTGTCTGTATTATTTTCTCTATAACGCTTTTTAATGTGTGAATTATTACTATTTGAATAACTTCCTTACACAGTTATTTGTTCATGTACTTGTTTACATTTCCTTGAGAGCAGGGACACTGTCTACCTTTATCATGGAACAAAGACCGGTGTATAGTAGATGTTCAACAAGTGTTTCCTGCATGGGTACATTTCTTCCTTCCCCACCTCTCTCCCTTCCTGTCTTCTTTTCTTCCTTCCTCCCTTCCTTCCCATCTCTGTCTCTATTTCTCTCTCTTTCTGTTGTGCACTCTCCTTTATACAAAAGGTATTATAAACCTGTAATATGCATATGCAAGTTGCTTTGTGCTCTTAATATATTTTATTTTATTTTATTTTTTTTGGCCGTGCTGTGCGGCATGTGGGATCTTAGTTTCTCTGACCAGGGATCGAACTCACGCCCCCTGCAGTGGAATTGTGGAGTCTTAACCACTGGACCACCAGGGAGGTCCTGATGTGCTCAATATATTTTAGAAATATTTACAAAACAGTGTATTTAGTTCTAGGTTATACTTTTAAAATAGCTTCAAGGTATTGTATAAATGAGTCATAATTTAATCATTCTAAAGTGAGGGACATTGACATGGCTTGTCAATTTCTTAAAAAATAAGCAGCCAATACTATAATGAATATCCTTACATAGTGTTCTTAATTCATGCATGCTTGTTCTTCTCTAAAGTAGGGCAGAGGTGGAATTTTCCTAGAAGTAGAAATTTAAAAAAATTATCTCCAAAATGGCTTTACTAAAAATATAGGAACTTGCCCATTTTCTCACCTTTACCAAAACTGGTTATTAATATTAAAATTTTTTTCCTCATATTTTGCTAAAACATAAAATCTTATTTTAAAATTGTCTTAGCCTGATTCTTAGTGAGGTTGAAATACATTGTATTTATTGGCTAATTATATTTCTTCCCAGAGTTACTTTTTCTTATTCTCTTCTCATTTTTTCCATTGCATTGTAGTTTTCTTTTTGAAGTAGTCTGATTATAAATATTTTGAATCTTGTATGTGTTGAAAGTTGTTTTCCTGCTTTGTACCTTGCTTTTTATCTTTGACCATAATGTCTTTTTAAATACAAAAATATAAAAATTTTGCCAAATATATCAAATGTTTCTTTTATGGATTTTGGAGTTTGTAATTTAGAAAAGCCTTTTCTATTTTGAGGCTATTAAAATATTTTCAATTTTTTTTCCAATGTGTCATATTTTTAAATTTTTACATCTGTCCCTCTACTTATCTGAAATACAGTTTTGTTTATGTTGTATGTGTTTATGGGTTTGATATTTGTATTTTCCAAATAGGTAGCCAGTTACTATGTGGTCATTCACAGAATAGTCTATTTTCCCTAAATGATTCAAATTCTTAAATGCTATCATAAGCATTTGCCTCTTTTGGGACTCTACTCTCTTTCATTGATCTACATGTATATTTCTGCAGCAAATGCACACCAAGTATTACTATAGCTTTATTTTATGTCATGATAATAAACTGCTGACAGTATAGAGTAGGCTCATATTTGATTATAAATTCTATCTCCTGGAGAGTTGAACTACAAATACCAAATGCCCAATCCAAGTAAATGTTCAAAGATGACAAAAGTCAAAAGAACTGGGTCTGAAATTCAAAACAACAAGTCCTACCCTTATGAGTCCAAACATATGAAAGCTGGGGAGAAAGAATATGTAAAAGCACAATTATTTATTTAGTTATTTATAGTTATCTCATGGAAGAGAACAATATGATATGGATTAATTCTTGGAAATCATTTTTTAAAGTTTAAATATACTGTTTAAAATTTTAATAGGAGAATAGAAATGGATGTATAACTTCCAAAACCCTAGATAAGTAAAGGAAAAATGGATAAAGAAAACT
This sequence comes from Balaenoptera acutorostrata, assembly GCF_949987535.1. Lineage (NCBI taxonomy): Eukaryota > Metazoa > Chordata > Mammalia > Artiodactyla > Balaenopteridae > Balaenoptera > Balaenoptera acutorostrata. The sequence continues at coordinate 18,336,762 of NC_080071.1, read as the reverse complement.
TGAACAAGACAACCAATGGCAGGAAAGGGAAGAAAATACAAGAACAATAAGAAAGCAGGTTAAGTAGAGAACCTAAAAAAATACAGCAGGAATAATCTCAGACAGACCAGTAAGTCATGATAAATATTAATGGATTAAGCAATCCTTTTAAAAATACAAACCCTTATTTGTCTTTTTTTTACTTTTTAAACATGCTATGTGGTGTAAGAATCCCACAGAAAATAAAATTACACAGAAATATAAAAATAAAAGATTGAAAATGTATTTATAGACCATTACTTACACAATATAATTTTTGATTAAAAAGTCAAACCAAAAAGCATTAAATGAGACAGAGGCACTCTTGTGTGCCAGTCTCAGTCTATCAGTAGATTATTTCTATCTTTCTCAGAAACAGACAAAAAGAGTCAACGGTAAAAAGTAAATAAGGGGGAGACCTTCAAGATGGCAGAGGAGTAAGACGTGGAGATCACCTTCCTCCCCACAAATACATCAGAAATACATCTACATGTAGAACAACTCCTACAGAACACCTACTGAACGCTGGCAGAAGACCTCAGACTTCCCAAAAGGCAAGAAACTCCACACGTACCTGAGTAGGGCAAAAGAAAAAAGAAAAAAACAGAGACAAAAGAATAGGGATGGGACCTGCACCTCTGGGAGGGAGCTGTGAAGGAGGAAAAGTTTCCACGCACTAGGAAGCCCCTTCACTGGTAGAGACGAGGGGTGGGCAGGGGAGAAGCTTTGGAGCCACGGAGGAGAGCGCAGCAACAGGGGTACAGGGGGCAAAGCAGAGAGATTGCCGCACAGAGGATCAGTGCTGACCAGCACTCACCAGCCTGAGAGGCTTGTCTGCTCACCTGCTGGGGTGGGTGGGGGCTGGGAGCTGAGGCTCGGGCTTCAGAGGTCAGATCCCAGGGAGAGGACTGGGGTTGGCTGCGTGAACACAGCCTGAAGGGGGCTAGTGCGCCACAGCTAGCCAGAGGGAGTCCGGGTAAAAGTCTGGAGCTGCCGAAGAGGCAAGAGATCATTGTTTCGGGGTGCGTGAGGAGAGGGGATTCAGAGCACCGCCTAAACAAGCTCCAGAGATGGGCATGAGCCACGGCTATCAGCACAGCTGATAGAGAATAAAATATCTAGGAATAAACCTACCTAAGGAGACAAAAGACCTGTATTCAGAAAATTATAAGACACTGATGAAAGAAATTAAAGATGATACAAATAGATGGAGAGATATACCATGTTCTTGGATTGGAAGAATCAACATTGTGAAAATGACTCTACTACCCAAAGCAATCTACAGATTCAATGCAATCCCTATCAAACTACCAATGGCATTTTTCACAGAACTAGAGCAAAAATTTTCACAATTTGTATGGAAACACAAAAGACCCCAAATAGCCAAAGCAATCTTGAGAAAGAAAAACAGAGCTGGAGGAATCAGGCTCCCTGACTTCAGCCTGTACTACAAAGCTACAGTAATCAAGACAGTGTGGTACTGGCACAAAAACAGAAATATAGATCAATGGAACAGAATAGAAAGCCCAGAGATAAACCCATGCACAGATGGTCACCTTATCTGTGATAAAGGAGGCAAGAGTATACAATAGAGAAAAGACAGCCTCTTCTATAAGTGGTGCTGGGAGAAGTGGACAGCTACATGTAAAAGAATGAAATTAGAACACTCCCTAACACCATACACAAAAATAAACTCAAAATGGATTAAAGACCTAAATGTAAGGCCAGACACTATAAAACTCTTAGAGGAAAACATAGGCAGAACACTCTATGACATAAATCACAGCAAGATCCTTTTTGACCCACCTCCTAGAGAAATTGAAATTAAAACAGGAATAAACAAATGGGACCTAACGAAACCTAAAAGTTTTTGCACTTCAAGGGAAACCATAAACAAGATGAAAAGACAACCCTCAGAATGGGAGAAAATATTTGCAAATGAAGCAACTGACAAAGGATTAATCTCCAAAATTTACAAGCAGCTCATGCAGCTCAATATCAAAAAAACAAACAACTCAATCCAAAAATGGGCAGAAGACCTAAATAGACATTTCTCCAAAGAAGATATACAGATTGCCAACAAACACATGAAAGGATGCTCAACATCACTAATCATTAGAGAAATGCAAATGAAAACTACAATGAGGTATCACCTCACACCAGTCAGAATGGCCATCATCAAAAAATCTGCCAACAATAAATGCTGGAGAGGGTGTGGAGAAAAGGGAACCCTCTTGCACTGTTGGTGGGAATGTAAATTGATAAAGCCACTATGGAGAACAGTATGGAGGTTCCTTAAAAAACTAAAAATAGAACTACCATACTACCCAGCAATCCCACCACTGGGCATATACACTGAGAAAACCATGAAACTGAGTTATTTGTAGTGAGGTGGTTGGACCTAGAGTCTGTCATACAGAGTGAAGTAAGTCAGAAAGAGAAAAACAAATACCGTATGCTAACACATATATATGGAATCTAAAAAAAAAAAAAAAGGTTATGAAGAACCTAGGGGAAGGACAGGAATAAAGACTCAGATCTAGAGAATGGACTTGAGGACACGGGGAGGGGGAAGGGTAAGCTGGGACGAAGTGAGAGAGTGGCATGGACATATATACACTACCAAATGTAAAATAGATAGCTAGTGGGAAGCAGCCACATAGCACAGGGAGATCAGCTTGGTGCTTTGTGGCCACCTAGATGGGTGGGATAGGGAGGGTGGGAGGGAGAAGAGAGGGAGGAGATATGGGGATATATGTATATGTATAGCTGATTCCCTTTGTTATAAAGCAGAAACTAACACACCATTGTAAAGCAATTATACTCCAGTAAAGATGTTGAAAAAAGGGTAAAGTAAATAACAGTATAGTGGATTTAAATAATATTTTTTGCATGAAATGAACAGGTTAAGTACATTATATTCAACTTTCAAAGACCCATTCCCAGAGATTGTTGAATAAAAACCATGGACAAATAGATAAGCAACAAGGATATATTATACAGCACAGAGAATTATAGCCATTATCTTGTAACAACTTTTAGTGGAGTATAATCCATAAAAATACTGAATCACTATGCTGTACATCTGGAACTAATATAATATTATAAATCAACTTATACTTCAATTTAAAAAATGGGCAATTTACAAGAAAATCACTAGAAAATTTTAATACACAAAAATAAGAGGAACTATATATTTGATCATCAGATGGTAAAATTAACATAAACCACAAAAAAAGTGTCTCATAGCCTACTTAATGGAACATTTTAAAACATTCTACATACTCTTGGGTATAAAGATGAAAATGCTATTGAGGTGGCAAACAATTTTGAAATTAAGACAAAGTGAATGCTTGTACACTCAATACTTGTAAGTTAAAGCCAAACCAAAACTCAGAAAATACAATTTATCACCACAATTTATTTATTAGAAAATAAGAAAAGTGGAAAATATGTGTTTCATAGAAGAAAAACCAAAAGATAATGTCATAAACATAATATTTCTTGAGGGTTTACTGTGTGCCAACCACACTTCTAAGCCATTTACATATAAATTAATTGATAGGACAAACCAATTCTATGAGGTTGGCAATTATTATTCCTATTTTATAAATAAGAAGTTGAAGCACAAGAAGCTTAAATAAGTTGCCTAAAGTCACCCTGATAGCAAGTTGGAGAAATTGGCATTGATTCTAACCCAGGATTGATAAAGTAGGAAAAATAAACCAGGCTGCATCATTACATTCTAGATTGTCTTCTGAAAAGATCAACTCAATCAACCAAACGCATAGTAAGTCTGATTAAGTAGAAAAAATTTAAAAATACAAAAATACACATTAGGAATAGAAAAGGGTAAAATTACAGATATGGGGTAGAGTTTAAAAGTTTTATGAGAATACTACACCCAACTTTATAGCAATATATTTTATAATCTGTATGACATGGATGATATAAAATATAAATGGATAGATAAAATGAAATTAAAAAAGACTCAAAAAGAGATTTTTTAAGGTCTACATAGACTAATATTTATAGAAGAAATTGAAGGTATTTAAGGATTACCTTTGAAAGTGAATAGCCCACATTTTGGGATGAGTATATTCATTTATTCTATAAATATTGTGTTCAGAGTAAGACAGTCCCTCTGCAGAAGGCCATGCCTCTATCAGCAGAGATAAGCTGGAGAGTCTTCCTTAATGTTTTTGCCATCCAACTGACCTCCAGACCTTATTTTTATGGCTACTCCCTAGAGTTCAGAGTCTTACCTTTTTTGTGGCATGAACTGCATTGTCAGTCTAGTGAGTTCTTTGTACCTTTCTTAGAAAAATGTTTTAAAATGCATAAAATCATGCACACAGATACATATGATCATAATACATAGGTTTACAAAGAAAACTAATTATATTTAAATGTAATTTTCTAGCTACAGGGTCCTTGGAGGTGAATCTCAAAATAAGAATCCTATGAAGGTCTTGTCATCACACTGTTTTCATTTTAATTTTTATGAACTTTAAAATTCAGTGGATCTTTAGTGTTGCCCAAGAATCCCACATTTCCATAATCCATTCACTCCCCCTCCCCTCTAGATGACTGTTATCATCTTCTCTACTCACCTCAAATCTCCAGTGCCTCCTTCTAATCCTCAATCTCTGCAGTGGAAAATTCCTCCCCCGCCCCAATTTTGTTTTTAAGAAAAGTGAAACAATTAGAGGAGAATATTCTTAAGATTTTACTACTGTATCTAATTGTTTACCTTCTTCTGTGTCCATATACTTTACCTGTTATCCTGTTATTAAAGATAACTGTCCATGCTCCTAGCCAAAGCCCTGCCTTCCAACAGTGTATTCCAACCATTCCCTCTTTCCTACTCAAGGACATTTCTCCTGCTATTCTCCACCCTCTCTTTCTCTACAACATTAACATTTTTTCCCTTTCTACTAGAAAATTCAAATCAACAGAAAATGAAGAAAAACAAAACAAAATTTTACCATCAAAAAATCTTCTCTTGACCTCATATCCCCTTCTCGTGTCATCCTATTTTTGCTCTCATTTACACCAAAATTTCTTGAAAAGATTGTACCTACTCTCTCCAATTTAGCATCTCCTGTTCTCTTGGACATACTTCAATCAAGATTCTACCCCCAGCTACAGTGAAACTGCTTTTATCAGGGTCACCAGTAACCTCCATATCACTAAATCCAATTGTCAATTCTGAACTCTCATTGTAATAGCATCCAGTAAGATCCCCGTATCTGGTTGTAGTTGTTCAGGCAACATCAAGGGTAGGGTATGGGAATGATGCCTCTGGGCTTGTAAGATCATACAGTGCGTCCTTGGACCTAATAGCAGCATTTGCATAATTTTGATCCCTCTTCTCTCCTTGAAACACATTTGTTTATTTGGTCTTTAGTACATAACCACTTGTGTGGTTTTCTCCTCCCTCTGAGACCACTCCCTCTCTGTCTCCTTTGCTTAATCTATCTTATCTCCTTGACATGAATTTCTGGAAGGTCCTGGGGCTTGATTTTAGAGCTCTTCCTTTTTCTCTTTATACTCACTCTCTTGGTAATTTCATCCAGTCTCATATGCTGATGATTTCCAAATTTATATCTCCTAGACAAATGTCTCCCTTAGATTCTAGACTCATATATCCAAATTAGTACTCAACATCTTGATTAGGCCTCTCACACTTGACCTGCCACTAACAAGCTCTTTATATCCCTCTTGCTCTAAATCTCCTTCCGTCATAGCCTACCCCTTCTCCATCAATGGAAACTCCATGCTTCTAGTTGCTCAGGACAAAGCTTCCAGTCATCATTGACTCCTCTGTTTCCTTTATACCCATTAGAAGGTCTGGCTACTCTACCCTTAAATTTTATTTTTCTAAAAATAAAATTTAATATAAATATATTGCTACTTATTTTATATATGTATTTTTATTTAGTCTAATTACTCTAATATAGATTCTACCAATATTTTTGTTACCACCTCCACTGTTAAGAAATAACTAGGTCAAAAAATGCTTTGTAGGGAAATTGGCATTTGAGCAAGACCCTGTAGGAAAAGTAAAATTGAGGATGAGGTGATTTCAGGACAAAATAATTTTAAGACATAGTAATTATGAATAGCCTACAGTAATGATTCACAAAGTATAGCTGGAATATCCATAGGCCCCCTGAAGCACCTTCTAAGAAGTCTGCAAAGTCAAATTTTTTTATAATATGCTAGGATGTTTTTGGCTTTTTTACTCTCATTCTCTCGAGTGCCATAGAGTTTTCCAGAGGCCACATGACATGTGATTATATCATTGCTCTGAAGGCTAATAGAATGTATGCTGTGTAGTCTTGTGTTTTAAGAAGTTTACAGTTTGAATTTCTAATATGGTAACTATCAACAGGTAGAACCTAAATAAACAAAAATTCTTTGAGTTCTTTAATAACAATTAAAAATATAAAGCAGTTCTGATACCAAAATGTTGGAGAACCACTGTTGTAGGATGATATTTAGTACTTATGACTAGCCTAGGGTCGTTGAAATCTGGAATGTATTGTATGTTCATGTATGCTATAAGGCATATGTAGCCCAAGAGACTAAATTCTGGTCACTCTCTGAAATAAATCTCAGAATAAAGAATGGAGAACTTATTCTGTACCTCAGTGATTTAGAATATGGTGTGGCATTGACATTGGGCTAAAGAGGAGAGAGCAAGCTGACTATGAGCACTCTCCAGGGAACATTTAAAAAAATTAAAGCTTAGATGTGGAGAAGAGAGCTTCCAGGGAAAAATATATATATACTTTGAAAAAACTCTTCTTGTGTTTTGATTTGACTCATCTCCACCCACCCTCAATGCCTTCTCACCCACCACCAATACACACACACACACATGCACATATGTGTGCATACAAACATTGAGTATTGCTACTTGGGTCATTAGAAATCCATTATCATTTTTTAAAGATCATTGTATTTGTATGGAAAAATGCAGCAAAGTGAGACGTGTTTAGAAGGAGGGAAGAAGCAGAATTTTAAACACATTTTGAGGAAGAATTCAGTCAAACTTTACCAGCAAAATAAGGGAGATGTCAATTGCTAAACTGGTTGCCAGAGTAGATGTTAATATTATCTGCCATGGACTGAATGTTTGTATCTCCCCAGATTTCATATGTTTAAGCCCCAATCCCCAGCCCCCAAAATGACTGTATTTGGAGATAAGGCCTTATGGAGTTAATAAAGTTAAATAAGGTCATAAAGGTGGGCCCTGATCCAACAGTTAGTATCCTTATGAGAAGAGGTATATGCTCTTTCTCCCTCCCTCTCTCTCTGTCATGTGAAGACACAGTGAGGAGGAGGTATTTGCAAGTCCGGAAAAGAGCTCTCACCTGAAACCAAGTCGTGAGGAAAGATGATATTGGATTTCTACCCTCCAGAACTGTGAGAAAATAAATTTCTGCTGTTTAAATCACGCAGTTTGTGATATTTTATTAATATAGCCCAAGCTAAGATATTATCATGTAAGATACAAAAACTAGGGTGGAGAGGGGAACTAGTGCAGACAGATTTAAGAAACAAATAATGAATTGCAACATATTACTTTCTCCCTGAACCAATGAAGTTGCCTGAAATTTCTCAATATATTTGATAATTATTTTGGTTTAAGACTTCTGGTTTTTTGAAATGTTGTCTGAAAGATGGAATACAGTAAAAATTCATCATTTCTCTTTAACCCTTTGGTATTGCATTAGCTTCTCAGATTCACTGTACTTGAATGGGACTGAAAACAGTTGATGTAGCCCATAGTCAGAAAGATTAGTGATGGCACAGGCATTAGGTATAGCGCCTAATGCCATCTATGGGGCAATAACAGGGTCACTCATAGAATCTGAGGAGACCTGGCAAATCAGGAAACCCTCATTTTACTGATGGGAAAGATAAACCCCAGAGCTGCAAAGTTATTTGTCTATGAACCCACAAATAGTAAAATGGATGGCACTGGAACTCAAATATTTTCACTCATAAAACTTTCCACTAGGAGTCCTCAACATGTTTTATGGCAACTAATGACTTCCAAGTCATACTTTAGTTGAAAATTTTTGAAAATACATATTCACAAAATATTAAAATATTGGCTAGATTTTTTTGGCATTTTGGTTTTCTTAATTAGGAATTTATTTTTAAGAGCAGTGTAATGTTCACATCAAGATTGGGGGAAATGTACAGCAATTTCCCATATACCTCCTGTCCCCACACATGCATGGTGTCCCCCATTATCAATATCCCCAACCACAGTGGGATATTTGGTTCAACTGATGAACCTGCATTGATGCATCATAATCTCCCGTAGTCCATAGTTTACAGTAAGGTTCATTCTTGGTGTACGTTCTATGAGTTTGGTCAAATGTATAATGACACGTAGCCAACATTATAGTATCAGTAGTTTCACTTCCTTAGAAATCTGTTTTCCACCTAAATCATCTCTATGTCCACCCTCTGCCCTTCAACCTCTAGCAACTACTAAATTTTAAATTTTCCATAGTTTTGCCTTTTCCAGAGTGTCATATAGTCGGAATCATACAGTACGTAGCCTTTTCAGATTGGCTTCTTTCACTGAGTAATATGCATTTAAGCTTTCTCCATGTCTTTCCATGGCTTGATAGCTCATTTCTTTTTACTACTGAATAATAGTCCATTGTCTAGATGTACCACAGTTGATTGATCCATTCACCTACTGACGGACATCTTGGTTACTTCCAAGTTTTTCCAGTGATAAATAAAGTTGCTATAAACATGTATATGCAGGTTTCTGCATGGACATAAGTTTTCAACTCCTTTGAGGACATATATCAAGGCATGCAATCATATGGTAAGAATATGTTTAGTCTTGTGAGAAACCACCAAACTCTATTCCAGAGTGGCTGCACCATTTTGCATTCCAACTAGCAGTTAATGAGGGTTGCTCCACCTCCTCACCAGCACTTGGTGTTGTCAATGTTCTGCATTTTGGCCACTCTCATATGTGTTTATTGGTATCTCATTGTTTTAATTTGCGATTTCCTAATGACTTCTAATGTAGAGCATCTTTTCATATGTTTATTTGTCATCTATATATCTTCTTTGGTGAGGTATCTGTTCAGGTCTTTAGTCCATTTTTAAAATCAGGTTGTTTGTTTTCTTACTGTTGAGTATTAAGAGTTTTTTGTATACTTTGGATAACAGCCCTTTATCAGATATGTCTTTTGCAAATATTTTCTCCCAGTCTGTGGCTTGTCTTCTTATTTTCTTGACATTGTCTTTTGCAGAGCATGAGTTTTTAATTTTTATGAAGTCCAGCTTATTATTTTCATAGATTGTGCCTTTGGTGTTATATCTAAAAAGTCATCACCATAACCATGGTCATAGGTTTTCTCTTATATTGTCTTCTAGGAGTTTTATAGTTATGTATTTTACCTTTAAATCTGTGATCCATTTTGAGTTAATTTTTTGTGAAGGATATAAGGTCTATATCTAGATTCGTTGTTTTAAAATGCGTTTGTCCAGTTGCTCCAGCACCATTTGTTAAAAAGACTATCTTTTCTACATTGCATTGTCTTTTGTTCTTTTATCAAAGGTCAGCTGATTATATCTATGTGGTTCTATTTTTGAACTCTCTATTCTGTTTCATTGATCAGTTTTGCTTTTCTTTCAGCAATACGACAATGTCGTGATTACTGTAGATTTACAGTAAGTCTTAAAGTTGGGTAGTGTCAGTCCTTCAGCTTTGTTCTTCTTCAATACTGTGTTTGCTATCCTGGGTCTTTTGCCTTTCTATAATAAACTTTAGAATCAGTTTGTCAATATCCAAAAAATAAGTTGCTGAGATTTTGATTGAGATTGCATTGATCTACAGACCAAATTGAGAAGAACTGACATCATGACAGTATTTTCTTTCTATTCATGAACGTGAAATTTCTCTCCATTTATTTAGTTCTTGTTTGATTTCTTGATTTTTGTAGTTTTCCTGATATAGATCTTGTACATATTTTGCTAGATTTATATCTAAGTATTTAATTTGGGGAGAACTAATGTGAATGGCATAGTGTTTTTAATTTCAAATTCCACTTGTTCATTGCTGGTACATAGGTAAGCAATTGACTTTTGGGTATTAATCTTGTACTCTGCAATCTTGCTATATTCACTTATTCGTTACAAGAGTGTTTTTGTCAATACTGTTAAATTTTCTACATAGACAATCATATCATTTATGCACTAAGATGGTTTTATTTTTTCCTTCACAATCTGTATGCATTTTCTTTTCTTGTCCTACTGCATTACATATAACTTAGGCAGCACAGGATGGGTAGAGTGGGCTTGAGTTGGATAGTTAGGCTCTGATAATACCCCAGCAGGTTAGTTAGGCTCTGATAATAGCCCAGCAGGATAGGTTCTGGTTAACTAGTTTCCCCTGAGGGCAGGCTTTGTTAAGAACAGAGTACTCCGGTGTCTTTCAAAATGGTTCCTTTCTCCTCCTCCTGCTGGAAGAAAGAGGAGATTTTTCTCTGATAATGACTCTGAGCACATGGTTGAGCTTCTGGAGGTAAATCTTACAATATTGTGGGAGTCCCCATGTTACTAAATCCCCTTGGTGTTTTTAAATCTCTGATTTGTCCACACTGAGTCTCCAGCAATTCATCAATTACAGTTCAGGTTTCCCTAGCACTGGTTCCCTCCACAGTTAGTAGAGACTCCTTGTTTTCACCTGTCTGTCTCTCCAGTCTGAAAGACAGCAGTTTTTCCTGTGTCCCCCAGTCTCTTAACAGATCCAAGAAGAGTTGTTGACTTTTCAGTCTATTCAGCTTTTTATTTGTTGTTAGGAGGGGATGGCAACTTCCAAGCTCCTGACATGTGGACTGGAAACTGTTTTCCTTGGATAATTTTTTGAAAACTTTTACTTTTTCATTTGAAACATTTATTGGTCTGAATCATACAGATAAAGAAAAAATAATGTAAATAATTCTCACTCAATGTTCTTTGAGTGTCACACTTTGACGGTAGAATCCTGTGTTTAATCTCTGCCCCAAATATTTTACCTCCCCAGGTAAATGCTATCAATATTGAGCATAATAATTAAAAATTACTTTGAATAAAAACATAGTATATTTTACCACATTTAGTAGTCCTTTCTTGCTCTTGAGGTTTTACTTCTTCCAGTTACTATGTAAAAGACATGTCTCTAGGGAGGTATAGTACAAGAATGTTCGTCTTTCGACTTGGGACGTCTTATTGATTCCTTCATTTTCTTCACTGTTGAGCCTGTGCTTGCCAATACAGCCCCCTGTAGAGAGATTTTTTAAAATTCCCAAATGTTTTGAAGAATACTTCAGAATGTAATTTCTGCCAGAATCTAATTAGACAGAAAACCTGGAGTTGGGGAGACATTCTTTATAACTGGCTTATTTTTTCTTCATCCCTATTCTCAAAAGGAATCTTAAAAATATTGTCTTCATAATTATTCCTTCTCCTTATTTTTGGCCTTTTCCATAATGGCTTAAAAATTCTTCTAAACAATAAGAACAAATGTTATAAACAAACTCTTTCACAGGCTTTTTCTTCCTCACATCCTCCTTCTCTTCCTACACTCTGAATAAAACAAAGTCAAAACCTCACAAAGCAGATTTTCATGAAGAAAATGCAGAAATCATAAATCTAACAAAAATAAGGCAAGGTTAATTTTTCACAACTTATCAATACATTTAGTTTTTCAGTGTGACTTTTCTGTCACATCTAAGGGAAGTTGATCACATAAGCAACAAGCTAGCCTGGTGGTGGAAAGGCTGTTGACCATTCTGGCATTGATTCTGCCCACAAAAATATGCATCAAGTTATAAGTGGAATTTACCCTTTGGCCTTTAGCTCCCCCTCTTCTAAAACCAAGAAGTATTGTTTGCACTGTGAGAGCAGCTTTTGCACCAGCTAAAAGTGTTTGTAGCTTATTACTAACTGATCTTAAAACAGCTCCAGAAAATATGGAACTTCATTTTTCATGAGCACAAGGGGGAAAAAAAAAAAAAGAGGTCTAAGGTTACCAGTTACAAAAAGTTAAACTACTAATATTCTCCTAGATTTTTGTTTTTTCTTGACGTTTTGTTTGTTGTCAAAAGCATATTAGAAATTGTGACCAGAATTACATGCACCTAAGAAGACACAGTGATTTTCAATATTCACATTGCCAATTATTCATCACTTTCCTAAAGTTTACTTATCTTTACTTTTAAGTTAAAGAAATGAAGGAAAATAGGTTGTAGGTATTTGCAGAGTTTCCAAAAATAAGGTCGGTATGCTCAAATAAAAGATATCCAGTAATCAGGAGACAGAGCTTTGTCTTCTAAAGGAATAGAGAACATAAATTGGTATGTTACAAAAATAAGATATGCCTAAGAAAATAAAGAAAACTCAGAACATAGAAAAAAAACCTCCTGAATTTTCTTTTATGCATACAAATATGGATAATTGTTGGATAATTTGTGATTATCATATTTAAAAGATTTGTCCTTACAATGTGAACATTAGTTGTTATAGCTACTTTTATCCTTTTATATTCAAGAAAACTAAAGAGGTGGGAGGGATAAACTGGGAGATTGGGACTGACATAACACACGACTAACTATATATAAAATAGATAACTAATAAGGACCTACTGTATAGCACAGGGAACTCTTCTCAATACTCTGTAATTACCGGTATGGGGAAAGAATGTAAAAAAGAATGGATATATGTATATGTATAACTGATACACTTTGCTGTACAGCAGAAGCTAATGCAACATTGTAAATCACCTGTACTCTAATAAAAATTTAAAAACAACAACAAAAAAGAAAGCTAAAGAATAAAATAGAGAATTGTTGAAGTTAGAGTCTGAAGTTGAATGAGAATCAAAATACACCTTTGTGTCTCTCAAACCTGCCTGTTGCTGCTGAATACTTAGCTTTTCACAGTAATATTAACAAAAAATACATGTAAATAAAATTTCATGAGGAAAAAATGGCTGAAATACACAATACAAGTGGGAAAAGAAGTAAAGCTAGAAAGTGTTAAAATGCCAAATGTGATTTTCTTGGCTTAATCATCTCAGATTTCAGATTAAGAACTGAGATTTATTTAAGTCTCTTTTGTTGAGGCATAAGGATGGAGTTCTTGTCAGAAAATTGTTCACTTTTCTTGGCTGTAGTAACATTATAAATGCCGTACAAATACTGTTTTTCTTCATAGCCTGCCAAAAAAAGTGGCAATAAAGAGTTAACTAAATATATCCACATCTCAAAAGCATTTTAATTTTAATTTTAGAATAAGATTGTAGTTAATTCACTTTTAAAGGCTGCAAACTTAACTTTCTTAATTGTAAGAAGTAAAAATGGAATTTATATGAAAAACTGTATGGTTTGCTAGAGAAAGACAGAGAAAGACAGAGACAGAGACAGAGAGAAAGCACACACTCAAAAATGATTGGTAATCACTTTCATGTCTATTCAGAGATGAGGGTGATATTAAGAATGAGGACTGGTGCTAGTTCAGTTTTATGCTCTCTAGTTTACATAATCTCAGGGGGCATACGGTGAAAAGAGACTGACCACATATTCTCTGTTATTTAATTCTTTGGTCTGAATTCCAGTTATGTCTTATATGTTGTAACAGGAAACAAAATGCTCCTTGCAATACTCCTGGAGTTAGAATCAATAAAAAAATATGAAACATTTTCCAAAGTGTTTATATTCTCCAAAATGGTCATAGTTTCAAAGGATCACAGATTAGGTATTCTTTTTCTTGGTTGGAGGTGACAAAGAAAGGTGAAGAGGGATGCAAAAACAAGCAAAATGCAGATACTTTAAAAAAATCAAATTTATTGATGTATAATTTACATGAAATAAAATTCACAAAATTTAATTGAACAAGTCAGTGAGTTTTGAAAATGAATACGGTTGGATAGTCCACACCACAGTCATGACGTTGGACTTTTTTGTCACCTCAATACGTTCCCATGTGCTTCCTTGTTACCAGCCCACCATCAACCTCTGGCAATAATTGATCTGTTTTTTATCTTTGCCTTTTTTAGAATTTCATATAAATAGAATCATAAAGTATTCAGTCTTTTGTTTCTTTTTTTTCATTTAGCATATGAATTTGAAATTCATCTATATTGTCATATGTATAAGTAACTTTTTTTTTCTTTTCATTGTTGAGTTGTATCCTATTATATGGATTTTTTCACCAATTGATAAACACTTGAATTTTTATCTATTATTAATAAAGACTTTATGAATATTTGCATTCATGCCTTTGTAGGAATATATGTTTTCATTTCTCTTGGGGAAATATTTAGGAATGGGATTTCTGGGTCATATAGTAAATGTATATTTAACTTCATAAGAAATTGCCAAGTTGTTTCCTAAAACGGCTATAACCATTTTGCCTTCCTGCAAGCAACGTATTAGAGTTCCAGTTGCTCCACATTCTCAACAACACTTGGTATGGTAAGTGTTTTTGATTTTAACTATTCTAGTGGGTATGTAGGAGTATCTCATTGTGATTTTAATGTACAGTTTCTGATAAATAATGGTGTTGTTTTATGTGCTTATTTGCAATTCATTGAGAGAGTGTTCAAAACTTTTGCTCATTTTTGTTCATTTTTAAAGTGAGGTTGTTTGTCTTTCTATCACTGAATTTTAAGGCTTCACATATTCTAGATTTAAGTTTTCCTTTTTTTTTTAGAGAATAAAAAATTTTCATTTTGGGTAAAGTCCAAGATATCAATTTTCTTTTCTTTTATGGATCCAGGTTTTGGAATAATATCTAAGAAACCTTGACTGTCCTAAGGTCACAAAGATTTTCTCCTCTGTTTTCTTCTGTTAGTTTTACAGGTTTAGCTTTTACATTTAGAACTATGACCCATTTCAGGTTAATTTTTGCAAACGGTGTGTGGTAAGGGTAAAGTTTTACTTATTTATTTTTACATATAAATATCCGACTATTCCAGAGCTATTTTTCAAAAGACTATTTTCCCCGTTGAATTACCTTGGCATGTTTGTCAAAATTGGTTTACTATATATGTGTAACTCTATTTTTCAACCCTCTATTCTATTCCATTGAGTTAAATGTCTATCCTTTGGCCAATGCCACAATGTCTTGATCACTGTAGCTTTACTGTAAGTCTTGAAATAGGGTAGAGTAAGTCTTACTACTATGTTCTTCATTTTCAAAATTATTTTGTTCTTTGCATTTTGTTCTTTGCATGTAGATTTTAGAATCAGATTGTAATTTATACCGAAAGCCTGATTGGATTTTGATTGAGACTGCATTGAAATCTATAAACCAGTTTGTTTAGGTCTTCTTTCTTTTCTTGTAGCAAATTTTTTAAGTTTTCATTGCATAATATTGCACATTTCTTATTAAGTTTATCCCTAAATATTTTATCTAATGACATTAAAAAAAATCCAATTGTGTGTTACTAGTATCTAGGAATACCATTAATATATTGATCTTGTTTGTATCTTATGACTTTGCTAAACTCATTTCTTTACTGAACAAGGAATGAAGAGGTAGGAAGATTTCAAGATTGGTTAATTCATTATTATGTAATGTGATCAAAGATTTAGATTTATAGCTCAGCTCTACCACCCTCATCATGGTGGCTTTTGACTGCAGATTTATTTTGTCATAGTCATAAAATGGCTGCATTATCTCCAGGTATCATTTTCTCACACATAGACACACACAATGCAAAGCCTAGATGAGAAAATGCGTGTTCTGATGTCTCTTTATAAAAGATTTAGCAAATACTCTTCTTTCCCTAAGCTTATCCATGCAATCTTGCATCCATTGCAAACCCATACTTGAACAACCATGGTCAAGGAGACCAGATTCACCATATAACTGTCCTTCACTAATCAAGACTCATCCACTGGGTCTGGTGAAAATCCTAGCTCCTCTAAAGCATATGACTGCCTCATACCCAAGCAAAATCAGGTTCTCGTCACAAGGAAGAATGGGAGAGAATGACTAATGGGTAATCAAAAAGAGTTTTTTCAGGTCTCTGATAATTTTAAGGATGATTTTTCATGCTTTTAATTACTTGGCAACAGAACAATAAAAATAATTATTTTGAACTTGACTCACATCCATGTTATGAAATAGGGACATGAGATATTATCCATATTCAGTTATGATAGTTCTAAATCAAATCTTAATAGACTAGTTAATGGAACAGCAAGTCAAGTATAGGACTATAGTAATTACACACAGATTTTAGAAAGACCTTTACTCCTCTTTGATAAGCTATTCTATGTAAGGTTTTCCATATTTATAAACTTAAGTTTAATCTTATTTGAGTGAAACAATGGCAAAGGAAAAACCCTTATTCATGTTATTTTTGGATGTTATATATAATGGCAAAAATAAGTGAGTATATCTGTAATGTAAAAGAAAGAAAGACATTAAGGTAACCAAAAAGAAACTGGCCAACTAACACACATGAGGAGGATGTAAAATAACAAAGCACAAAAATTGGAAAAATTTTCATTGATCTCTTAAAATAGATATTCATAAGTGAAAGTGCTTGAGATGCCACAAAGGCCTACTTAGTTAAACATAGTTTCAAAACAAGTAGTGAAGTGAGAGTTTTGACAGTTCTTTCACTTATTTTCTTATTAAAAAAGCATGGTATTTTTGGTATATGTGATCCTATTCATTGAATACCCTCCCTCCTAAAATAGCTAATGCCCCAAATATAATATAGCACTCCAGAATTAAATGTTAAAACTTTAAATTTGAAAGTTAAGAGTATAATAACATTATTAACAAATTAGACCATTTCGTGTTCAACTGGCAAATCCTTACATTTCTGTATGATAATAACTATAGAAAATCATATTTTCTGATATTATATATATAATATGACATTTTAATACATATATAAACTCATTGTGTGTGTGTGTGTCTGTGTGTGTGTGTATAACACTGCAGCCTCAACAAGCACCATACAGGACATAAACTCTGACACCTAGAAGAATAATACTGAAATAGTCCTGAATGTTAAAATACTGTATAGCTTCTTAGCTTTGGGGAGGTTAGGAGTCTCTGGAAACTTTCAGCCACAGGTAGCAGGGGCAAAGCAGTGGATGGTAGTCTAGCCAGCTCTGCCCTATGTCTGCCAAGGGGGGAGGCTGGGTGAGCATGAGGACAGCCTGAGTACATCAAAACGTATACACTGGTAGACTCTTGAAACATCTTAGTCTTTTAACCCAGTAAACACTACATGAATCATACCCCAGAGTGAAGAAAAGAGGAGGGTTGAAGCTAGGTTCTCTGGATCCAAAGACATGACAGGGCCACAGGGCCCTTAAAGGGGCTTTTAGTCCTGGGTGGAAATTGTAGGAATCAGAGACTAAAGGAGTTAAAGGTATTGACCATAATATGTGGGAATCCTTTCTCAGATTCCCAGCCATATCTATTTTTTTTATTTTCAGAGTAAAAGATATTCACTATTAAATAAAAATTCCGGAGGGTGAAATTCTCCTTCTGGGAACAAGTTGTGCATTATTATTCTTCAGATCAGAGAGTTTGGGAGGTCAAGCACTTAGTCAGTAAGAGATGCTGTGGAAAACACTAGGGATCAGATGATGAGCAGGACAGATTTTCTCCTCTCTACTCTCCCTACCTTCACCCTGACTCTTTTCCTGCAGCTTGTAAATATATTTGTCCCTTGTTATTCGTTGGGGATTGATTCCAGGAGCCCCTGTGGATATCAAAATCTGTGATGCTCAAGTACCTTATATAAAATGACGTATTGCAGTGAATACAATCCACCCCTTTATCTGCGGTTGTCAACCAACTGCCCTTGGTTGTCATCTGCAGTTGGTTGAATCTGCAGATGTGAAGCGCATGTATACAGAGGGCTGATTGTATACACAATGTTCCCTTCCACTTAAAGTAAGGCAAAATTAGTCAAAACAATACAAATGAAACAATATTAGTCAAAACAAAATTATTCAAAACAATACAAATACAAATTGAACAGCATTTCCCTTGGACTACCAATTTCTGTCCTAGCTAGCATTATAAAAATGTTTTCTCCTTTCACTATCTCAATTTATTTACATCTCCACTAATTGCTCTGGCAAAAATGTAGGATGATTTTTCCAATGCCACATTCAATGTTCTCCTTTCAGTTTTCCTTTAATTTGCCTATCTGAAGTGATGGACATTTTTGACTATCTTACTCCCTTCTTTTTGGAACTCTCAACTCCCTTGGCTTCTGTGTCTCCATTTTTTTCTTTTTTGGCCTTGGATTTCTGATTACTTCTTTCAGACTTTATTTTTCTGTTCCTTACCTGTTTGCTTATGCTCTTGATTCTGTATATCCAGCCCAGACATCTTTTGTTTGCTGTTGTGCCTGCTGAACATCCACAACTGGAAATCTTACTAGCATCTGAAGCTCAAATGCCCTTTAGAATATAACTAAATTTACCAAAATGAACTTATTATATCACTCCTATTCCTCCTTCCTTTTGAGACCAGTATCTGCTAATGACAGAACTCATTTGCCCAAAACTGAATATGAGAATCAAATTTAAATTTTACCTCACCCCATTCATTTATTCAACCATCAAATCTGATAGAAGCAGGCTTTTAGCATAATGGTTTTGTTGTGAGTGTTGGATGTGGACTGCCTTTGTTGAAATCCTGGCTCTATTACTTACTAGGTCTGTATCTTTTGCAAGGTACTTCATCTGTCTGTACTGCTCTCATTTTCTCTAACATGGGGATGATAATACCTGGAAAAAGTCATGTAAAGACGGATACCAATCTGATAATAAAAATTAGCTGAGAGGGTGGAAATGCAGAGAGGGTGATATGTACTTGATATATATATACTTGATGGATACTTTTTCAATATTTGAAAAGAGAACGTATTGTTTTGTAATTTAAGCAATTAATGAAGAAAAATTGAAAACAAAATCATTTGACTAAAAGGCTTTAAATCCAACAGTCATCATGTAAATCTCCAAAACCACTATTTTGAATGGTGATGATCAGAATATTATGTTCTCCTAATTTCCTGATTACTGAAAGCCATTATCAATAATAAGTGCTTCCTAAATCTCTCATTGGTACATATTGCCCATATGTCTTTTATCTTAGTTTTCCTATAGTCAGGAACAGCTTAACAGTGTTAAGCAATATTTGAGGGCTGCCTGAAGCATTCTACTTGCTAAACATAGTGAGAATTAAAATTCCTCTACTAATTTTGGTTTCAGAGAATTCTCTGAAATACCATGATATGCAGAAATCCTTAGAAGAGAAGGTATTTTTTAATGTTTTAATCATTTTGGATTCTGTCTTTATACATATGTATCCTTGATTTTGCACAGCAAATATAACTTTGAATATTGTCAAATGAAAAGATAACACATCCGCAAAGAGAAGTAGAAATATTAATGACGATTATAACAGCTCAACTGAATGAATGAAATAACACGACGTCCCGAAGTGAATTTTTCTCTGCCAGTAATGTTTATCATATTTAAATGGAACTTTCTTATGTTTTGACCCTTTTTATAGCTTTATTACAGAAAATGTTAACCTATATTAACTACTTACTGGATAAATACAGGAAAACTGCTTGTCACTTATCAGTTTATCTATTGTCATCTCGAATAGGGCTGAGTGGTCTGATTTCGAAGTGACAGCTGGTGGTTTCTCTTCCCGATACATGCTAATCCAGCCTTTATTATGGAAAAACTGCCTGTGCTTTCAGACAGTGAAAGGGAGTTACTAAATGTAATCACTAAGGAGGAACCTTGGGATGGCAAACATAAAAGACTAAAATGAACAGTTTTCTCATTACAGAATGGTTTCCTGATTAAATACAGATTAAGGGTAGGGAGAAATCATTTAGGGACCTAAATAGTATTCTCCATTGTGTATATACACACAGAATCTCAGATACACACATTTTCAAGTGGATATGGGTATAGAAGTTACATGCCCGTAAATATACGTATAGCATTGGTGTAACGTGGTATATAATGTTACATACCATCATAGTATTAACTCTCTCTTAATATACTCATTAAACAATTTAAGAATATGTGAATCAGTTCCCATTTTTAGGCTGAATGTTTTGGATTGGAAGCATAAAATAAGCTATTGTCATTTAAACAAAGTGTGACTTTTTAGATAGATCACTGCTATGGTTTTATTGTATTACTCTAGTGTAGATTGACTTGTATCAGAAAAATGGAGGAATGCCCACTTTCTTAACCCCACACAGGAAATGAAAAGCTAAGAGAAAGCTATAAAAAAGACTTTGTTGTTAGTGCATCATAACTGCATGATAGAGTCACCAGAAATGAGAGCACTTAGTGTGTACAGAGGCATACCTTCCTCATATTCTACTCTGGAATCTTGATGCCATTTGTACTCTATAATAAACAGCTCTTTCGAATTTTAACTCCTAGCTGTCAATTGAAAAGGCCACCTAACTATTTCATTATGCTCTAATTAATAACACACTTCAATAAAAACAATTTCCTTACTCCATAATTTATCAGTACGTTGAATATCTTGCCCACTACTTATTGCCAGAATTAAATAAGCATCCTATTTTCAAGAGGACAGGGAGGTGGTTTAATTGACAGAAGAAGATATGCAGAGTCAGATCTAAAAGCAATGATCCCCTTTCTTCAATCTCTATAGTTTTTGTTGCTTCAATTAATTTGAACTTCAAATCACAAATACAAATAAATGGGCTGGAGTTAGGTAGTTATGCCAACAGATCACCAGTAGCCAGTACAATTAGCCATCTGACCTCATTTTGAAATTAGAAGTGCTCACAATTTCTACATCCTTGGTGCAGTTAGTGCCCACACACAATTCTGGGTGCAGAACTTGGCACAAATAGCTCAGGTCAAAGGTCTAGTGTAAACTTCTTTCAAAATCTAGCCGTCAGTACTAACAAACTCTTCTTTAGCCAGTCTGTGAATTCAGGAAGCACAAATAATCATGCCCAGAAACAAAAATTGTTTCTAGAAAGCCAAACTAATGCTACTCCTGCCTGTAAGGGGTGTCTTAGTATGTTTGGGCTGAAATAACAAAATACCAGAGACTGGGTGATTTATAGACAACAGTAATTTGTTTCTTACAGTTCTAGTGACTGAGAAGGCTAAGATCAAGGTACTGGCAGATTCTGTGTCTAGTGAGCGTTCACTTTTTGGTTCATTGATGGCACTTTCTCACTGTGTCTTCATATGGTGGAAGGGATTAGCTAGCTCTCTGGAATCTCTTTTATAAGGGCATTAATTCCAGTCCTTCATGACCTAATCACTTCCCAAAGGCTCCATCTCCCAATGAGGGTTAGGGTTTCAACCTCTGAATTTTAGGCGGGGGGACACAAACATTCAGACCATAGCAGAAGGTGGGAGATTATTACTCAAAGTTCAGAGAAGTCATCACTCAAATGGTAGACACTGGACTCTCTAAATTGGCCATTTATTTTGTATATATGATGCCTTTTCATCACTCAGAACTAAGGAGAGCCTTCAGAGACCCCTACAACAATGCTCTATAATCAAAACCACTAGATGCTTTTTGAATGTCGCCACTTTAACTGATCTGTTAATATAAGGAGAACTGGCAACAAGAGCCCCTGTCCGTTGATGATGCTGAGAGGCCTTGGTTGCTGTTTATAAAATGTACTTTTGTTAGAATAAATATTTCTTTTAGAAATAATGGTGTTTGGCATCCATTTCATGCTTACATTCTGCAGTATTATAAACAGAGATCAGAACTCTTAAATACTAATGTCGGAAATAGAGGAAAGAGAAAACACAATATGCACAAAACTGTGTACCTACTGCTCCACATTGATTCAATTTTGCTACTGTGAAAGACTCACATGAAAGTTAATGATTCTATTTCAAGAATGTTGATACTATGCTTATGGCAATAATTCATAAGATAAAACATAAAAATAGTTGCCTTCCAAATGCCCCACGTAGTAATTTTAATTAATTAATTTTTTTATTGAGGTGTAGTTGATTTACTACATTATATTAGTTTCAGGTGTACAACATACTGATACAAAATTTTTATAGATTATACTCCCTTTATAGTTATTATAAAATATTGGCTGTATTCCCTGTGCTGTACAATGTATCCTTGTAGCATATTTATTTTATACATAGTAGTTTGTACCTCTTAATCCTCTACCCCTATGTTGCCTCCCACCACTGGTAACCACCAATTTGTTCTGTATATCTGTGAGTCTATTTCTTGTTTTGTTATATTTACTAGTCTGGTTTATCTTTTTAGATTCCATATGTAAGTTATAACATGTAGTACTTGTCTTTTTCTGTCTGACTTATTTCACTAAGCATAATATCCTCCAGGTCTATCCATGTTGTTGCAAATGGCAAAATTTCATTCCTTTTTATGAGTGAGTAATATTCCATTTTATATATCTATATATAATATAATATATTATATATCTATATATAGCATATATACTATATATAATATAATATATAATACATTGCATATAGATCTATCTATATCTATATATAATATATTATATTATATCTATATATAATATATATAGATATATCTATCTGTCTATATCTATATCTATATCTATTATATCTATATTATATGTAGATATAGATATAGATAGATATATCTATATATAACATAATATGTTATATATATGTGTGTGTATATATATATATATACTACATCTTTACCTGTTATATATATATCTCTATATATAATATATTATATCTCTATCTCTATCTATAAATATCTCTATCAATCTATCTATTTATCTATCTATCTATACCACATCTTCTTTACCTATTCGTCTGTTTATGGACACTTAGGTTACTTTCATATTTTGGCGATTGTAAATACTGTTGCTATGAGCATTGGGGTGCATGTATCTTTTCAAATCAGTGTTTCCATTTTCTTTGGGTATATACCCAGGCGTGGAATTGCTGGATCATGTGGTAGTTCTATTTTCAGTTTGTTGAGGAACCTCCACACTGCCTTCCACGGCCACTGCCCCAATTTACATTCCTACCAACATTGTACAAAAGTTCCCTTTTCTCTGCATCCTCACCAGCATTTGTAATTTGTGGTCTTTTTGATGACAGCCATTCTGACAGGTGTGAGGTGATATCTCATTGTGGTTTTATTTGAATTTATCTGATGATTAGCAATGTTTAGCATCTTTTCATGTGCTTATTAGCCATCTGTATGTCTTCCTTGGAAAAATGTCTACTCAGGTCTTCTGCTCATTTTTTCATTGCCATATACCCCATAATTTTGTTCTAAAGTTTGTAGAGTATTTTCAAAATAGCCAAATTAGGTAACACAATCAAAAATATGTAAGAATTAAATTTATACTTTGAAACAGGGCTGAGAAAAATCAATGGCAGTATTGCTGAATTAAAAAGCTAATTTAACGGATAAAAATAATGATTTACACAGGTTAAAGTATCCCTGCATCTGTCAATCATATAGGAAGTATGTTATTTTGTTTAGATAGATTGGTCTGACTTCCTATGGACATCACCCACAGATCTGATCAGAGTCAAAAGACCTAAATTCTCTCTCCAGGGCAAACTACTAATGACTTCAAGAATCTCAGTTTCCTCGTTGGTAAAATAGATCTTATAATAACCATTTTTTCTTCCTCACAGTGTGAATGAGGTAATATGCAATAAATCAGTTTGTAACTTGCCATTTATTTCAGTATTTTTACTGTTGATATATTATTGTTTTCTTGGATTTAAGCCTGTAGAAGTTGGACAGTGCCAGTTAATAAAAGGCTTTGAAATCCAAACGACAGCTCATTGACATTCTTGGAGGTTCTATTTAAAAATCCATTCTTAAAACTTTTTAAAAACTTGCTAAACATTTCTACTTCATGTTTTGTCATAACTTAAAACTCAAATGTCCTCTTTTCAATTTCCCTGTATCTGTTAATAACTACTGTTTTGTCAGGCCAGACTTCAGAATCTTAAATCCTTTACTTTTTTTCCTCATTGGCCAATATTCAATCAGTTAAAGATTCCTATTTAGGCTTATTTCAAAACCTCTTTCCTATGTGTCATTTCTTTCCCAATTCTATTAATACACAAGCTCATGATTATAATAGTATTTAAAAATTTTCTATCCTTGATTTTTAATAAATTACATGTTCAATGTGAAACTTAAATATTCAGAAAAAATGAGTAATAAAATCCAGTATTTTATCATCCAGAGTATACTACTGTTAATATAATTGCATAAATTTCTTTTTTATGCATAATTTTTCATCATTGACATCCTGTTGTAAATGCATTGGCATTTTTTAAGAAAAGAATATTAAGCTATATGAATTATTAACTGTCACTAACACCTCATTTAATAGGTACATTTTGAAAGCAAATTTTATTTATTTGAATAAGTAAAACATGCATGTGGTTCAAAATGAGCACAAGGTGTGGTGTGAACATCAACCTCCATCTTATGTCTATCTCCCAGCCAGCTCATGTCCTTCCCCAGAGTAATCATTCCCACCAGTTTCTTGTATATTCTTCTTGAGATAATCCATGCACATATAAGTGCATATAAATTCCACTATATTTACCACCATATATGTCAACATACTTTAAAAAATGTTTATATTTTAAAAATGTATACATAATACACATAATTACTTTAAAAACAGTAGTATATATATTAATCTTTTTCCTTGTTTTAACAAGGAGATTTTACAGTAAATTTAGTAAAGTTAAATTGAATCATAAACGTTTCATTCTCATCCTTGTTTTTAATATTTTACAAACAGAATTAATGAAACTTCTTCATGAAATACTTCCAGTCTATAAGGTTATCTGGGAACCATCCAATGAACTATTAGCTAAGCTAAGGACTACTAATGCGTTCAGAAAACATAAGAACATAGTGATTAGGTAGAAGGTACTATAGTTGAGACTTTATTATTTTTTGACAGATCAAATCCTTGTCAAAAAATATGTGATATTTCCAGAATTTTTGCAACTCTCACCAGTATCCTCTTTAATGATGGTTTATTTATTCTAATATGCAAAAGTTTACAAATATTTTTTCTGCTCTTCCAAGGGGTTCCTGAAAGTGGTAAGTTAAAATCTCCCAGTATGATTGACTATATGTGTTTCAAATTCTTTTAATAGTTTTTTTCTTCCATGTATTTATGTTAGAGGCTATCTTTTTAGGCTCAAGCAGTTTTAGCATTATTATATCTTCCTGATGAATTGCCATTTTTATGACAATTGAATGACCTCCCTCTTCCCCTAAATCATTTTTGCCTTAAAACCTAATTTGTCAGATACCAGTATTGCCATACCTGCTGCTTTGGGTTAGCATTTGCCTGGTTTTAGGCATGTCTCTTATAAAGAGCATGTGGACAGATTTTTTTAAATCCAAACTTAGAAATGTTGTCTTAAAAGGAAATTTTTATCTTTTTACATTTATTAGGATAACTCATATATATGAATTGTGGTTTTATTTATAATATTTTTTCTTTACTTATTTCTCCTCTATTACCTTTTATTGTATTATTGACTGTTTTTGCTCTCCCTACTCCAAGCCTTTTCCTTTCACTGTTTTGGAAATGATTCGTTCATTCTTTTATTTTTTTCTTTAAGTGATGACCCTTGCATTTTAGCCAGCATACTCTACCAAATGAGTCCATGGACATGTCTGTCCTCTAGATACCATATAGTAATCAGCGTACTTTAACTAAAACCTCTTCCTCACATTTTCATTTCCATTATACTACTCTCTTGTATTTTAGTTTCACCTTATTTTTAATTCCACCAAATGTGAGTTATCATTATTATTATTGTTTTATTTTATAGTATAAATGTTTGTTGAATGAATAAATGCAGGTAGAATTTTGACTCTACACTCAAGTTTATTATAAGCTTGTGCTTTTGATTTCTCCTCATAGATGACTTTTTACTTTTCTACCTAGAAATTTTGGGCATAGGTAAAGCCTGTGTCTTCCCTGACCTGGTAGGGTTTTGTTTTTATTTCTGTTTTTTCTCAAAGTTTTATGGATTAAAACTGCCTTCCCTAATTTATAGCTCCTAAATTTTAGAGCACTTTTACCTAGGCTCCTGCAACACTGACCAGTAATAAATAGCACCACTCTGCTTTAAGCTTTATTTTCTCTTTGACACTCAGGAATTTCTCTTTCTACTAATTTTTATAATATTACATACATAATAGCCAGCTTTTCTCTGTACTTGTAGTTGGAGAGAAGAATACATAGGCCCAGTTCAAAATGTTGCTAAAACCTAAATTCATATCTGTGTTTACACAATTTTATACAATGTAGTTACACTTAACATTGTAAGTACTTTCTCACATGACCACAATTTCTTTGTAAATCTTATTTTTCATTGTTTTATAGTATTCTGTCTTTTAGAGTCAGAATGTCTGAGTTTGATTCTTCTTTGCTTCTTTCATAACTTTAAAATTTTAGATAAACTTTAGAAGGTTTTACAAGAAACTGTGCCAGATTCTTTATTCATAAAATGCAGAAAATAATACTGTAGGATTGTTATAAAAAATCAATTAGTTCATAATTGTGGAACACTTAGAGTCATGCAGGTGTCCTCTCATTGCTCAATGAATGTTAACTATTTTTATTATTATTATATCACCTTTGACCATCATCTTCATATACCAACCCCAACATTATCATCATCATCAACAACATCACCATCAATTGCTTTGGGCAGAAATTGCCTCCAATCCAAATTCAGTAATATAAATAGTGCTCTAATTCATGCCTTTACACAATTTTATTTACATTTTCTTTTTTAAAAAATTCTTTTTCAATAAATTTATTTATTTATTTATTTATTTATTTATTTATATATATTTATATATATATATATATATATTTTTTTTTTGGCTGTGTTGGGTCTTCATTGCTGTGCACAGGCTTCTCTAGTTGCAGCAAGCGGGGGCTACTCTTTGTTGCAGTGCATGGACTTCTCATTGCAGTGGCTTCTCTTGTTGCAGAGCACTGGCTCTAGGCATGCGGGCTTCAGTAGTTGTGGCACTCGGGCTCAGTATTAGTGGCTCGCAGGCTCTAGAGCTCAGGTTCAGTAGTTGTGACGCTCGGGCTTAGTTGCTCCACAGCACATGGGATCTTCCCGGACCAGGGCTCGAACCTGTGTCCCCTGCATTGGCAGGAGGATTCTTAGCCACTCTGCCACCAGGGAAGTCCTACATTTTCTTTTCTTAAAATAAATGTTAAAATTAGAGTTTTAAAACACAGAATATGCTCATTTTTAAAGGGACTTTTATACAGCTTTCCAAATGTTTAACATTATCTTAAATGTTTTCTCTTCTCCCAATTTTCCTCCTTTTCAATATGTCTGTTGGTGATGTTTTCCCCACTCATTTGGCTCTTGGCATAACTACCTTATAATGTCCTACTCCATCCTCACGTACTATGTTTAGTCCTACTGGGAGACAGGCTCTGTTTTTAGGCTTCTATAAATGCATATTTATTATAGAAAAATTAGCATATATTGAACAGGGAACCAAAACTAATTTCTTGTCATGCTGTTTAGAAATAGCCAAAGTCAAGATTTGAAATATTTTATTCTTGTCTTACTATATGCTTGTTTTATTTAAATTATATATATAATTTTATGTAATATGTAATATATAAAGTTATATATAATATATATTTAATTATTTGATGGTAAGTATATTTAATGATGCTAACAGTTATTGTGAGGATATGCTATGTGTTAGGTATTTTGGCAAATGTTTTATATATGATATGCTGTACAGCAGTGTGAAGGATACTATTAGTTTATTAGTTTATGTATGAGGAGTCTGAGGGTTAAAGAGTTTATATAATTCTTCTTCTGTTCAAACACTATTAAGTGGTTAAGCTGGGACTCAAACCTAAGTCTGTCTGGTTGAAATTTTTATGCTCCTGACCACTAAAACATACTGCCATTTTCACCTTCACTTTATATCACGGGATTTAGGTGTATAGAAATGGATGAATCATAATCGTCAGTGATGATACCTTGTTAATTTAGCTCTCCTATTTTCTGTGTATGTATGTATGTATATATCTACTATCATCTATTTTTATCTTTCTTCTTCCTCTTCTCCTTCTCCTTCTTCTTCTTCCTCTTCCTCTTCATCATCATCATCATCATCTTCATCATTATCATCATCAATCTATCTGCATTATATAAAAACCCATGAATCTATCACCCTGCTTGGAATTTAACAAAAATCCTTACCTATAAGCTCTCCCTCATCCTATCACCCTGAATCCCATATTTATAATTACTTTTCTGTCCTTTTTGTATATGCTTGTTGCATTTGTGTGATGTGGTATGTTTGTGCTATTTTTAGAATCATACAAAGGGTATCGTACAGAAGCTAATTATTTAAGCCTTCTTTTCTTATTTTATGGGCATTCAGATTCAACTATATTGTAACATGCCACTGTAGTTAAGTCATTTTGACTTCTATATATATTCTAGTATGAGAATATACAAATTTATATATCCATTCTCCTCTGATGAACATTTAGTCTGCTAAGATTTTGCTATTGTGAACAAAGCTTCCATGATCTTATACATGTATTTTCTTCTTGTCTTTATTTACAATAATTTTGAATTTAATTTTTAACCTTTTATCTTGTAACACATGCATTTATCATCTAATTGTCAGTTTTTAATTCTTTTACAACCTGCTACCCGACAGGCTATTGCATATTTCACTTAATAGCTCCCTGTTGTTGTAATTTGTGGATAGTTCCAATTTTCTTCTATTATAAATAATTGTCTGGTGAACATCTTTGTACTTAGAGTTTTCATGTGTAGGAAGATCCAATTATGATCTATATAAATTACTGGAGTCAAGATGGAGACTACAAATTAATTTTATATATATATATATATATATATATATACATGCTAAGGTTATATTCTATGAGTATATGATATGATATAAATTATAGGGTCTCAACTGCACAGTTAGAATATGCTTTTGTCAGATATGCAGTTGCAATTTTTTGCCTTTAATAAACTGTAGATTAATTCAGCTCTGAGGCAAAAAAAGTTTTATTGACACAACATTTGATGGAACTCAGTTTGAAACACTAAGCTTCCTCAAGCAAAATCATATAATTTGTGAGTTGGAAATGTTTCAAAGTTGTCTAGAGTAGAACTAATTTAAATGTTTATTTGACTTAAGGTCTGTGTATGCATGCTGTGAAAAGGAGATATAATTAACTTGATTTAGAATCAAATAAAGTGGGATACATAGGGCCATGAATAAAAGGCTTTTTGCTGAGTTTAAGAGCCCTAGCTCTTCATCTCATGTCATTGACTCACCTTGATCTCAACACCACCTTTCACTATTTACAAGCATATCAGAGAGAACTAGCAAGGTATTCTACTTACTTAACACCGTGAGCCTTATAGCCATTGTTCTTGTCTAAGACGAACTGCTCCATCAGTCTGAGACTATTTTTAATGACATAATACTAACCATAAAATTATAGCTCCCCTTAGAGATAATTAGTTTATCCTTTCTAATTGCCACTATTCAGAACTGGAAGGATGTTTATTTCCTAAAATTTACTAGAGATTGTGTGGACCCAATACCAAAAAGAAGAAAAATGAAGAAGATAGAACAAAAATATGAATCTGCTTTACAAAGTTTACTTAGGGGCAGCTTGGCGTTAGTTTTAGATTGCTCCATAACTATGCTGGGCAAAGACCATATGGTGATTAAAAACTTGTATATCCTTTACTGATATCCTAGTTATAGAATTAGTCTTGTTCCTATTTATAGAATTAAGCTTTATGATATCTGGAAACCATTCCTTAGATAAGTGGCAGCTATTAATTTTATACTGTATAAAAAATTCAGAGATAAACTACAAAGATATAATAAAACTAACATACATTATATTCAAGCCACTTAATATCAGAATTCTTATAAATCTGAAAATTGTCTACTAAAGAGGCAAACTGTTTAAAATCTGTCACCATGTAATAAAGCATATAGTCACATGTGAATAAAAAGCATAGAGCGTTGCAGCAATGTGTACACTTTGCAACCACTTTTACTTCTATTAAAATATCAAATGTAGATTTTTGTGTTAAAAAGGAATATTAAGTTTCCATAAAAATAATTTTAAAATCATATATTTTAAGATTTTACAATGTAGAAAAAATTAGGTAGATAGAAAATAGAAACTCCACAATAATAACATTCAATACTCCATGTAAAATATTTGAATAAAATAGTTACAGTTATTATTCCAAATATTGTATTTGGTTGTCAGCATAACACATCTCTTTGCACAATTACAGTTTTGCTGAGAAGCAAGAAGCAAATTATACCACCTCAGTTTACAAAAATACAAGAATAAAATTATTAACATGAATAAAACTAGCAGCAATACATCATATAGTTAGAGGAATGAAAACTGAAGAATTTTTTCAGTGTCTGAAGCAGTTTTTTTAAATTGATGAGAATTATTAATTTTATGACCAATTTTATATAATCTGAATTTAATCTGAGACTCAAGATTAATTGAAAAGTTATATAACCTATATCATTGTTTTCAATGTAAAAATATTCTCAATATTGTGAAACAAAATTGAAAAATTTTAAAGTCGGTTTAAATATGAAAATAATAGAAAGTAGACATTGAGACAGGGAACAACTTCGTTGTTCATACAACTCCAGATATGCACACATGTCCTTACTATTTTGGTGGGCAATTATGCCATTTCAGCTATTCCTAATAAAATTCTCATTTGGTGGATTTAAGTCAACACCTTAATATTATTTGAGCATAATTTTTGTGGTATATTACAAAATGATTTTAGGTTAGATTTTGGTAGAAAATAGCCAGGGCCCATTTGGCTGCTACTTTTCTTGGAAGAGAAAAAAAATAAAAGCTTTATCTTAATTAAAGTTTAATTAAGGATCACGTTTGGCAGTACTTTTCACACCGATCTACACCAGCAGATTTTCTAGGGCTTAACTTTATCGTGCAGAAAATCCTCTTTTATTACTCCCAACCTGTTGTAAAAGCTGTTGGCACAAAGCAGTGGTTGCTTCATTCAGACGCCTTGTTTGCCACTGGAAATAACCCAAGTCTCTAGAGATAGCACCACAGTGGTTCAATTTAATATCTGTCCCATCACTACAAGACTCCAGCTCATTATTAATGATACTATTCATTAATTTCTTGTTGGGCTGATGTTGTTATTTATTAAAATATTAAAGAATGCCCCTGGGACACATGCATAATGAGGGACACCTCAGTTTCATGAGCGGTACCAGCTGAAGGAATGAATGAACACACTACAGATTTACCCACCCTGCGCTGCACCATTCCTCCCTCATTAGTCCTGCTACATCTCTGAGTGACACTGTAAATTCATTTTGTGCTCTGTCCAATCAGAGCTTAATACAAATGCAGGGCCCTTTTTTTTAATGAGCCATTCCTATGCAAAATGAATTGACTACTGTCTAACTCATCTAATCCGCCTGTATTTTGGGGAAGAACTAAATTGCCTGTATTTATATAGGAGATAAATAAAAGCTGACATATTTTTTTCCTTTTCAGTCTTGCATTAGGAAAATTTCAACATAATAAATTCTCCATCTTAAGAACCTGCCACCTTAGTTAACTAAATCCCAGCATGACATTTAAACATGTGATCGTCGTATTTAAAAAAGCCTAAACAAGCAGTTTGTACACGGCAGTGGTCATTTGATGTGTGTTTGCACATGCATTCAGGTGCAGCCTACAGAAATTCTAAGAATGCTTGATGTGTTTGCTCACCTTTTCAATACATGGGTATTTAAAGACATACTTCAAGTGTGCTCAAATGTATATGGTCATATAAAAGAGAAAATATGTGACATTTATAATCATTTTCAACTATTTGGGGAATAAATAATATTAAAATATTTTTTCTTAGAGAAGAAAAATCTTATTATTTGGTTCTCTTTCTGGTCAATGAATGCGCAGAGTTAAATCTGCATAACAATTGAGGTAGCATCTGAACGTAAAGTTTTAATTTGCTCTATATGGTTGTTATTTTCTCTCCTGTGCAAATAATTACTTTGGTGAAGAAATACCACACTGTTTTGAGGGGATTAACTGGGCATAATTGCAGCCTGTTTTGATCCCTCTTTTAATAATGGATTTTTTTCAATCTATGTCTAGTAGGGCAGCTTTGGAAGAATAGTTTAAAAGCTTTTATAGATGCCTGTGCAATCTTTATACCTTGAATTTATACCTGTTTGTTTATGAGCAAAAAAGGCATTGTATCTGTATGATTACATCGAGGGTTCATATTGCAAACCTTAACCTATCTTTGCCTAAGACAAAGAATTGTGGTTGTTTTAATCCCATCCAGTAGTTTATATTTCAATATACATCCTTTCTAGATTATATTCTGTTCAAAGTGAAATTTATTGCATGTTTTATTTTGAAATACAATTTCATGACATAATTTTTCCTGGCCAGTGTTAAGTGCTCAAAAATCATTTGCAAAAAAAACAGTATGCTAGATAGGCTGCAAAATATATTTTTTGTCTAAATTTTCAAATCTTGAACTATTACTGACCAGATTTTAATATTGTAGCATGTTTGCTTCACATTAGTGACTTAGAAAGATACTGATTTTTAGGCCATATTTTCTTCCAAGTCCTGATTAAGGTAGATGACATATTCATATTTTTATTTATTGGTATCAGTCATATTCAGGAAGGACTAAGGAGTTTATTTTCTCCAAAGCAACAGGAACCATGATGATCAAATGTTGTTAGGTTCTCATAACTCCATAAAAATGATTTAATAAAACTTCGATCCTGAAAAAAGAGCAATGAGACATTTTTCTTAAATATATTAAAGAAAAAATAGAAGTTGGAAAAATGAAGATTGAGAAGAGCAATGACTACATTTTAAGAAAATTGTGAGAGTGCAAGAAGGAAGAGATGATGATGATGATGATGATGATGATGATGATGATGACAATTTTACAAAATCCCTGAAAATTAAAACTAGGGTTCTTTTAGAAGGATGTTTTATGTCAAAACAACTGATAAAATAGAAAAAAAACTTATTATTCTAATTTCTCTTAGGAAGTGAGCTGCATTCTTTTTGGAAATAAATGCTTTAATATAAACACTCAGAGTGGAGAGTAAAACAAAGAGGGCCTCAGATGAAGGGAGAAATGTTTGATGAGAAATCAGAGTTGAGGGGTGGCGACTAGTGGGGAAGGAGAAGATGTGTTTGTTTCTTTGGGGCGGGAGCCAGTGGGAAAATGTGATTGTTAGAAAGAGGGGCTGCAGGATGATTGTGCTGTGTGCCCTTCCTCCCAAAGTCAGTAGAACCTACTAAAATCACCAAATGTTTGGTGAGAGAAGATTTTTGGAGTAGAGATCAATGAAAAGCTTGCCTTCAGACAAAGGTATAATAGTTTATGCAGATATGGAAATGCTGCGATTGAGAGAAACCATGGTACTGGGAGTTAGATCAAAAAGTAACAAAACTATTTTATGGATGAAAACCCTCAGCCAATAGCAGGATAGCACACAAACTTCTACAGGTAGAGTTAGAAGGACCCATTCCCATAGATATTTTTTAGCCCAACAAGCCCTCTTATTTACAGATAATGAAAAATATATTAGGAAGTTAAGTGGCAAAAGTAGTTACATATTAGTGTAATTAATGTAATTTCCACTCACTATGTTTGCTTATGATGGTTATAGGCTTGTAATGTTAAGAAGTGGCACAGAATTAAACTATATGGTGCAGAAGGTCTGAGGTAAAATTATGTATTAAATTATATATTACAACTGGCAACGCAGTTTCAGGCAACACAGTTTCAGAAATATTGAAATAGGCTAACATCACAGGAAGTAGTTAGACACTAAGACAAAAATTTCCTTGGATTATCATCAAAGTATTTTGCATGTGTTGACCAGTGGTATGATATTTTTAGATTCTTATGCCACTTTGATTACTTTATATGAGAAAGTATTTACTTACTGCCCCAAGTATTTAAAATTCTAGGAAGATTAAATAATAAAGGCAAGGTTCTCCATGAGTTAGGAGAAAAAGAAACATAATTTCTCTCTGAGATTACCTTTAAAATTCTAAGTTAAAGTATCTACTTAGTGGAGTATTATCATCATTAAATGAGTATAGTTACATTTTGAGAATCATGTCTTAGAATTTAAAATGTGAAATATCTTGATGTTTCTTTTGCAGTGCAAATTTAACCCTTTGGATTAAGGAGGAAGAGTGGAATATGCTGTTTTTTTTTAAGTCAACAAGTCAATATTCTTGTTAATTTTTATAGAGTAAATTTAAATATAAATATATAAATAAATACAAATATAAAATATAAAAATACAGTGTAAAAAGTGAATATTTCTCATGCCGTTATTTAATATTATTTTTTATACAGTCCATAGAGACCATATTGACAATCAATATAGTCAGATCAAATAGTGAACTTATCTGTGACAAAAAGTGAACTTATTTGACAGATCAAATTGTAAACTTTCTCTTCTCATTTTGTCATATCATATTTGACAACCAGTCATTATTATTTTATTATCTTTCAGATGCTAAGTTAATATTTATAGTCTCCAAAATGCTTCATGGGAAATAATAGGAATTTAAACTAAAATGTATTTTAGAAGAATTTCTTTTCTGTTTTGAGTCATATGTTTGATTTTTAAATTGCCAGATGTTAAGCTTAATAAAAGAATCTCTTTTTCCGGCCAGATCTTCCAGTGCCCATTAGAAATGAGTTATTTTGCATTATATTTTATACAGAGTTCCTATCCAAACAAACTGAGGAGTTTTAAAAACTTTGGTAAAAATGGGTATTTAAAATTTCTGAATGAAAAAGGCAATTTGTATAATTCTCCCCTGAAACAGGGAAGGAATGTTAAACTTCTGTCTTAGCCCTGCCTTTCCTGGAAATTGAATCTAGTTTAATGAAGATTTAAAGGAAAATTTTACTTTTTAAATAAGATTAAAAATATAACTTCTGTCATAGACATACGGGAAAAGATTTTGTTCTTTGGAATAGAGGATGAAGATTGAAAGTCTTGTGCTTAGAAAAGAAATGCCTTAGTTTGATCTGAATGAACATGATCAATTCATCAATAACTTAATTATTTGAGGGAATGAAGTTTTCTTGAAAATATATGTGTATGTAAACACATAGACACAGACATATACACACACACATAGACACAGACACATACACACAAATCTTAGAAAAGAAAGTAAATATAATACTATTTTTCCAGTTTTATAAGAAAATCAAGATTTTACTTACAATAATTCTGAAATTTTGTCTGTCAGTATCCCTAAGTCAGTAGCTGTTCAAGAAGTCCTCTTTACTATAGTAAATTTAGCTATACCCTTTATCCCTTTGTGCCTCTGAGTAAATATTCTTGACTTACTTGGAATAGCCTTGTATAAAAATATTGGTATCCATACTTTGAATTTGAAGGTATAGAGTTGTTTGATTATTCTAAAATTTATAAAAGAGTTCTTTCTTTTTTTCTTTTTTAATAATAGTGAAAATGCTGCCTCTAAGCTGGGCCATATTCTTTGCAAGCATCGACTAGTGGTGAATATGATCAATTCCATTTCCCTGAAAAAGACCTAGAGACATAAAAATGCTACTTGATGCCATAAGATGGAGAAAGAGTATTGCCATGCTGATACCTGACTTTAAAGCTGAGGTCCAGTGCAGTGTCTTGTCTCTGACCATTGCATCAAGCTGCCACGTGTAGGAGAACATGGTTGTCCATGATCACAACTTCAAAAGTTAGGAATGCACAAAACGATACATGTACCACAATGTTCATTGCCATACTCTTTACAATAGCCAGGACATGGAAGCAACCTAAATGTCCATCGACAGATGAATGGATAAAGAACAGTGGCACATATATACAATGGAGTATTACTCAGCCATAAAAAGAAACAAAATTGAACTATTTCTAGTGAGTTGGACGAACCTAGAGTCTGTCATACAGAGTGAAGTAAGTCAGAAAGAGAGAAACAAATACTGTATGCTAACGCATATATATGGAATCTAAAAAAATGGTACTGATGAACCTAGTGACAGGGCAGGAATAAAGATGCAAACGTAGAGTATGGACTTGAGGACACAGGGAGGGGGAAGGGTAAGCTGGGACGAAGTGAGAGAGTAGCACTGACATATATACATTACCAAATGTAAAATAGATAGCTAGTGGGAAGCAGCCGCATAGCACAGGGAGATCAGCTCGGTGCTTTGTGTCCACCTAGAGGGGTGGGATAGGGAGGGTGGGAAGCAGATGCAAGAGGGAGGGGATATGGGGATATATGTATACATATAGCTGATTCACTTTGTTGTACAGCAGAAACTAACACAGCATTGTAATGCAATTATACTCCAATAAAGATGTAAAATAAATAAATAAATAAAAACAATAAGAATGGGAAAAAAAAGTTAGGAATGCAACTGAAACTCCAACATTTCCTATAACCCATTAAGAGTTTACTTATTATTTTTTCTTTATTATTTATGGAGGTAGAAAGGACAGCAGTAATGAGCTTCTTAATGTAAAGAAATGCTTTCTTTACTTAAATTTACAAGTTTTAAGTATTTGTCTGGGACTTGGTGAACAAATTTGTATTCACAAAAGCCCTTCTATTAATTGTGTATTCTTTGTCATATTTTCTAATTAAGGAACATTAATTTTTTTGAGTCTCTAAGATAGATGGGCAGATTGGGAGGGGAATATATACATGCACACACATAGATATACATATATATATACACTTACTCTTCAAATATGCTTATTCACTTTGAATTATTAAAATTATATTTTGATTACAAGAAAACCAGGTCCACTTCTGGTTAGAATGTAGAAAGTTACAGCAAACCTGTACTTTACCAACTAGAGAAAACCAGATAAACTACAATACCACTTATGACAGAAGACATAGAAAAGCTTTGGTTCTAAGAAACCTAAAAAAACATTGAATTCCATAAAGAAAAGAGTTTTTCCTGGTTAAATGATTATCAGTCACTATGGTAATTTGCTGGTTGCATTTTTCATACTGGGCAAAAGTGCCATAAGTGGGAAGAAGATGAGACTCCCCTCAGCTGAGGATACGTAAAAAAAGAAAAAAACTGGCAATGTTTTAATGAGCATTCAGGCCAGTGTGACCTACTGGAACACCAGGAATCCTAAACTCACTAATTATCCCACTCCTCACCATCAGTTTCCCCTTAAGGACTTTGCTGGGCTGAGACCTGAAGGCCTAAGGTAGGAAGGCAGATAAAAACTCTCCCACAGAGTCATGATGCTTGGGAGAAAGTTTTTCCGGTAAAAGGAACCAATGATAAACACAAGAATGTTCTTATCCTCAAGACATTTTAACATGAAGTAAAAAGATGCCAAATAAAGCCACAGAACAGCCTCAATACAGCTCAGTTCCCAATTAAATCTAAGTGATCAGTCCTTCAAACTATCTGCCATGTGAGAAAAGGACATGCCTTCTCTAGGGAAAATACATATCAAATTATCTATCATTTTAAAATACAGAATTTGTGGCATATACTCGAAATTATGAGATATGGAAAATTGCCGAAAAATATAACCCATATAATGGAGAGAAAAACAATTCAATGGAAGCAGAAACACACATCAAACAAATGTAATAAGCAAAAAAGTAATCTGAAATAACTGTCATAAATGTTATAGAAAATAAAGAAAAAGATGGAAAATGGAGAAAGATGGAAAAATTCAACAGAGTATTGAAATTTCAAAAAACCCCAGAAAACCCAAAACTTGTAGACATTATAGAAGAGAAGTCTACAACATCTGACATGAAGAATCAGTTGGATAAGCTTATAACAACTGAATGAGACAGAAAAAATGCTCAGTGAAGTACAATCTGAAGTACAGAGAGAAAACTAAAACCCAACAGAACAGAGTGTGAGAGACATGTGGAACACTATCGAGTCACCTAACATATGTGTAATTAGAGACCCCAAAAGAGAGGAGATTATAGAACAGGTCAGGAGCCATTTTGATGAGATTATTACCAATAATTTCTTTGAAACTTGATAATAAGAATTCAATATACATATTCAAGAAGTTCAGTAAACCCCAAGTAGGGTAAATACAAAGAAAGCCACACTTAGGCACATCAGTCAAATTGCTGAAAATCAGAGATGATGAGAAAATCTTAAAAGCAGCCAGAGAAAAAAAGACACAATATGTTCAAGAAGCAATCATAAGATTTAAAGCTGATTTCTAAATGCAAACTACAGAAGACAAAATTACAATGGAATACTAGCTCTAAAGTTCCACGACAAATAACTGCAAACTTAGAATTCTATATTTATTGAAGACATTACTGAAAAATGAAGCCAAATAAAGACATTTTTAAAAAGATTAAAATGAGAGAATTCACTGCCAAAAGACCAAAATTATAGAGACTAGTAAATGAAAGTTTTCAGGTTGAAAGGAGAACTTTTGGATGAATCCATAGGACTGCAGGGAGAAACAGAGTAAGTATTTGGGTAAATATACAAATATTTTTAAAACCTTTAAAATAAATTAACTATATAAAGCAACACAAATTAATGATGTATTATATGGTGCATAACATTTATAGAGATAAAATACAGCACCCAACAGCGCAAAATGAAAGAGGAGAGAATACAGTAAGTCCCCTACGTACGAACTCGTTCCATTCTGAGAGTGAGTTCCTTAAGTCCAACATGTTCCCAAGTCCAACAAAGTTAGCCTAGGTACCCAACTAACACAATTGGCTATATAGTACTGTACTGTAATAGGTTTATAGTACTTTTCACACAAATAATACCTAAAAAACAAACACAAAAAATAAAACATTTTTAATCTTACAGTACAGTACCTTGAAAAGTACAGTAGTACAGTACAACAGTTGGCATAGAGGGGCTGGCATCTAGTGAACAGGCAAGAAGAGTTACTGACTGGAGGAGGGAAAGGAGGTGGGGGATGGTAGAGCTGAAGGATCATCAGCGATAGGAGACGGAGGGCAAGCTGCAATTTCACTCATGCCTGACGTTGATGGCACAGGTTCTGGTTCCTTGCTAGATTCAATTCTATCACCCTCTTGAAAAAACGATCCAGTGATGTCTGGGTAGTAGGTCTTTTTTTCTCATCATAGGTGACATGGTAGCACTGCATTGCATTCTGAACAGCTGCTGCAACTTTCCTGTACCGTTCTACGTTCATGCCCTGTGCCTCAAAAACTAACAGTGCCTCCTCAAATAAAGAAAATCCCTTTGCCGTTTCCTGCGTTGTGAATCTCTTCGGTTCTTCAGTTACTTCTTCCTATTGTCTCTCTTAATCCTTTCTCTGTGCCTCCAATTCATGGCACTTCTTAGCAGTACCCATTACATCGCTGCTGCTTTTACACTTGCTTCTGGACATCCTGGGCTTGAAACAAAGATACTGTACTACTGTACTCTATACAGTACTTACTAAAGTACACAAAAGCACAACCACTTGTAGAGGATGCACATATGTGACAATGTACACCAATGTACACGTGAACTAACTTACATGATTGGACATGTGAATGCACGTTCGCATCTTTGAAAGTTCGAAACTTGAAGGTTCTATGTAGGGGATTTGCAGTAAATAGAAACATGCTATTGCTAAGTTCTTACATTATTCATGAAGTGATAAAGTACTAAATTGATGTAGATTCTAATTAGTTAAAGATGCATATTGTAATCTGTAGAGTAGCTAATTAAAAATGTAAAAAGTTGTAACTCAAAAGCTGGTAGGAGATGTAAAGTGGAATTCCAAAAAATTCTTGGCTAATTCAAAAGAAAGCAAGGAAAGAAGAAAGAAGCTAAAACTACGTGGGCAGACAGAAAAAAAAAAATAGCAGAATGTATTTAAACTCAACTGTACAAGTTATAACATCAAGTTTTGATAAAAACTCCAGTTAAAAGACTGTCAGTTAGTATAAAATAAGACCCCAATACAATATATATTTACCTACATCAAGGTAAATGGATGGAAAAAACCTGTATTTCACTATATTAATATTGGATAGAGTAGACTTTAAGTCAAAGAGATGTATTGGAGATGATGGGGGACATTTCAAAGTGGCACATGGAAAATTCAGT
The DNA here is from genome assembly GCF_949987535.1 of Balaenoptera acutorostrata. Classification (NCBI taxonomy): domain Eukaryota; kingdom Metazoa; phylum Chordata; class Mammalia; order Artiodactyla; family Balaenopteridae; genus Balaenoptera; species Balaenoptera acutorostrata. Next base: position 18,296,455 of record NC_080071.1, on the reverse strand, counting down.
AGGAAGACATAACAGTACTAAATATATATGCAATTAATCACATACCTACAAAATATATGAGAGCAAAACAGGAAAATATAAACAAAAAAGGAGAAATAGAAAAATCCACAATCATACCTGAAGATATAAAACCTCTTTCAGTAATTTTGAGAACAAGCATACAAATGATCGGTTATAGAAGTTGTAGAAAATGTGAACCAAATTAACCAAATTGAGCTAATTAACATTTATAGAACAATATACCTAACCATGTAGAATACACAAACACATAGAGTTTTCATCAAAATAGGCCACATGCTGGATACCATAAAGTATGTGTCAGATAATTTTCAAATGGAACTAGGCTGTTTCAGATTTGTCACTGTCATATCTTTAGTGCCTCACTCTAGCCAGAAATATGTGCAGACTCTGAAGGAGTCATACTCCATCTCATTTCTGCATGTTTATAACTTAGCCTTGTCCTTACTCTCAAATTTGTTTGGGAAATGTATTCTTATTTTTGAGGGCACAGATTATATTTACCCTTCATTGGGAAGTTATACTTGTCACTTAAGATTGTGATATCCTTCTGTCTTTTCAAAATACCTGTGCTTATGCATAGTTCTTATTACACTATATTTTATTATTAACTTTCTGACATCCAAGTTTAAACAAACCTATAAATTTTGTCTTGTCTTGAGGACAGAAGTATCTTGAGGACTGAAACTATTTATTTATTTGTTTGTTTATTCATTTTATTATTTTTTAATTGAAGTATAGTTGACTTATAGTATTATGTTAGTTTCAGGAGTACAACATAGTGATTTGATATTTTTGTGCATTATGAAATAATCAGCACTATGAGTCTAGTTACTATCTGTCACCATGCAAAGTTATTGCAATATTGTTGACCATAGTCCATGTACTGTACATTACATCCCTGGAATGTTTATTTTATAACTGGCGTTTGGACCTCTTAATCTCCTTCACCTATTTTGTCCATCCCTTCACCCCTCTGGTTAGCCACTGTTTTCTTCTCTGTTTCTATGAGTCTGTTTCTGTTTTGTTATGTTTGTTCATTTGATTTGTTTTTTAGACTCCACATATAAGAAATCTTACAGTATCTGTCTTTCGCTGTTTGACTTATTTCACTTAGCATAATACCCTCTAGGTTCATCCATGTTGTCACAAACGGCAAGATTTCATTCTTTTTTATGGCTAATATTACATTATACATACATATGTACATATATATACATATATATCACGTATTCTTCATCCATTCATCTATTGATGGACACTTCGGTCACTCTCACATCTTGGCTGTTATAAATAATGTTGCAATAAATAATGGGGTACACATATCTTTTCAAATTAGTGTTATCATTTTCTTTTAATAAATACCCAGAAGTGGGGTTGCTGAAACATATGGTAGTTCTATTTTTAATTTTTTTGAGGAATCTCCATACTGTTTTCCACAGTGGCTGTACCAATTTACATTCCTATTAGCAGTGCATGAAGGTTCCCTTTTCTCTACATCCTCACCAAGACTTGTTATTTGATACCATTTTAATAACAGGAGTCAGGTGATATCTCATTGTGGTTTTGATTTGCATTTTTCTGGTTATTAGTGATGTTGAGTATCTTCATGTGCCTGTTGGCCATCTATATGTCTTCTTCAGAAAAATATATATTCGGGTCCTCTACCCATTTTTAAATTGGATTTTTTGTTTTTCCTTTTTATATTGAAATGTTTGAGTTCTTTATATATTTTGGATATTAACCCTTATCAAACATGTTGTTTGCAAAATATTCTCCCATTCAGTAGGTTGCCTTTTTGTTTCGTTAATGGTTTCTTCATTGTGCAAAAGCTTTTTAGTTTGATGTGGTCTCATTTGTTTATTTTTGCTTTTGTTGCCCTTGCCTGAGAAGACATATCCAAAAAATATTGCTAAGATTGATGTCAAAGAGCATACTGCCGATGTTTTCTTGTAGTAGTTTTATGGTTTTATGTTCTACATTTAAGTTTTTAATCCATTTTGAGTTTATATTTGTATATGGTGTAAGAAAATGGTCTACAGTTTACCCTCAAATAACACAGGAGTTAGGAGCATTGACCACCCAAATAGTCGAAAAATTTCTTATAACTTTATAGTCAGCCCTATGTATCTGAGGTTCCACATTCACAGAGTGAACCAATCTCAGATTGTGTACTACTGTTGTACATGTTTATTGAAAACCATCTGTGTATAAGTGGACCCATATAGTTCAAACTCATGTTGTTCAAGAGTCAACTGTAGTTTCATTCCTTTGCATGTAGCTGACTAGTTTTCCCAACAACATTTAGTGAAGAGACTGTCTTTCCTCCATTGTATATTCTTGCCTTCTATGTCTTAGATTAATTGACCATATGTGTGTGAGTTTATTTGTGGGATCCTATTGATCTATATGTTTGTTTTTATACCAGTAACATACCATTTTGGTTACTATGGCTTTGTAGTATAATCTGAAATAAGGGAATGTGATATCTGCAGATTTGTTCTTTCTCAAGATTGCTTTGGCTATTTGGGGTATCTTGTGGACCCATACAAGTTTTAGGATTATTTGTTCTAGTTCTCTGAAAAATGTCATGGATATTTTGATAAGGATTGCATTAAAACTGTAGATTGCTTTGGGTAGTGTTGACATTTTAACACTTTTAATTCTCCAATCCATGAGCATGGTTTATCTTTCCATTTACTTTTGTTGTCTTCAGTTTCCTTCATCAATGTCTTATAGTTTTCAGAGTACAAGTATTTAATCTCCTTGGTTACATTTATTCTAGGTATTCTTTTTGATGCAATTGGAAATGGAATTTTTCTTAATTTCTCTTTCTGATTGTTTTTAGTGTATAGAAATGCAACAGATTTCTGTATATTAATTTTGTATCCTGAAACTTTACTGATTCATTTATTCTAATAGTTTTCTTTTTTTTTTTTTTTTGGTGGAGTCTTTAGGGTTTTCTATATATGGTATTATGCCATCTGCAAATAGTGACATGTTTACTTCTTCGTCTTTAATTTGGATCTTTCATTTCTTTTCCTTTTGTCCAATTGCTGTGGCTAGAATTTCCAATACTATGTGGCAAGAGTTGGCATCCTTGTCTTGTTTTCAGTCTTAGAGGAAAAGCTTTCAGCTTTTCACCATTGAGTATATGTTAGCTGTGGGTTTGCTATATATGATCTTTATTATGTTGAGGTACATTCCCTCTGTACCCACTTTATTGAGAGTTTTTATCATGAATGTATGTTGAATTTTATCAAATTCTTTTTCAGCATCTATTGAGGTGATCATGTGGTTTTTATCCTTTGTTTTGTTAATGTGGTGTTTCATGTTGATTGATTTACAAATATTGAACTATCCCTGCATCCCTGGGATAACTTTCACTTCATCATGGTGTATGATCCTTTTAATGTATTGTTGAGTTCAGTTTGTTACTATTTTGTTGAGGATTTTTGCATCTATATTCAGCAGAGATATTGGCCTGGAATTTTCTTTTTTCTTCATCTGGTTTTGGTATCAGGGTAATGCTGGTCTTTTAGAATGAGCTAGAAAGTATTCCCTCCTTTTCAGTTTGTTGGAATGATTTGAGAAAAATAGGTATTTACTCTTCTTTAAATGTTTGGTAGAATTCGCCCCTAAGGAATTTTGTCCTGGACTTTTGTTTGTTGGGAGGTTTTTGGATTGCTGTTTCAATTTCCCTACCAACTAGTCTTCTCAGACTTTCTATTTATTTCTTATTCATTCTTGGAAGATTTTATGTTTCTAGGAATAATTTATCCATTTCTTCTAGGTTGTCCAATTTGTTGGCATATAATTGCTTTTATGATTGTTTATATTTCTGTGACTTTGGTTGAAACTTCTCCTCTTTAATTTCTAATTTTAATTCTAATTATGGGCTCTTTTTTTCTTAATGAGTCTAGCTAAATATTTACCAATTTTGTTTATCTTTTCAAAGAACCAGATTTTAGTTTCATTGATCTCTTCTACTGTTTTTCTATTTTTTTTTAGTGTCTATTTTATTTCCACTCTGATCTGTATTATTTCCTTCTTTCTATTAACTTTGGGTTCTGTTTGTTCTTCTTTATATAGTTTCTCTAGGTGTAATTTTAGGTTGTTTATTTGAGAAATTTCTTGTTTCTTGAGGTAGGCCTGTATCACTGCAAATTTTCCTCTTAACACTACTTTTACTGCATCCCATAGATTTTGGAAATCTGTCTTTATATTTTAATTCATCTCAAAGTAACTTTTTATTTCCTTTTTGATTTTTTTTCACTGACACAATGGTTGTTCAGTAACATGTGTTTGTGTTTTTTCCAGTTTTCTTTTTTTTTTTAATTTTTTATTTTTAATACAATTTTTAAAGGTTACGTTCCATTTAGAGTTATTACAAAATATTGACTATGTTCCCCATGTTGTACAATACATCCTTGAGCCTATCTTACACCCAATAGTTTGTATCTCCCACTTCTCCACCCCTAAACTGCTCCTCCCTCTCCCACTGGTAACCACTAGTTTGTTCTCTATATCTGTGAGTTTGCTTCTTTTTTGTTATATTCACTAGTTTGTTATATATAGTTTCCACACATAAGTGATATTGTACAGTATTTGTCTTTCTCTGACTTATTTCACTTAGCATAATGCCCTACAAGTCCATCCATGTTGCTGCAAATGGCAAAATTCCATTCTTTTTTATGGCTGAGTAGTATCCTATTTGTGTGTGTGTGTGTGTGTGTGTGTGTGTGTGTGTGTGTGTATCTCACATTCACATCTAATTTTCTAATTTATCCATTTATCTGTTGATAGACACTTAGGTTGCTTCCATATCTTGGCAATTGTAAATAATGCTGCTGTAAACATTGAGGTGCATGGATCTTTTTGAATTAGTATTTTTCTTTTTTTTTTCAGGTGCATATATACCCAGGATTGAAATTGCTGGGTCATATGGTAGTCCAGTTTTCTTCTTGTATTTGATAGTTTCATATCTTTGCCTATATTTGATAGTTTCATACCTTTGTCTTTGAAAAAGATGCCTGATAAGATTCCAATCTTCTTATGCTTATTGAGACTTATTTTGTGACCTAGACTGTGATCTATTTTGGAGAATGTTCCATGTGCACTTGAAAATAATGTTTAGTCTGCAGTTTGGGATGGAATGTTCTATGTATACCTATTAAGAACCTTGGATCTAATATGTCATGTAAGGCCAATATTTCCTTATTGATTTTCTGTCTAAATGATCTATCCATTGATGTGATGTATTAAAGTACTCTATTATTATTGTATTACTGTCAATTTCTTCCTTTATGCTTGTTAATATTTGCTTTATATATTTAGGTGTTCGTATGTTGGGCGGATAATTACTTACATGTGTTAAATCTCCTTGTTTGATAGACACATTTATCATTATGTAATACCCTTCTTTGGCTTTTATTACAGTCTTTGTTTTGAAGTATTTTGTCTCATATGAGTATGCTATTTCATTTTTTTTTCATTTTTATTTGCATGGGATATCTTTTTCCATTCCTTCACTTTCAGTCTATGTGTGTCTTTAGTGCTGAAGAAAATCTTTCATAGGCAGCATATATATGGGTCTTGTTTTTTGATTCCATTCAGCCACCCTAAATCTTTTGATTGAAACATTTAGTCCATTTACATTTAAATTATTAATAAGTATGTAATTATTGCCATTTTGTTAATTGTTTTTGTGTTGTTTTTATAGTTCTTTTTTCTTTTTTTCTCTTCCTTTGGGTCTCCTTTCTTGAGATTTGATGGTTTTCTTTAGTGTTATGTTTGTGTTCCTTTCTCTTTGTGTATCTATTGTAGGTTTTTTGTTGTGGTTCATGTATATCAACCTATACACTTAGCTATTTTTTTAATCTGATAGTTGCTTAAGTTTAAACACATTCTAAAATACCTACATTTTTACTTCCCCCACCACATTTTATGTTTTTGACATCATATTTTACATCTTTTACATAAGTAGTTAAGTTACCTTTAACTACTTATTATGGTTGATTTTACCACTTTTGTCTTTTAACCTTCATACTAGCTTTCTAAGTGGCTGATTTACTGCCTTTATTATATGTTTATCAGGGAGATTTTTTCTCTTACATGTTTTCTTATTTTTCGTTATGATCTTGTCTTTTACCTTAAAGAAGACCATCTAACATTTCTTGTAAGGCCATTTTAATGGTGATGCATTCTTCTAGTTTTTGCTTGTCTGGAATACTCTTTATCTCTCCTTCTATTCTGAATGATAACATTGCTGGGTAGAGTATTCTTGGTTGTAGATTTTCTCCTTTAAGCACTATAAATATATTATGCCACTCTCCTTTGACCTGCAAAGTTTCTTCTGATATCAACAGAATAGCCTTAGTATCAGCTAATAGCCTTAAGGGGGTTTTCTTTTTTGGGACTTGTTTTTCTCTTGCTACCTTTAAAATTCTCTCCTTATCCTTAAATATGCCATTTTAATTATGCTATGTCTTGATGTGCATCTCTTTGGGTTCATTTTGTTTGAGATTCTCTGTGCTTCCTGCACCTTGATGTCTGTTTCCTTGTTCTTGGTTCTTTTTTTTATATTTTCTAACTCCTTGTTGAAGTTCTCACTGTGTTCCTCAACTCTTCTCCCAAGTTCGGTGCACATTTTTATGACTGTTGGTTTGAACTCTATATCAGGTAAATTACTTATCTCTGTTTCATTAGATTTTTTCTTGGGACTTAATTTTGTTCTTTCTTTTCTATTCTCATTTTGTTGGACTTTCTGTGTTTGTTTCTATTAATTAGGTTGAACAGTTACCTCTCCTGGTCTTGAAGGTAAAATGACCTTGTGACCTTGTGTAGGAGCATCCCTGTGTAGACTGCATGTGCCTTGTGGTTTTGATGGCAGTGCTGGGTTTTTATCATAAATGGGTGTTCAATTTTGTCAAAAGCTTGTTCTGAATCTACGGAGATGATCATATGGTTTTTCTCCTTCAGTTTGTTAATATGGTTTATCACATTGATTGATTTGTGTATATTGAAGAATCCTTGCATTCCTGGGATAAATCCCACTTCTTCATGGTGTATGATTCTTTTAATGTGCTGTTGGATTCTGTTTGCTAGCATTTTGTTGAGGATTTTTGCATCTGTGTTCATCAGTGATATTGGCCTGTAGTTTTCTTTCTTTGTGACATCTTTGTCTGGTTTTGGTATCAGGGTGATGGTGGCCTTGTAGGATGAGTTTTGGAGTGTTCCTCCCTCTGCAATATTTTGGAAGAGTTTGAGAAGGATAGGTGTTAGCTCTTCTCTAAATGTTTGATAGAATTCGCCCGTGAAACCATCCAGTACTGGGATTTTGTTTGTTGGAAGATTTTTAATCACAGTCTCAATTTCAGTGCTTGTGATTGGTCTGTTTATATTTTCTATTTCTTCCTGGTTTAGTCTCTGAAGGTTATGCTTTTCTAAGAATTTGTCCATTTCTTCCAGGTTGTCCATTTTATTGGCATATAGTTGCTTGTAGTAATCTCTCATGATCCTTTGTATTTCTGCAGTGTCAGTTGTTACTTCTCCTTTTTCATTTCTAACTCTGTTGATTTGAGTCTTCTCCCTTTTTTTCTTGATGAGTCTGGCTCATGGTTTATCAATTTTGTTTATCTTCTCAAAGAACCAGCTTTTAGTTTTATTGATCTTTGCTATTGTTTCCTTCATTTCTTTTTCCTTTATGTCTGGTCGGATCTTTATGATTTCTTTCCTTCTGCTAACTTTGGGGTTATTTTGTTCTTCTTTCTCTAATTGCTTTATGTGTAAGGTTAGGTTGTTTATTTGAGATGTTTCTTGTTTCTTGAGGTAAGATTGTATTACTATAAACTTCACTCTTACAACTGGTTTTGCTGCATCCCATACGTTTTGGGTTGTTGTGTTTTCATTGTCATTTGTTTCTAGGTATTTTTTGATTTCTTCCTTGATTTCTTCAGTGATCTTGGTTATTAAGTAGTGTATTGTTTAGCCTCCATGTATTTGTATTTTTTACAGATATTTTCCTGTAATTGATATCTAGTCTCATAGCATTGTGGTCGGAAAAGATACTTGATACAATTTCAATTTTCTTAAATTTACTGAGGCTTGATTTGTGACCCAAGATATCTATCCTGGAGAATTTTCCTTGAGCACTTGAGAAGAAATCCTATTCTGTTGTTTTTGTATGGAATGTCCTATAAATATCAATATCAAGTCCATCTTGTTTAAAGTATCACTTAAAGCTTGTGTTTCCTTATTTATTTTCATTTTGGATGATCTGTCCATTGGTGAAAGTGTTAAAGTCCTCTATAATGATTGTGTTACTGTCGATTTCCCCTTTTATGGCTGTTAGCATTTGTCTTATGCATTGAGGTGCCCCTATGTTGGGTGCATAAATATTTACAATTGTTATATCTTCTTCTTGGATTATCCCTTGATCATTATGTAGTGTCCTTCTTTGTCTCTTGTAATAGTCTTTATTTTAAAGTCTATTTTGTCTGATGTGAGAATTGCTACTCCAGCTTTGTTTTGATTTCCATTTGCATGGAATATCTTTTTCCATCCCCTCACTTTCAGTGTGTATGTGTCCCTAGGTCTGAAGTGGGTCTCTTGTAGACAACATATGAATGGGTCTTGTTTTTGTATCCATTTAGCCAGTCTATGTCTTTTTGTTGGAGCATTTAATCCATTTACATTTAAGGTAATTATCGATATGTATGTTCCTATTACCATTTTCTTAATTGTTTTGGGTTTGTTACTGTAGGTCTTTTCCTTCTCTTGTGTTTCCTGCTTAGAGAAGTTCCTTTAGTAATTGTTGTAAAGCTAGTTTGGTGGTTCTGAATTCTCTTAGCTTCTGCTCATATGTAAAGGTTTTAATTTCTCTGTAGAATCTGAATGAGATCCTTGCTGGGTAGAGTACTCTTGGTTGCAGGTTTTTCCCTTTCATCACTTTAAATATGTCCTGCCACTCCCTTCTGGCTTGCAGAGTTTCTGCTGAAAGATCAGCTGTTAACCTTATGGGGATACCTTTGGATGTTATTTGTTGTTTTTCCATTGCTGCTGTTAATATTTTTCCTTTGTATTTAATTTTTGATAGTTTGATTAATATATGTCTTCACGTGTTTCTCCTTGGATTTATCCTGTATGGGAGTCTCTGCACTTCCTGAACTTGATTAACAATTTCCTTTCCCATATTAGGGAAGTTTTCAACTATAATCTCTTCATATATTTTCTCAGTCCCTTTCTTTTTCTCTTCTTCTTCTGGGACCCCTATAATTCGAATGTTGATGTATTTAATGTTGCCCCAGAGATCTCTGAGACTGTCCTCAGTTCTTTTCATTCTTTTTTCTTCATTCTGCTTTGCAGTAGTTATTTCCACTATTTTGTCTTCCAGGTCACTTATCCGTTCTTCTGCCTCAGTTTTTCTGCTATTGATTCCTTCTAGAGAATTTTAAATTTCATTTATTTTGTTGTTCATCATTGTTTGTTTGCTGTTTAGTTCTTCTAGGTCCTTGTTAAACGTTTCTTGTATTTTCTCCATTCTATTTCTAAGATTTCGGATCATCTGTACTATCATTATTCTGAATTGTTTTTCAGGTAGACTGCCTATTTCCTCTTCATTCGTTTGGTCTGTTGGGTTTTTACCTTGCTCCTTCATCTGCTGTGTGTTTCTCTGTCTTCTCATTTTGCTTAACTTACTGTGTTTGTGGTCCTCTGTCACAGGCTGCAGTTTCGTAGTTCCCATTGTTTTTGGTGTCTGCCCCCCGTGGCTAAGGTTGGTTCAGTGGGTTGTGTAGGCTTCTTGGTGGAGGAGACTAGTGCCTGTGTTCTGGAGGATCAGGCTGGACCTTGTCTTTCTGGTGGACAGGACCGCGTCTGGTGGTGTGTTTGAGGTGTCTGTGACCTTACTATGATTATAGGCATCATCTCTGCTAATGGGTGGTGTTGTTTGTGTTCCTGTCTTGCCAGTTGTTTGGCATATGGTGTCCAGCACTGTAGCTTGCTGGTCGTTGAGTGGAGCTGGGTCTTAATGTTGAGATGGAGATCTCTGGGAGAGCTTTCGCCGTTTGATATTACAAGGAGCCGGGAGGTCTCTGGTGGACCAGTGTCCTGAACTCGGCTCAGTCACCTCAGAGGCACAGACCTGATACCCGGCCAGAGCACCGAGACCCTGTCAGCCACACGGCTCAGAAGAAAACGGAGAAAAAAAGAAAGAAAGAAAAAATAAATAAAATAAAGTTATTAAAATAAAAATAAAAAAATAATTATTAAAAGTAAAAAAAATTAAAAAGTAATTAACAAAAAAGAAAGAAAGAAAGAAGAGAGCATGCAAACCATAAAACAAATCCACCAATGATAGTAATCGCTAAAAACTATCAAAAAAAAAAAAAAAAAACAGACAGACAGAACCCTAGGACAAATGGTGAAAGCAAAACTATACAGACAAAATTACATAAAGACGCATACACATACACACTCACAGAAAGAGATAAAGGAAATATATATATATATCGTTGCTCTCAAAGTCCACTGCCTCAATTTTGGTATGATTCATTGTCTATTCAGGTATTCCAGAGATGCAGGGAAAATCAAGTTGATTGTGGAGATTTAATCCACTGCTCCTGGGGCTGCTGGGAGAGATTTCCCTTTCTCTTCTTTGTTCGCACAGCTCCTGGGGTTCAGCTTTGATTTTGGACCTGCCTCTGCTTGTAGGTCGCCTGAGGGTGTCTGTTCTTTGCCCAGAAAGGATGGGGTTAAAGTAGCAGCTATTTCGGGGGCTCTGGCTCACTCAGGCCGGGGGGAGGGAGGGGTACGGATGCGGGGCGAGCCTGCGGTGGCAGAGACCGGTGTGACGTTGCAGCAGCCTGAGGCACGCCGTGTGTTCTCCCGGGGAAGTTGTCCCTGGATCACGGGACCCTGGCAGTGGCGGGCTGCACAGGCTCCAGGAAGGGCGGTGTGGAGAGTGACCTGTGCTTGCTCACAGGCTTCTTGGTGGCGGCAGCAGCAGCCTTAGCGTTTCATGCCTGTCTCTGGGGTCTGCGCTGATAGCCACGGCTCGCGCCCGTCTCTGGAGCTCGTTTAGGTGGTGCTCTGAATCATCTCTCCTCGAGCACCCTGAAACAATGGTCTCTTGCCTCTTCGGCAGCTCCAGACCTTTTCCCGGACTCCCTCCCAGCTAGCTGTGGTGCACTAGCCCCTTCAGGCTGTGTTCACGCCGCCAACCCCAGTCCTTTCCCTGGGATCCGACCTCCGAAGCCCGAGCCTCAGCTCCCAGCCCCCGCCCGCCCCGGCGGGTGAGCAGACAAGCCTCTTGGGCTGGTGAGTGCTGGTCAGCACCAATCCTCTTTGCAGGAATCTCTCCGCTTTTCCCTCTGCGCCCCTGTTGCTGCGCTCTCCTCTGTAGCTCTGAAGCTCCCCCTGCCCTACCCACCCCTGGTCTCTGCCCGCGAAGGGGCTTCCTAGTGTGTGAAAACCTTTCCTCCTTCACAGCTCCCTCCCAGAGGTGCAGGTCCCGTCCCTATTCTTTTGTCTCTGTTTTTTCTTTTTTCTTTTGCCCTACCCAAGTATGTGGGGAGTTTCTTGCCTTTTGGGAGGTCTGACGTCTTCTGCCAGCATTGAGTAGGTGTTCTGTAGGAGTTGTTCCACGTGTAGATGTACTTGTGATGTATTTGTGGGGAGGAAGGTGATCTCCACGTCTCACTCCTCCGCCATCTTGAAGATGCCTCTCGGTTTTTTCTTTATATCCTTAATTACAGAAGTGTTGTTCTGCTAGTCTTCAGGTCATTCTCAGAGAGAGTTGTTCTTTTGGTGTGTCTGTGGGAGGAGATGAGCTCAGGATCTTTCTCCTCTGCCTTCTTGAGGAGACAAACTATATTCTTAACATATCTAAAGTGCCTTGTAAAATAAATATTTTTTGAGTTAATAAAATCTTTAAGAATAAATAAGAGTGGTTGGTGGGAGCAGGTGGAAGCCCTGCTGTGTCCCCACCCCTCTCCAGGATCCACAAGGGCAGAAACCCACATCAACTAGAGGCATTTGGGGACACAGGTCGCCTTGCTCCCAGAGCAGTATTAGTGGCCTCATGTGGCTGAGCAGGCCAGCCAAGGTGTATAGGAGAACAGACTGAGAGGGGCACAGAGCATAATACAGAGAATCACTATGCCAAAGTAAAATAAATAAATAAGTAAATAAGAGTATTTATGAGTATCAATAGATAGAAGGATCAGTGCTATCAGAAATGATAATTCTTTTTTCTATCTCTTCAGTTAAGTCTCTCCTTGTTCTCTTGAGGAGCAATACATTTTTTTTGAAATGATAGAAAATACACTTTTTAAAATGATAATTCAGAAGATACATACTTCTCAAGCTCATTTTTATTTGAACTAGAAATGTACTGAGAAAAAATATCCTTCCTTTTTTCATTTTGTCAGAATCTTATTGAGAGTTTGATATGTGCTAAGCAAGGCATAACTGGGGGAGAGGATTAAAACTAAATCAGAAAAAATTTGGGACACAAAGATATTGCAATTGAGTAATGATTTATCACATGTATACTAATAGTCCTATTATAATGTAAATAATTAAGTGTCATTAAGTATAAATAAAGAGCTATAGGAATTCCAATGAAGGAGGGGTCCGATTAATTACTTGAATGTTGGGAGGTCAGGGAAGGCTTCAGAGGAATGTATGGTTGACATGACCCCTGCAGAATGAGTAGGATTTGGGAAGGCTGAGATAGGGAGGGAGGACATTTAAGGTAGATGAATTGCTTGAGCAAAGGCACATAGATGGCAAAGCAAGGCTGTGAATGGGAAGTTTTTCAGTAGCCTGTGTTATAGGGTACAGGGAATTTATTGAAAGAAAGCTTGGAATGGTGCAATAGTATTAGTTACCAGTCTGAATTTCATTATGCTTGTGAGTATTGGATGAGGATACCCTGCATTTTCTAAAATCAAATAATTTGCTTCAGCTTCTTGGAAGTTAGATGGAGTGTCTGTCGAGACTGGTTGTTGCTCCTCCTTAGTAGATAGGTTTCCAGAATAGATTCCCAAAGTTTAAACTTAAAATTAAAAAAAAAAAAAAAAACCTTCCAGTAAAAGCAATTTGAGGGGAACTGGTTTTAAATAAGCGCTCTAGCCTTCCGGGTAAGCATTTCTTCCATTATTTCTGTTTGAATTCATGATATTCTGAGAACATTTTCAGAATCACGTTCTTAAAAAATCTTAAGTGTACCCTGTAAAACATTTCCTGAGGGTTGATGTATACTCCACAGTGTCAATAAAGTAGCAATTGCACATTAAGAACTAGGCGGCTGCAGAGTGAGTAAATTGTTAACGCTTTTTGACCTGAGTTTGTTTTGCTATATAAAATCTGGAGGAACTAGTTTTATAAGAGAAATAAAAAATGTGATTATTATAATTGAATGTTTTTGAACTGCTACTGCTAAGGTCTCAGGGAATCTGTTGTGAGGGTTAATAACTCTTGGAGAGGGAAAAAAATTTTATATCCTCAGCAACCTGCAGGGCTGTGAAATGTTTCCAAGGGTAATTTCCTTGAAGTTAAAGTTAGGGTTATTAAGGTTCACTTAGCAGATAAAGTTTGCTACAATTTTCTGGGACTCTATGATAAGATGACAAGATTTCTCATTTATAAAACTAGAACAGAATACTAGAGGGCCATGAACCATACTCTGGGGACATTTCCAGATTTTCTCCTTTATATGGAGTTCAATTGATAAAGGAATCTGAGATTGCTCAAGCTGAATTTTACAGAAGTAGCTGTCTTGAGTTCTCATCTCTTTCTTTTTCTTTTTCTTTTCTTTGAAAATAGATCTTGATGTACTTCATGAAAACTGAAAATATTATTAACTAACTTCTATTTATTCAGATTTAATGTTATTCATACAGGATTACTTGGAATAAATATTTATTATATTTTAGAGTCTTCTGATGGAGACAGATTCATTTCTTAATGAACAAAGCTCAACAAGATTTTTTTAAATAAAAGAAAATTTTTCAGTATGCAAAGTCATTTAAATGTTACAAAATATTCTAGATTGTATTCAGATATTAGAATCAATTTTATTATGGTTTTGTAAAAAAATTCACAAATAAATAGAAAAATTTAGATGGAGATACAGTCTTAAAAACTGACTGAACTTCTAAAAGTTTCAGTAACTGGCTAACCAAATCAATAAAGTTTGAAAGAGTCCTCCTTGACTTTTTGCAGAAGGTGATGTGTTTTCTCATGAGTGGGCTAGTATAGCAAGTGACATATAGTTTCAGTTCAAACCAGAGCATCAAAATGATATTAATTAGAGACCACAATATTCTGATAAGAAAAATCACTTTATTAAATAGATTCACATTACTTTTTTTCCTATTTTTTTGATTAAGGCACAATTTACATACAGTAAAATTCATCCCTTTTAGTGACTATTCTGTGAGTTTTGACAAACATATACAATTTTATAATCACAAACACATTGAGATATAGAAGAGTTTCATCATCCCACAAACTTCCCCATTGACTAAACAGTCCATTGTTCACTCAACCGTTGATCTGTTTTCTATCCCTAGAGTTTTGCTTTTCCCAGAATTTCATATAGATGGAATCATACAGTATGTAGCCTTTTGATTCTGGCTTTTTTTCACTTAGCATAGTGCATTTGAGATTCATCCATGTCATTGTGTTTATTGGCAATTTTTAATTTGTCATTGCTGAATAATATTCCATGATATATTATTCATCTACTCCCTTTTTGAGTTTTTTTTCTTTCTGTTTTTTGGTGATTATAAAGAAAGCCATTACAAATATTTGCATTTAAGCTTTTGTGTGAACATAAGTTTTTATTTTACTGGGTTAATTCTTAGAAGTGGGATGGCTACGTTTTGTGGTATGTTTAACTTTGTAAGAAACTACCACTGTTTTGCAAAGGTGCTGTAACATTTGGCATTCCCACCACAATGTATGAAAGTTCCAGTTGCTCCATATTCTCACCAGATCCACATTCTCACCAGCTCTTGGTCTTGTTAGTTATTACTGTTATCACTATTATTATTATTTAAATTTTAGCCATTGTAATAGGTGTGGAATGGCATTTCATTGTAGTTTTAAATGGCAGTTCGCTAATGACTGATGATGTTGAGCATCTTTTCATATGCTTATTTGCTCTCTGTGTTTTTTCCTTGGTAAAGTCTCTGTTCAAATCTTTTCCCCATCTTTAAATGTTTTTTTTTAATTATTATTGAGTTTTAAGGGTTCTTTATATATTCTGGATCTATTTTATCCAGATATATTTTATCAGATATATGATATGCACATATTTTCACACAGTTTTATCAGATGTATGATATGAAAATATTTTCTCCCAGTTTGTGTCTTATTATTTTATTACCTTAACACTCTTCTGAAGCTAGAAGTACTTGATCTGAAGTCCAATTTATGAAATTTTTTTTATGGATTGGAACATACTACTTTCAACTAGAAAATAAAATATTTACTATCTTTGATAGCCCTAAGTTTTGATGTTCTCAAGTGAACTTATTTGGGTAGTTAGTGTGAAAGAATGTAGTACTTTAAAAAATTACAAAATTGTGTTTATATATACTGAATATTATTTTATTATTATTTATACAACTGACTTAATAATAATGAAAATTTGAATTTCATTTGAAAATTTAAGATCCTCTGATTCAGTTAATTACTTCTGAATTCTAGAAATTGTGCAGTTTAATACTGGTCTTTGAATTCTAGGTATTGTAAATGTAGTTAAACATTGGAATACTATTTTGAATATTTCAGTTGATAAAAAATACTATTAGGTTGTGAACTAGGTTAAAATTGAAAATATTTCTTAATATGTCATAAATGTATTATCATTTGTTTTGAGAATGAATATTTTTTTTGCAAGCAGTACTTCTAATTACTCACATATTCAAACTATGAGACATTGTGTCTCCCTAAATCTTTCAATCTAAAAGTTGCCCTGGAATTTTTGAGATTTCCATACCCCCTTTCAATTAAAAAAAAAAAATCCAAATACTGATGATTCTGTATTACCTGAAAATTTGGCTTTTACAAATTAAAGATTAGTTTCGTATATGAATTTGCTGTCAGTGTTCCAGATGTTAAGATTTCTGCCCCAGGTGCTTGTAGTTTTATTTATTGGAAGACTATCTGATGATGAAGAGTTTGAGATCTCCCTGCCAGATGTGAATGGATTTCCCAGAGCTTAGCATAACAGAGTGTAAAATAGATACAGAAACTGTGTGATGCATAATTTGCTCAGAGAGGTGTTTTTTCAGGTGTGTTAGTAGAACACTTTTCTCATTAGATACTTTGTGAAAACACAATTACCTGGTCTGAGGAAGGCTGCCCTGCCCACATCACTTTTACTGTTAGGTGCAGTCATCTCCCAGCTTCTGTGAAGGTTAGCTGTTAATAACTCACCACTACTCTTTCTTTTTTTTTCTGAAGAATTACCATCTTATGAAACACTAGCTGTCTGATGTAGAAGGTAGTATTAAAAAAAAGAAACAGGCCCCAAATGGAGTCATTTGTGCTAAGTTCACATTACCAAACCAAGACTAACCTAACCTGATTGCAGTTTTGACCTTCTTCAGGAATGTAATCTTAACTGGTCAGTCTGGAATTTCCTGGTCAGCACCAGTGAAGTAATCTGCCTATTAGACTACTTTGTTTTCCAAAGGAAGGTGACCTTGCTCAAAATAATTCTTTTTTCATTTGCAACTTCCTTGTCCCATCCATTCTCTAATTTTATAAACATTTCATTTTCTGTAGCTCTTTGGAGATGCTTTCCAGTTGCTTAATGGGATGCTGTTCTATTCATGAATTGTTGAATAAAGCCAATTAGATCTTCAAATTTACTCAGTTGAATTTTGTTGTTTAACAGTAGCATCTCCTCGACACCCACAATGTAGGCAACACATAGCCAATGATTGACTGGCAAAGGGGTACAAAAAAGCTAGCCACCTTGCCACAGAGTGAGACTAATTTTATGGTCCAATTTGTGCTGTCCAGGGGAATCAAACTGAAGCTAGTCGCCAGCTGAAACTGTATTTTGTTTCTGAAAACACTCTCTCAGTAAATCACTTGTGCTAGAATGCCTTTCTCATGTTCTGCTGCTGAGAAATCTGACTTAAGACAAATATATTTGGGGGAAAAACTGCCTATTACTTATTACTATTTATTATTATTATTGATTATTACTGTCTACTCTTAGAGAGTCAGTAAACTTTGCATATTAAAGATTATGATGTTCTACAGTCACAAATATTATTAATTTTCTTTTAACATAATATTCCCATTTTTTTAACAATGGAATCATTTTTTTCTATAGTAACATGTTATATCTCTCAGTTCTAGTGTTTCTCAGGATTTGCTTGGGGAAAAGCTGGCTTAGAAGATGTGATTCTTCACTTAGGCCTAAAAGACACAAAATTTGGATTGAAAAATTATATCTAGCTCTCCCAGGACAATGCCACTTTTGGTCCAGGCTCTTTAAGCTCTAGCAAGTACCTTTCTGGCTAACTTGAAAGGATGAGTTACAGAACATTTGAGATTTTTGTCAGATATCAAAGTAGAGGAATATCTTTCAGGAAACACTATTCGTTGCTATAAGTAACTCTTCTTGAGTACTCTAAGTTGGTGAATTGCAATTCTGACTCCTTTATATTAGCATTTGCCTTTTTTCTCTCTGATTGCCTATTGCTAAGAAGACCATACATATGGTTTGCCCTGCACAGTAGAGTCTTGGATTCATTTGTTGTCTAGTGTTATTATTAACAGTGTTTCTCTCTTAAAGGTGTCCTGGTTTGGATGATAAATTGTGTGGTTTTCTCTACCTATAATCAGTGACTTTGCTGCCTGACTCTGGGACTCTTCCTAGGCTTGATGCCCTCATGTGCTATTGAGTTTGCCACCAGTTATGACATTTTGTTATTGTGTGAATGAGCTCTGCCAAAAGTCCTCTGCCCACTCGATACACTGCAATTTATTATAGAAATACACTGAGATAATCATGCCCAGGGAGAAGTTAATAAGCTTGTTTAAATGTGTAGATTACTGATATATGAATACAGTTTCCTTTTTAATCCATAGTCTTAACATCTGCTTACCACACCACCAATTCTTTTTTTTTCTCACTTCTTTAGAGAAACAGGAAGTTTGTACATTTTTTTTCCTTTTGTGAAATTCTAAGATAGAATTGTGTGAGAGCGTCACTACTTATGCCAACTTGAAGTTAAAATGGTGTGAAAATATCAAAAGTGTTGAATGTAAAACAAACTTCTGGAGAACATATCTACAGTCAGAAAAATAGGTCACTTACAGCTCAGGATACAGAAGTAAATAACCGAGATTCAAGAGATTTGGCTGAGTATGACATACAGTGAAAAAATACTTTAAGGATTTTAAAACATCTTTTTATTCTTATGGAATGAAAATTAAGTCATTTTTACCTTTTTTCTTTATGCACTGAAAAATCGTTCTATATTGTTTTCCTCTGGACTTAAAACACAGAACTGATTCATATATTTTAAGTCTTTACCTGAATGCCATAATTCCATAAATGCTCCTTAAACGTGACTTTTCCACGTTACCAGTGGAACTAACGTTTCATATGTGGGAGAATAGGAACCAATCCACTTTCTCATGCTCATCAGTGTGGAAGTCCCATATCTCTGTTAAGAAAAACCACATAGTTTCCTATTTTGTTATATTTTTCTACTTTGACAAAGTTTTTCATGCAGTTTTATGTTGATTTGCAATAAAAAATTCCACAAAAACATGGTGAAACTTTTTTCTCAGGAATGTTGAGTTCTCCAGGGATTCCTTTTGCATAATGTTTTGGTTCTACAGGTATTCTGAGACGAAATAAATACTTTTCAAATGTTGATATATGAGTATATAGATTAGTGACTAAATCTAAAGTCAATTTAAATTTTTTGACTCTGTGGGTTTCCTTCACTTTAAAACTCTCATTACTACAATAACAAACAAACAAACACAGTAAGGGGCTATTATTTTTTTAAACAACAAAGATGTCATGAGTTTTAAAAAACTCATAAAGATGTTACTGTATAGTTCATACTATGAACATGTTTACATTACCTGTGGAACACCATTTTTTTTTTATAGATCTTTATTGGAGTATAATTGCTTCACAATACTGTGTTAGTTTCTGTTGTACAACAAAGTGAATCAGCCATATGCATACATATATCCCCATATCCCCTCCCTCTTGCATCTCCCTCCCACCCTTCCTATCCCACCCCTCTAGGTCATCACAAAGCAGCGAGCTGATCTCCCTGTGCTATGCTGCTGCTTCCCACTAGCTAACTATTTTACATCTGGTAGTGTATATATGTTGATTTTATGATTAATGAGAACACTATTAGAACTATTACAACACTATTAGTCTAGCTCCATGAATTATAAAAAATAATTGCATCAGAGACTCAGCTACTGATGAGGCAGAGATTTGAAATGCTCCCATAAGCCTCCAATATATAAACAATTATAAAATGCAGATAAAATAAAAATACATATATATTTAAAGACACTAGAATGTATCCAATGACAGAACTAGAAGAAAGTTTGCAGATTCCTGGCCCACGTGTGCTGCCCAACCCCCCAAGGCTCTGGTTGAAGGAAATGACATTGGAGAAACAGAAATTATAGTGGAAAAACAACAGATTTATCAACTGAAGTTAACAGAGATAAGCATTCAGGTCTGGAAAACATTGAGAAACTCAAAGGGGAAATCCCTAACTGTGAAAAAGCAAAAGATTAGACCCCTTCAGGACATAAATTGTCTGAGTCCCTGGTTGACAGTTAAGTTATGCATGTGCAAAAGACACCACAAACGGCACACCAAGAGAAAGGCAGAGACTAGAGAGAAAAATACTGTTGAAACTTAGAGCAATAGGGAGCCAGAAATGTGAATTTAATGCTTTTCAAAAACAAGTGCATTCTCCAGTTGTAAATATCTTTGGGTGCAGAAAGCCTCAAGGGTAAGAGTACAAAGCTGAAAGCCAGCAGAATTGCTGGAATTAAGGATATCCTGAAAAGCAAGGAAACCTGCTAAATTTTGTATGTAAAAGAGAGTCCCACAGGAATTAGGTTAAGTAAAAAGGCAGCAATGGGAAAGCATAAGAACAGGGCAGATGTAAGTAGCTGCATGACTTGGAGTAGAAATAGCTTGTGATTTGATTCTTGGCAACTGAACTATCAACTAGAAAAAAATCCAATAACCATCAGGAGAACATTGTCCATTGTCACTTCAATAAATTATCTAAAATGGGCAAATAACAACCAAATCACCAGACGTGCAAAGAAACAGAAAAGTGTAACCCATAGGCACAATTTTCTTTTAATTTAAAGAATGAATCAATAGAATCTTATTCATAGTAAGTCAGATATTAAAATAAGCAGAGGAAGATTTCAAAGCAGCCATTCTAAGTATGTTCAAAGAATTAAATTAGAATGTATTCAAATATTTGAAGACAAATATGGCATTAATAATTGAACAGATAAACAATCTCAACAGAGAAATGCAATCTGTTAAAAAAATAGAAGTTCTAGAATTTAAAATTACAATGACTGAAATAGCAAGGTGAACACAATAGTATGTTGGAAATGGCAGAAGAAAGATGCAGTGATTTGAATATATATCACTATAAATTGCCCAATCCAAAGCCCAGATGGAAAAAGATTGAAGAAAAATGATCAGAACCTCAGAGATCTGTGGTCATATATGAAGCAGTCCAACATACATGTAATTGAAATCCTAGGAGGAGACAAGCAAGAGAAAATGACAGAAAAATAATTTGAAAAAAATGTCAAAAGCCTTTCAAATTTGCTAGAAAATATTAATTTAAAGATTCAAATACTCACAGAACCCTAAGCTGACTGAAAATGAAGAAATCCAGTTTGCGACACACAGTAGTTTAAATATAGATTGTCAATAAAAAAGGAAATTTTGAAAACAATAATGAAGGAAAACAACAGTAACTTTAATGGCTTTCTTCTCATTAAAAATTATGGAAGCCAAAAGACATTAGCTTGACATTTTCAATATTCTGAAGGAATAAAAGAGGCAAAAAAATTTCTAAATTCAGTGAAGTTATCCTCCACAAGTAAAGATGATTTCTAATTGTTATAAAATTCTACAAAATGCAAACTGATGTATAGTGACAGAAAACAGGTCAATGGTTGCCTGAGAACTGGGATGGAGGGGGGGCTATAAAACATTGAGGCACCAGGAAAATTTTGGAAGTGATGAAAATGTTTGTTGTCTTGATTTATTGATTTTTGATGATTTATATATGTATAACCTTCATGAAATACACACTCACACACGCATGTGTGTAAAACCTTATCACGTTATATCTTTTAGATATGTGAAGTTTGTGCTACATCTATTTAACCTCAAAAATCTGTAAAAAATGAAGGCAAAATGATGACATTTTCAGATAAACTAAGACTTAGAGAATTTGCTGCCAGCAGACCTGAACTATAAGAAATGCTAAATGAAGTCTTCAGTCTGAAGGGAAATGGTACTAGTTAGTAAATTAGTAAATTTCTATAAGAAGAAATAAAGACCATCAGAAAAGGTAAATATAAAAACTCTTTTTCTTTTTCTTATTTTAAAAAATGACTAAAATTTATAACACTTATTGAGTTTATTATATATAATATTATCTATCTATCATCTATTGCAGACAACTATGATACTAAAATTGAGAGAACAAATAGAAAAAAACTTTTGCAAACTGTCATATTTTTCCTGAAGTAATTTACTATTTTGCTAATTTACTATTAATTATAGGTAGATTGATATACATTTAAGAAATATACTCCTATTCTTAGAAATATTATTAAAATCACAATGGAAGGAGACATAGCTAAAAATCAGTAGTGTTCTTAAGATGGAATATTACAAAATATTTGATTATGTTAATCAAGAAAGGCAGAAATGGAGGAACAGAAGAACAAAAATATACAGTACAATGCTGGACATAAATATAATCATGTCAATAATTATAGTAAATGTAGAGGGCTAAACAGTTCAATAAAAAGGCAGAAATTGTCAATCTGTATTTAAAACGCAAGAGCTAATTATATGTAATCTACATGAGATGCTCTTTAAGTACCAAAACACAAATAGACCAAAAGGCTAGAAATAGATGTTCAAAGCAAACAGTAAGCATAAGTAAGTGAGAGTGACTACATTAATATCAGACAGAATAGATTTCCAGAAAAGGAAACAAGAAATATCTTAAATCAATGAGCTGAGCTTACACTTAAGAAACTGGAAAAGGAAAAGCAAACTAAGCCAAAAGTAAGCAGAAGAAAGAAAATAATAAAGATGACAGCAGAAATCAGCAAAAAAGGACACTAAACAAGGATAGAAAAAAATCAATAAAATGAAAATGAAAGATAATAAAATTCATATAACTCTACCCAAACTGATAAGGAAAAAAAGAAACAACACAAATTCCTAAATTAGCATTGAAAGAAGAACACCACTGTAGATCTTTTAGAAGTTAAAAGGAAAATAAGGAAATATTATGAACAATTTTTTCAATAATCAGATGACCCAGATGAAATAAATACATTCAGTATGCAAAAATTAACTTTTTCTATATACTAGCAGTGAAAAAGTAGAAAGTGAACTTAAAAAAAATCAACCTATCATGAAAAATAGGAAATAGTTATGGATGAATATCAGAAAGTATGTGAACAACTTATAGTTTGAAAATGACAAAACAAAGCTAAAAAGTTAAAGAATAGCTAAATAATTAGAAAGATATACCATATACATTGATTAGAAAACTCAATATTTTTAAGATATCAATTCACTACAAGTTGATCTGTGGATTCTATGTAATCCGTAGATTCTATGTAATCCATAGATTCTATGTAATCAGAATCAAAATTCTTGTGGGATTTTTGGTAGAAATTGTCAGTTTATATAGAAATGCCAAGATCCTAGAAGAGGAAAAAGAATTCTGAAAAAATGGAAAAAATTAGAGGACTTAGATTCCTGATTTCAAGACTTAAACAGACAATGTGGGATTGAGATAAGAATACACTAATAGATCAATGGAACAGAATAGGGTCCAAAATTAGACGAACCCATATACTGATTTTGACAATAGTGCAGAGGTGATTCAATGTGCAAAGAGTATGTTTTCAACGAACTGTGCACCAACAATTGTATAACTATGTGCAAGGTATGTACTCATCTCTCATGCCACCCACAATTAATTCAAAATAGATCATAGGTTGAAAAATACTAAAAGAAATCATAGAAATCTTTGTGATATTGGATCAGGCAAAGATTTATTTAAAAAGACACCAAAACCATGAACTATGAAGGAAAAAAATAAGTAGAAACTTTAAAATTAAAAACTCCTGCTCTTCAAAAGATGTTAAGGAAAATAAAAATCTACATACTATGGGATTCCATTCGGCAGTATAAAGGAGCAAAATATGCATTCATACAACAGAAAGGAATCTTAAAAGGATTAGGCTAAATTTAAAAAGGTAGACACACAAGACTACATATTGCCTGATTCTATTCACATGAAATTCCAGACAAGAAATAATTATAGTAAAAAAATGTGGAGAAGTGATTAATAGTGACCAGGGATGGGGAAAGGGATTGACACCAAAGGGGATGAGAGAAGTATTTGGGAAGCTGTTTTACACTATGATTATGGTAGTGGTTATACAAATCTATACTTCTGTCAACACTCTTTGAACTACACACTTAAAATTACTGAGTAATTATATGTAAATTATACCTTAATTTAAAAAATAAATATATAAACAAAAAAAGTCAAAAATTGTATCAGAAAACTAACGAAATGAGAGAGAGATGCCTAAATACAAGTAAATAAACTGGGTAGAGGACTATGTGTTGATGAATAGAAAGGTAAAGAAACTGCAGAATTTGATGAGAGTCCAAGATTGAGACCCAGAGTTCATCATCTGGTATTAGAAATGGGGGAAAAAGTGTTAGAACTAATTTCAAAACCAAAAATTATTTGTTCTTTGAAAATTTTATAAAACTCTCCTATAATGTCCTTCTATGCCTAATGAATTTTTAATTTAGGTAATTGACAATCATTTCCATTTCTTTTATGTTTATTTTTTTATTCAGATATCTATCACTACTCAAGTCAATTTTGTTGTTTAAATTTTCCTAGAAAATATGGCCTCTTTCAGTTAGATTTTATTAGTTAACATAAAATTATCTTTTAAATTTTTGAAATTCTCCATATCTGGCATTGTGTGTCTTTTTTTCATTCATAACCTTCAATATTTAGTATTCTGCACATCAAATTCTGTTGTTTATTTGCTTTAGTAACACCAGCTTTTGGTTTTTTAAAAATATTTTTATAGCTTTATTGATATAAATGACATATAAATGTATCAATTTAAGAAGTACAATGTAATGATTTGATGTATGTATATATTGCAGAATGATTACCACAGTAAGGTTAGTTGATACATCCAGCACCTTACATAGTTAGCATGTATGTGTGTCTGTGTGTGTGTGTGTGTGTATGTGTGTGTGTGGTGAGAACTTTTAAGATCTAATCTCTTAGCAAGTTGGACAACCTAGAAGAAATGGATAAATTCCTAGAAACATAAAACCTTCCAAAACTGAATCATGAAGAAAAAGAAAATTTGAACAGACCAATAATGAGTAAGGAAATTGAATAAGTAATCAAAAAATTCCTAACAAAAAAATGCCCAGTACCAGATGATTGCACTGGTGAATTCTACCAAACATTTAAAGAATTAACACCAGTCCTTCTCAAACCCTTCCAAAAATTTGAAGAGGAGAGAACACTACCAAACTCATTTTACAAGGTCAGCATTGCTCTGATATCAAAGCCACATAAGAACACCACAAGAACAGAAAACTTTAGGCAAATATTCCTGATAAGTACAGCTTCTGGTTTGATTGATCAATTACATTATTTGTCTGTAGGGGGAAGGTATTGGATACATATCTTTAAATTTCTGCTTTAATCTTTATTACTTTTATTTTCCTTTTTATATTTTTACATCAACTTATGTTTGCTAATTAGCAGTTTGTTTTTAGAACATGTAGCTTGCAATATTTTAATTTTTTGAAATAATTTGACATTTTATGGTTGATTTTGTTCATATTCCTTGAATATTTGAAAAATGGACTTAATTTATTTTTACTGTGAAATGCAAGTCTACTTACATTTGGATTATAATACAAAGTAGGGTGTATTCACCAAACAAGCTCACTATTTATCCTAATTAAATCTTCCATCTTCTTCTTTATGTTCTACCTTTTCTGTCAAATTATGGGAAACATTTAAGCTATGTTTAGATTTTTATTAATTTTTCCTATTTCTAAAAATGTTTTTCCTTTAAATTTTTTGGTGCTCTGATTTTTAGTGCATAAACCATCAAGACTATTTTATATTTTACACAAATTGCAATTTTTACTAATAGAAATTTTCCACATGGATGGAGCCTATTGTATTTTTCTTGAATTTTTACTTGCCCAAAATTAGTATTAATAGCCCTTTTAATTTTTTTCCTTTTGTTTAGCATACCTACTTTTGGTAGGCAAAATTCTAAGATAGCTTCCAAGTTTCCTGCCCTTGGTGTACAATCCTGTATAAAGACCCCCAACTTGAGTGTTGGAAGAACTTACGAATATGATGGGGCAGTTACTCCCTTTATGAGGTTACATTATATGAGCAAGAGTCATATATGTATTATTTTATAAAAGAATCTATTTTAGTGGATTAGAAGAAAGTTCTCCTTCTGGCTGTGAAGAAATAAGCTGCTCACCTGTAAGAGGGCCATATGGCTAAGATGTGGGGAAGTTTTTAGGAGCTGAGAGAATCCCCAGTTTATAGCAAGAAATATGAAGAATGTAATATTCACAATAGATTAAAGCTACTACATTATTTGGCATCATAATTTGGTAGTAAACATGAACTTGGCCAAGTTTATTGAATTAAAAATAGACTTTCAACAAAATATTCTTAAAAATAAATGTAAGCCATGGACTTAAGTAGTTGGAAGATGGTATAGGTCATCCTAAAAGTCCCTCCTATTCCCATCCAAGACACCTTACTCAGATGTTTTGAGTGCAATCATATGAAATACTTTCACAAACTTTAAAATGTATTCAGCTAAATATAGGGTAGAAAATACTGTGTCTACCAATTGGAAACTTAAAATGTGAATAAGTTTACATATATAGCAATTTAGCTAACTAAAAAACAATAGCTTACATTCTTTCAAATATGGCAGAAAATTGTAGGATAGGGGTATTAGATATTTAATTAGATAATAAAGCCATTAGTGTTTCTTGTTAAGGTTTTAATTATCCTTATTATTTCTCTATTATGCAATGTCCATTATAGCAGCCACTAGCCATAGGTGGATATGAAACTAAATATGCTAATCTGACTATAGAAATACGTTTTTCTTTTTACTTTAATTTAAACTTGAAAAGATATTTAATTTTGTTATTGAAAAAGTTTTAAGTATGCTTGGAAAATTTGGGTATGTAAATCTACTTTTTCAACAGTAAATTGTGTGAAATTTAAATACAGAAAAAGAATTTCCAGTGAAAATTTAGTATCCAAATCATGATGTGGATAAATGTAAAATACACACTAGATTTACAAGATTTAGTATAAAAAATGTAAAATATCTCATTAAGAGTGTTTTATATGTGTTATATGATCAAATGATAATATTTTGGATACACTGGGCTAAATAAAATACTTTAAATTGAATATGGCTATTTACTTTTTGATTATGGCTCCTAGAAAATTTAAAATTACACATGTGACTTTTATTATATTTCCATTGGCCAGTGTTACTCTATATAGTCTTGATCTTTTATTTCTATTTTACTTTCATTTCATTTTTACCTTAGCTCTTCTTGGGACATATTTTAAAATTTTTAAATAGATAAAAATTATAGATCTTTGGGAGAATTTTATAGAAGCAGAATTCACGTTTCAACCAGGAGACCTGGCATTTTTCGGGTGGGGGAAAGGGGTGTTATTCTCAAGTGTAAAATGAATTTCATAGAGGAATTCAGTTTAGCATGAGCTACTTAGTATTTACATAGTCATCTTGAGATTGAAAAAAAAAATGCTTTAGGGCCTGGTATTTAAAGAATGACTGGGACCAACTCCATCAGAACTGTTTGAAAAACAAGGGCATATATTAATTGATTTTGGTTATTTTCCCTTTCTTAGAACTCTTATACATTTTTCTCTCTTAAATTTTTAGAATAAATGGAAGCTCTCACTGAACTCTAATCTTCCTTAGTTGTTCATGCTCCAGAGAACAATGCACTGCTTTTTGGAAGATAATAATTAAAGCCAAAATGTTCTGCAAGCTTTCCATATCTTAATATAGGGTATATTAAAGTTTGGGCTTCTATTTGTGTTTGGTTTTTGGAGTATAATGGACGTCTACTTCAGGTTTTGGAAGGATGCTATAATACATTTATGTGTTGTTGAATTTGTAGTATTTACCAGCCATGCAAACTTTTTGTCTGTTACCATGAAACATCTGGAAAAAGGGAGGGAAATAGTGTCAGATGCATATATTTGCTGCAGGCTTATTGGGTTAATTATTATAGTTTGATATTTTTAACTCAAATGAAATGCTGTAAGTGAAAGAGAGTTGGATGCTACACCTTTAATCCCTTTTTTCTTTAATGCTAAAGTGAAGGAAAATATATGGGTATATTTATAATTTGCTATGTGAGCAGTTATATGAAATTTATGCTGTGTAATGGATTATGGAAAGTAGCTTTGAACAAACTAAATGCCCATTTAATTTTATCAAAGCATATTTTTACAAATCCAATAATTATGCAATGTACTAGATTTTTTTTTTTAAGTTTTCCGAAGTATGGTAAACAAGCACCAGGTTTCCTCATTTGCACAGTAATATGGACTCACAGGCTAAGAGTGATTTATGTACTGAAGTAATTTAAATTCCATACCTTCAAAATCACAATGCATATGTTACATGCCTATAATTATGCTCCTCCGGGTGTGCAAGCCAAGAAGGTGGCAGAGTCAGACACAGAAAAAGAAAGGAGATTGATGATATGGTATTTTGCTAATACAATGCAAGGCACTAACAGATTATGAACCTCATTCTTGCCTTTCCTACTAGTACCTTCTAAATTAGAGTTTCAAACTGATGTCTTCACTGATCTCTCATTTACAGAATTTGCCTTCATTATAAAGAAACCCTCTTGAAAAAAGTTGAAAAAAAGATAAGCAAAACAATACTTCAAATTTCTTTGGTTTAAGGATAAAAGATCTCTCCCACCTCCTCACACACACTCATTTATTAGATTTGACATACATATGCTTAAATATCAAACTTTTTCCCCTATATTTATAGTCATTTGAGGAAGAAAACTAGTTTAAGGGAACCAATATAATGCACTGGTGTCCTCTAAAAAGTCACACCAATGGAAGGTAGAATATTTTAGGGGAGTACCACACATTTTACTACTTGTAAGTTACAAGTCTTGCATGCTGTTGTTTCAAAGAGTGATACTGTGGATTTTCTTAGGTTTCCCACAGGTTGCTAGGCATTTTCTTGTCCTAAGTGTTAGGTGACCTTTAAGACGACTGAACATTTATACGGAATACAATTAGACCTGGTAAGCAATTTCTGTTAAATCATACATACTAATTCCTTTATTATGTTATTGCCATGATGTTTAATGGCCACCTCCTTTGCGTCAGTTCAACTTTAGTTTCCATAGATTCTATTTTTCTCTAAGATATCAGTGGAATTCCACTCAATTTCAAAGTTTTAAATACACACTTCTCTGCTTTTTTCCGTAAAGAAATATGGTGTCTCATTGATAGCATCACAGTGTGCCTGTTCAAAAAGGGAAGAAATATATACTGCTTCACATATTTTTTTAGGGTGATTACCTTTTGATACCATGTAAAATGTCAGTTTGATCTTCAGTTTTTTTAACCCTATTTGGCCATTTCAGATCAAGTTTTCCACAGACATACTTTGTACATTTGATGAGAAAATGAGAAAATTACATAAACACATAAAAGTTGATTGACAGGTGATATATCCAAAGGAAGGTAACAGGTTAAAAATATAGAAACTTGCTGTATCTTATTAGAAAAAATTCTTCTGCATAGTTTTTTAATGTTGCTTGGTTTGTTTGCTTTACCTGGAATCCTGTGGTTGGGGATATATTGTGTGACTATGGGGATTTCAAACGTTTGCTCTTTACATTTCTACAAATACAATAGGCTCACCCAGCTACATTTTTTAAGGTAGCTTTATTTGAGTAGATGCTCTTTTGACCCAAAAAATAGAGAAAAAGAAAATTAAAAAAATAAAAAACCTTAGATAATCGATTAGGGATGATTAGTGATTAATTTTAGAGTGAAACAGTTAGATCTGGCCATTTCAGTTATAGGGCACAGTGGCTACCCAAATGGTGTCTTTTATATAACCTCCTTGTTTTCACGTAAATGCGTGTGTGTGTTTATGATCATTTTTCTGTATTTGTACAAAATTTAGTGAGTCTCAGAGATCAGTAGGGTGATGTTAATACATGTGGTTTATTGCATAAATTTGAGAGCTATAAGAGGGGAGCTGACTTTTGAGACTAAATTGTGGTGCAGGGTTTCTGAGTTATACTGTTTATACATGTTGGGAACTCAGAATATTGTTGAACCAAGGAAATATCGTAATGGCCAATAACTATAATATTTTCAAACATTAATGGTGATAGAGGTAAGAAGTTATTGCAAATATTGAAGTCACTTTTTTAGTGATTATTCAAAATTTATTACACCTAATAATTCAAATTATTCTCTAAAAAAATTAGAATTTGTTCATTAGCTATTCCATGCTTTTCTTGAAATTACCCAACAGTCTTTGTTCATTAACATATTTTCCTGAAGCTAAATAAAATCATAAACTATGTACTTATTTCTAAGAATTTCCTTAGGGAAGATTTGCTAAAAATTCTTCAAAAGTTAAAAATACCACGTTAATATAAATATAGAAAGTCTTCCAGTCTGAAAATTCTCTTAGTTAAAAATCACTCATTTTATCCTTTTATTTTTCCTAAATGTAACACACCATGTACTATTTATTATTAATAATGATTCATTCTTCTGAGTACTAATTATTAATTTTTCTACTGGTTAATAATTTTTCAATCCCCTAATATTTATAATGTATACAATAAATTCTAGGTATTACAGGTATAAAGACAAAGACACGATATTTTTTCTGAGTGTTAGTGAGAAGATAGAAATGAAAACACTTAATGATCAAAACAATTGTTGATTTGATGAAGGTATTTCAGAGATTAGTAGGAGCATAGGAGAAGGACTATTACATTAGAAGAGAGAAATTCATTCAATAGTTGCATATTCTTCTCAAAGATGTTTTACATTAAATGCTATGTTTTCAGAAGACCTGAACAGCCTCTGACAAGTGACTATCGAAGCTTTACAGGAATTAAAGGCTAATAACTATATGGACTAATTTTGGGACATTGGTCAATTGTTCTGTCATCCTATAGATAAAGGCTGTATCAGATATCTTGCAAAAAATTTCCAAGGAGAGTTTCAAGAACCACACATCTCTACTCAAGTCAAGGAGGCAATAAGAAACAATATTCTGTCTTTTTAAAAAAGATATTTAGAGTCTATCAAAAATAAAATCGAAACAATATACTAAAATCAAGAGTAAATGTTTTATAGTGTTAGAAAATCTTAGAGACTAGGTAATTAGATGCTTCTAAACTTTTTCTGTGGAGTCAATCCAACCACTTGAAAAATGAATATCAAGGATATAAAACAATTAAAAAGGAGCACTGTTCTGATAAAGTAAGTTTTTACCCCTTGAAGCCACCAGTGTACTTGGCAGTGGTGTGCTAGACTCAGCTCATCTGGCTCATGACACCCAGTTGGCATCCCTTCCCAACTTTGCATTCAGTGATGTTACACTGGCAGCTTGTAAATGGCCATGGGGAGGGTATTTATATCCTGGAAACAGGCAAAGGCTACAAATCAGAACTTCTTTTTCTTTTCCAGAAAGCCATTGTTAAACATCTACCAGTCTGCCACTGAGTACTGAGTATGTAATGGGAGTACTCTGAGGAACACAACTGAAAAAAACATCAGTCTAGTGTAATATCTACATGTTACACGGAGGGGCTCAGAGAGATGAAATAGTATTCTTTGCAGATTCACAGATTGTGATAGATTACAGTGGATCTTTACAAGTGATGCTGTTAATGGGCTGAATTGTGTCCCTTTAAAATTCATATATTGAAGACCTAACACCCAGTGCCTTGAAGATAGGACCTTTCAAGAGGTGATTAAATAATAATGAGGCCATTAGGGTGGGCCCTAATTCAATGACTTATGTCCTTAAAAGAAGAGGAAATTTAGAAACCCAAAGAGACACCAGGGATGCGCGCTCGCAGAGGAAAGACCATGTGAGGACACGGGGAGGAAGTGGCCATCTGGAAGCCAAGGACAGATACCCCAGGAGACACCAACACCTTGATCTTGGGCTTCCAGACTCCAGAGCTGTGAGAAATAAATTTCTGTTTTAGCCTCCCAGTCTGTGGTACTTTGTTACGGCAGCTCTAACAAACTGATACAGATGTTTAAGGTCTTTGCCCAAGAACAGTATGGCACAAAAATGACAGTCAGAGCAATCATGGAAGATCATAGCATGACCTTATCAAGTGTGTTTCTGGTCATTGTTTCACCAATGACTCAGTGGTAGGAGCCTTGTTTTTCAAACATACATACAAGCAGATGGGTATACTAGGCTTAGTTTCTGCCTCTCTAGAAATCAGGATTTATTCTTAATTCTTTTATTCTTCTTTAAAAAGTAACCAGCATCTCTTTGCACCTAGCTAATCTTGCATTAACTTTGGGTATATTTCTGCTGTGAATTCAGATCAGAGTGAACAGATTCTTGGTCTAGCAAATAGGCAAATCATTCACCAGAAAAGCAGGGACACGTCTGGGAAATTCTCATCCTCTGATTGTACGGATTTCATGCACATCTTTGGAAAAAAAAGGTGAAGTTTGTTAATGTACTTCCTGATCACAAACTGTATGATTTCATTTGACAAGTATTGCCAATTGCAGGAGTAAATTGTATTGTTCCTTACACAGTTATCACACAATTCTCATTCCTGGGCCTTCCATTATTAAAATATTTTCCTTCTTATTCAGCTAGGTATTATTAACCTGTTCTTAACTCTTTACTTCCCCAACCACTGTCTTTTACAGCTTTCTTCACTTAACCTTCTTTCTGGTTTTCCTATTTCTTTGGTTTTCTTGGTACTAATAAATAAACTGACCTCCTCTATTTTTAATTTAACAGAACATACATGAGTGTCTCAGCTCAACAACAGAAGACAAACAGCCTTCCTGTTACTGTAAAACAGCTTTACGAAGTATTTCTACAGCAATAGAACTGGAATCCAGAGCAACTATTGGCAGTAGAATGGTAAATCACTGTTATTTTCCTGACTATGAATACAAGCAGTATGCTTGCAAAGCCATAATATCACCAGAGGTGATCATTAGTGAATTGCATTTATCATATCTTAATGTGTGATTTTCCACATAGTTAGTGTTGTAGGTCTCTTTTACAACAGTGTGCCTTTTGACCCACTTTTTTTGAAGCTCAGCATCTTGAAATTGAAACTTAAATTTCTAATGCCTGTCATTCTGCATATGTTTACTTCTGGGATTAAAAATTTTGAGAAACAAGAATATATAGCAACACATTTCTGGATGTTAATATTGCTGCTGATCTGATTCATATTTCTGTAATGTACCATCATCAATATTTGAAAAGAACAACTATATTTAGCACAACAAGTTCTATGAAATATTTCATTGTGAAAAATTTGATCAGAAGACATGTGTCCTTCCAACTAGGTATTTATCTAAGATGCTGGAATTAAAAACATCGAAATATGTAGTTGATATGCATATAAATATAAAAAGTATTCGAGAATAGCAAAGCATTGGCTGTTCTTTGGTTCTTGACTTGATTTTCTATTTCTTGCTTTATATTTTGGGGGAGCAACCAAACCTCTCTGTACATAGTTTCATCAGAAATAAAATGAAGCTCTCCTTTCCATTAAATAGTTCTTATACAAGACCTGAATACTCAAGCAGAAATGTATTGCCATATGCAATTGTTAAATTTAAAATTATTGCAATTTTTCCCAGAATAAATGTATAACAACACCTTCATTTACTTCTCAGCATTGAGAAGAAAACTGATGTATTCATCACACAGAAAACAACATCTCTCAACAGTATTTTGTTCTTTTTTTATTTCACAGGTATAAATTTTACTTCAGAAATTTTTATGTTTTACAAATGTAATGTGTATTCTGAGTTATAATGTTTTGTTGTTAAATAGAGATTTCAAAAGTAATATGACACATTAACATTTTCAAAAAATCTTAGCTAAATCAGAGGTTTGGATGAAAAGGGAGTTCACAAATTGATGTTCTGATAAACTCTTGTTTTGCACACTAAATAGGCAATTCTGGGGTTCTTCAAATGTAATACCTATAGAATGTCTTCTTTTGAGGAGTTCCAAATTCCTAACAAATATGGTTTTACTAAATCCACATGAGGTTGCATATTTTTATGCCAAGAATATGCTGTATGTTTAGAAAATTGAGGGGCTCAAATATTATATGTTGAAATTGCATAGCAGAGTCATTGACAGTTGCCAAACAACAGAATTGCTTTGTCTTTTGAATATTGCCACTAAGAAATGCGCACGAACGTCCTTGGAAATGATATTTTAAAATTTCAAAAAACCCCCCCCCACCACAAAAACCCTCAATTGGTTCTTCTCATTTCCCTGCATAAAATAGCACTATATTAATTATAATAGAATAGAATAATTTCCTCTTATTTGATAAAAATGTAATATTCCATAACTTGTTTTATGACCACAGATAATTACTTTTACCCATATTGGAGAAAAAGTAGCAAATATTTAGCAAGATACTAAAAAAATCATGAGACATTTTGCTTACCAAAAATTGTCTACACTTCAAAATGTGATAACAATTTGAAAAAAAGAGCCCTCATAGAACTGATCTTCATAAATATCAATTGATCTTCATAAATATCAATATGCCTGTAAAAATTAGGATTTTATTTTATGGAATTACTTTAGTTTTACCTTTTAATTTTTAACTACAAAAGCAAGAATACCCTTGTTGAAATAAAATCAAGTAGCTCAGAATTATATGTAGTTGGTTATGAAATTCTCCCTCCCAACCCCTCTATTTCTATTCCCAGAGATACCTACTAGTAAACATTTGGTGTGTATTATGTCAGACTTCCTTTCCTCATATAACCAAATATAGAATTTAAAAATGATCATTCCATACATATTTTTTTGCTGCTTGCTTTTTAAACATTTAAGAATATCTTTTCATGCCAGTACATGAAGAGTTACCTCATTCTTTCAAATGGCTTAACAGCATTTTACTGTATGAATTTGTCATATTTATTGAATTAAATACCTATAGGTGGATGTTTAGGTTGTTTCCAATTTTAATTCAATTTCTAAGGGAATAGTTGTAAAACATATGCTTTAATTATGAGCCAGAGTATTAGTTATTCAGATGAAAAACACTAATCTCCTAGAGACTTCTCACTGACTAAAGTCAAAATAGAAAAAATAGAGACCTAGATTTTATACTACATTTTTATATCAGTCAGCAACTATGTAGTGTATTGGAAAGGACTGTAGATTTGGAGCCAAGGAATCTGGGTCTCTTTCAAACCCTGTCACATATTAATTATATGGCATTGGGCAAACCATCTCACTTCTCAGAACCTTGTTTTTTCATCGACAAAATGATGAATGTAAACTCCATGGTCTTTAAAGAGTCTAAGAACTCTAAATGGAAGGTTCGATGTTGCTATTGTAAAAAATTATGTACCCATCACTCACTAGGTGAGGTGAGGATTTCAGAGAAAAATAAGCAGTCCCCCATCACTTTAGATTATTTATTTTGTGGTAGGAAAGGCTGATGGGCGTCATGGCACATAAATTGAAGAATAGCCAAAATTTATACTCTTTTCCATGCCTATATTTTAGCCATTCCTTGTCCTATATTCTAGTCTACAGATATATTTGGGGAATCCAGACTTTATATTCTTAGGTGGGATGTCCTATACTCAGACACAGCAGATTAATTCAGTTTTGGATGGAAGAGTTTCTGATGCTTGGTCAGTCTTGGATTGATCATATTTTCTCAGAGCCTTCCTTGTCTGGGTAGATTCTTGACGTTAGAATTGAATTAGGACAGGCTGTTTAGAATGTAGTGTGCCAAGGAGCAGCTTTTAGAGATTCTGTCAGTGGCGTAGAACTGATTCAAGGACACTAGTATTTAGTATTTACTCTTGCTTCTTCTACTAGTTTACTAGATGATTTGCTTTTGGATCTGTCTGAATCATTAGATAAAGAATGGATACATAAGTTGGTTCTCTAAAATGGTAACATGGGAATAATTGATTTTGATCATTCCATTATTTAGTTCAATAAAATAAAAATAGGCTTCTTTTGCGGAGTCCTTTCTTTGGTCACACATATCAGGCACAACTCTATGGTCTCTGTGTCTGGGTAATGACAATAACAATGTCAAGTATAAAGATTCTCTTGAAAAAGTGTGTAAAACGTTTGGATGCATGTTGCCACAAGGCAGTACGGTTATTAACATATTATGATTTTTTTCCACTAAGTCCAAACTGAGTACCTGAAATCAAGCTAAGATGTGAACTAAAGGAAGTTCTCTTGTAGTAGCAGATAGGTCATCTACTATAATTGTAAACACCCGTTGCCCAGACTAATTTTATTTATGCCTCTGATGGTGTGAGATTTTATTTGCTTTAGGTTGCATTTCCCAACAAAATGTACTTCATAACCAATTTTCTTAATGGCAATTCATACACGGTGTATTTAATAATGTCATTAATTGCTCTGTTACTAATTGTTTCATTACCTTTCTCATATTAGCAACTGTGAACACCCAACATTATTTATCAGGTGTATGAGTGCCCTCTCTCTCCTGGGCAGTGATGCTTACTTAGGAACAGAAATGAAATCCTTTAGCAGGATTCCTGCCTTTCCCCACAGCTCCTACTGTCACCTGGGGTGAAGGCCAGCTCTAATTTTTAAAATAATTGCCATGAATATAGTTTATATATACAAGGAGCCCATGAAAACGGCTTCAGTGTTGATCCTCACATTAATCCCGTTTTTCTACTCTCAGAAGAAAAACTAACATTATCCTTATATAAATAATTTATATGAAACCATTGGCAGGGGAGTGGGGTGGTACTGGTAGCTTATCTAAGAAGCCTGATAGGCCAGATTGCTTCTTCTACAAGGGGGCTAGAAGATTTTTAATGATGTTCCTGCATTTGTTTTAATCATTTCCATAAGATTACAGACCCGATGCAAATATCTTGTAAAATGTATGAATTGGAATAAAAAATTTTACAGGTCAATATCAATAATCATGTGAAAGCTTCACAGGAATTTACTCTCTGTTAAAACTAAAAGGGCTAAGAGTGTTTTTTAACTGCTTTGCTCTTCATCTGAACACAATGATTTCTTCAGTCTACCTTCTTTTTCCTTTCAGTGAGCTTAATTTAATATGAATCATCAAAGCAAAACTGTAGCTGTTTATAAAGCAAATTCATCTCTTTTATTTGTATATTGGGTTGGCTATGCAGCCTTGTTTCATTTAAAAAAAATAATTGTTCATATTTTCGTCTTGAACATTTTTCAGATAACTTTATCCACTTCTAACCAAAAAGCTTTAAAATATTTTTTTTAGAATCTTGATGTTAATGCAGGCACCACTACCAATTCTGGGTGAGACAAATGAATCTATTTTCTCAGCAAGATTCAAGACTTCATGCCCCCCTGTTAAGGCTCATGCTATGAGCAGGGCTGGTACTGTTTATGACAGATGCAAATTATACTCTACATCTTTTGTATTTTACAATTTATAGTCAGGCATGGATCCTCCAAATCCAATTCTTTCCTTTAAAGCCCAGAATTCTGGACACTTCATAAAGCAAAAAGCTTGCTGCCACCTTCAAGGAACTCAAATTATCTGATTTTTTTATTTGCTGCTGCCATTAGATTGAAATGATTTTTCTTCAGTTTGCTCAAAGCCAGATTTAAAGTCAGGTCCCAGAGGTAACAGGAAAGTCGATCCCCTAAGCTACTCAGTCGTTGTTTGCTTTTTTTACATGTAATATCCTACTTCTAAGCCAGAATATAATTTAAAATACAAAATACACTGTGCATAAATATGTCCTTTGGAAGTTTTGTAATCTGACATTTAATAGAAGTTAACTAAGTGCCTTATATCATGTTTGTTGAGGAAAATGGAGAAATTACAAATATCCTTCAAGACAATTATTTCTTAATAGCTTTCTACATATTTTGAATGCTACACGTTTCCTTACTACTTTAGATCAATAACATGACGTGCTCTTTTTGAACAGAGACCTGCTAGATTTCTCATTTACTATGCACCTAAATAAGCTAAAAAACATTCAAAACACTTCATACATTATGAGCTTCTGATAGGCATTCCAAGAGCTCTCCTTTGCAGTCACTTTCTGTTTGCTGGGGAACAGCAAAGGGTTACTTCAGCCCAGACGCTGTAAGTACCAGCAACAGGAATCCATTGGCTTTCATTTGTCCATGTCTTTCATTTGATACTGCCAGTATTAATAGCTTTGCAAGGAAATTCTGCAGTCATTAATCATAATAATTAATCAGATCCAATTATATTGCATATAAATGTGAACAAATTGCTGAAAAAATAATGATCTATCACCAACATGTCACAAGGAGAAAGAGACTAAAATAGTAATTAGAAGCAGGGATTTAGTTGTATACAAGTGCCCTGCAACTGATTTTAACAGTATGATGATTCGATGATGTAATTAGTCAAAAGTCTAGCAGGCTTTTTTATAGCAGACCATCTAATGACTGTACATCTGGAGAAAATAAAGTCCACTTTTCTATAAGATCGTTCTGCATTTGCTCCTTACTTTGCGCTTCTGAATAAAGGAGATCTGCTGCCCTTGGCTTTCTAATACTGGGAACTAAATTGTTCCTGCATATGTTTTCTAGATTTTCAATGTCTGTTTGTAAAGTAAGGCTGTCTGTTAACTGAAGATCACTGAAGTTAGGAATTAAGATACTCTAATAGCATTTTTTTTTTACTCTTGTAATCATAAAAATGCGTAACATAATTCAAAATACAATGTTTTGGTTATAGTAAGTTAACACTGTGGGTGGTGTACATGATAGCTATGTTCACCTATCTTCTTTCCCTTGAACTGAACGGAAAACATTTCAGTAAATGGAATTACTCTGTTTTCACTTCAGTTAGCACTCTCTAGAGCACTGGCAGATTTTATCAGAAACCATTTTTTGAAAATATGTGTGTGTGTGTGTGTGTGTGTGTGTGTGTGTGCGCGCGTGTATAAATTCTTCTTTAACAGATTTTAAAATCTGACCAAAGTACATTGTTCCATATAAGTTATTCTGTAAAACAATTTTAATAGGTCTTTTCTTTTTATTTTCACTTGTCTCACAGGATAGAGCTTCCAAACATATATTTTCAATTTAAAACTTGTGCTATGAACATACATAATTAGCACTAGTTTATTGTGTGGTCAAATATGTATTTTTAAACCTTTCAAAACATTTCCTTGCTTGACTCACAGATTACACATAAAATGGTTAACTAAAGATTGATGAGCAGTTTTTATGATAGGTTTGCGACTTGAAAATAAATGTTAGGTTCATCATAGTTTTCAATATTAAGCACTGCACTTTACTGTCTTTGATCTCAGTGTTGTGACTACTACAAAGAAATAAAACCTTATCTTACCTTTTCCAGCATCTACTGCAGAAGACCTCAATAATGCATAAGAATATCTGGAAGTACGGTAATTTCAGCTATCAGAGATAAGAATTGACACAGAACAGGTAAACCCTACAAAGTCATCATGTTGAAATGAACTGATTAAGGTTTAGTAACATAAAACATCATGTATAGTGTTTCCATGCTTGCTACATCTTGCTATTTTATATTAAAAAAGGAATGTCAATTATATATATTTAATAGGTTGATTAGCTGGTAGCAATATTATATTTTACATAAAGAGACAGAAATGTCTGCAGATCTATTGCCATACACATCTATTTAGAGTTAACTGTGAGTTCATAGAAAATACATGGGCATAGTAAACAGGGTTTTGAAATGACAATTTTTTACTGGTTGAAAGTGCTAATTGCTAGTTTCTCAAGGGTATAGAATTAATCACCTGCTAGATTTACAGTCTCTAGGTTGAGACCTGAGGATGGAGGCAATAAGAAAAGCTCTTGAGGGACATATCATATGGTGAGTCTAAATATCAGTCTCTATGCATATGTAAATTGGTAACAAAGTTTTTTCAAAGCTCAAGTATGCTAATTTCAAACAGGCAAGACTAAAGCTAGCTTTTAGCAGCTGTTTAACGTCTGCCTGTGGGTGGTAGAGAGAGCTTAAAATACAAGCAAACAGTGGTGCATAAGTAATTAAGCAACATTTTGCTGGGCATAAATAATTCTGTTTATATTGCTCTTTTGAAGAGTATAGAATACAAAATAACAGATCAAGTGCACCTTTGGTCACCAGAGGTTAACTGTTCTTCCTCCTTACCTTTTCTTTGGTTTTATGATTTAAGAGGAATAAATAACAGAGTCAATCTTTTATAACTTCATAGGAAATAAAATCATTTAAGGTGGTAAAAAACCCTATTACAGAATCACTGTTCTTATAGTTCAACTATATTGTTTTTAGCCTATTCCTCTAGTGATTTATTGGAAGAAAATGTAATATCTAATCAAAGATTTGCTTATTAACATTTATTTTAGTATTATTGAAAGTGAATTATTGTGATGTTTGTTAAAAAAATTAAACTTATAACAAAATTTGAAAGAAAGAAAAATACCTCAGTTTTTCAGGACCAATTTTAATTATCCCGTACATTAAAAATAAAAGGTAAGTGATTCACTCAGAGGTCATTGCCTAAAAATGAGGAATGCTTAATTCACTGTACCACATATAGGATAATCACCTAATTTTAACAGCTCTTGCTAAGCCACTAGAAATGTCTAAAAGCAAAAGGAAAGCTGGTATAAAAAAACTGCATTTGATTCAATAAAAACCTTGAAATTGACCAGAAGGAAGATGAAAGATTTAACACGATTTAGAAATACCTAGTCTGGAAAGAAAGGATTATAGATACTAACTGTGAAAAGAGTCAGGGGTTTAAACTTTGTTTTCGTTAAATATTCATGGCTTAAGGAGTTAATGGTTAAAGGAAGTACTCAGTTGGGTATCAGATATTATAAAGGGCTTTATAACACATAAGAATGCTAGGAAGGCAGGAGTAGCCATTTATGCACAAGATTGCTATTTCCCTTTGCACTGAAGGAGCAGGTAAACAAAATAGAATTTTCAAAACCCCCTTTTATCCATCCTCTACATTCTAAAAAAATATGTAGAATTTGGTGAAACAAAACAATTGGTTTTTTATGACATTTCTATGTTTTCCAATTTTGCATTTTTTAACCTATCATGAGGTTGGGTTTTAAAACCACATGGCCTGAACAGAAGAACGGATGGGACAATAGGTGATATGTACAGACTTGATGTTCAGTCCAGGTGATCTGTCCTAGGAAAGATGTTGTTACTTTGTACCTGGTTCTTCCCCTTTCTCTTCTACAAGATGTGGATATTAACACCTGTTCAGTCTCCCTAACAAAGTAAAATGATGAAGTTCAGTTAAATGACTAGAAAACAAGCATTTCTTTGGGACACCATTCTAAAGCTTCTCAGGCTCACTGAACATCTTACTCAGATTCGCTTTCATTCTCTATGAACCAATGGACAGAGCTCTCATTATCTAGCTAATGGAGGTTGGATGGGAGAAGGAAGCAAGTAACAGGTTCCCTATATCTACATGACAATTTTAAGATTTGTTTTAAAATTCTGACAAAAATGGATAGTAAATAGTCACCATTACTCAAACTAGTATAATTAGGGTTCTTTTTCCTTAGTCAATATTTTCCTGAAAATCGTACTTGTTGTCTATGCATATCCTGAGTAATAATTTCTTTTTTAAATCAGAGGAGGCCTTGATTACATATGTTTAGGTAAAAACTTGCATATTTTTATATGCTGTTAGGTTAGCATAAATCTTGGCCATGTATGATTAGGTATGAACTTTAAATATTGTTTTAGGAAATTTGTAGTGTTCTGCTTGGCCATTAACTTTTCTTCCTCCTGATCTTCAGCCTTCTGTGTGCTGCTTATTACCTATTATTATTTTGGACTTGCATATGCTCTGAGGTGTTTGTCCCACCAAAAATAGACAGTTACTGAAAAAGCAAAATAACACTGGAAGTGGAATTAAGTTTGGGTTGCCATAGACATACCATGGTACCTTTGTTCTATACCTCATCATGCATTTGTCAGTGGAGGATAACAGTTTCTACACTTTACTGTAATTCATAAGTAAAAATGTTGCTTTTATTTCTCATATTATCTGTGGAGGTATGAATGCAGCCAAGCTTAGACTTTTGGTGATTAGATTAGTTTAATGCATATTTAAAAAGACAGTAGTATAATTTTGTTCAGAATAATCAGTCTAACTGATACAGACCTCAACATAGTAATGAACTATGATCAACTTACTTTGTTCCACTGGCAAAGTTAATATTAACTTGCAAGATATGAAGGAACAGTGTATAGATGACTAGGAGAGATCAGAAACAAAGGTCCAAGTTGGAAAGCTGATCTAACAGATAGTGAAATCTGGAGTTTTATTCCAGAGCCAAGTCCAGTACTAGGAAGGCAGAAAGTGATAGGTACAATGTATATAGATACCCAATATCAATTAGCAAGAAGATTATGGGACCAGGAAAATCCAGAGAATTCTAATCCCAGGATAGAGACTGCTTATCTTCTACAAACTTTGATACTTTTTGTAGTGTATTTATATACAAACACATACACACATATGCAGAGTCAGAGGGTTGCAGAGACTCTGCAGTCTCTGCAGATATATCTTCTGTAAAGGTGGGCAAAGCAGAAAATTCCCTTAAGGATAATAAGGCATATTCTCAGAAATATTTGTAATCCTTTATGCTCAGTGCTTCATTTCATCAGAAGGAAATGCAGATTTACTTATTCATTCTTCCATTCACTCAGCCACTGACTGTTTTCTTCCTTACTACAATGTGTAGGACAGAGTGCAAATTAAAACAAATGCAAAGATACATAGGGTACAGTAGAATAGTAGGGTCAATAAATGTGGAAATACTGAAAAGCCAGAGTTGAATATTACTTATTGCTGACAGGTCTCTCACTTGATCTCTGACTTTTTAAGCCAGCATTATGACAGCTATTAAGAGATGGGATTACCTGTAATGTGATCTAACATATATAGAGAATACAGAATATCTGTGAATATAAAATATCTACTGTAAACTTTCCCTTTTCAGCCACTCTGTAAAATTCTGACCACTCACCATACCATGTTCCTTGGAAATGGTTGTATGGATATATGCTGGTACAGATTGCCTATTGCTCTATTATTCCCTATGAAATTCTAAAAACTTTGAATATAGGGAGCATACTCATTCCTAAATGGTACCCCATATACCCATGGTACTCACTCTTCCCAGTGATCATTCAGAAAACCTTTTGAGCCTGTTAACGAAAGCTATTTCAGAATGAACCTTTGTCTTGTCCTTGTTTCAATTCACAAGGTTAAATTTACTTGGAATTTCAAACTTCCTCTGTTTTAAAACTGTTGGTTTCAGATGCAGACTGCATAGTTTTCTGTATTGGGAAAGACAATTTTAATTTGTGAATCACATAGTAATATTTTTCTTTTTAAAACTTGGAAGCAGCATTCTGCTGATTTGCTTTAAAGGTGTGCTGCTATGAAAGAGGGAACAATTACATATACAAAAGAGTTTATCTGGGAAAACTGGTGGAGAATAGCAGAATAACTTGAACGACACAAATGTCTGAAAAAGGAAAAATCCTATTTTCTTACACCAATTAACTTCTTTTCCAGATATTATCTAGATCTTTTGGGCATGTAAGATAAATTTGTTTTACTAATTCCCTTTGAAAATATCTGAGCTCCTCTTTCTTTTTCTGTTTTTGACTGCAGTCAGCACATGGAGTTAATACATACTTGGACCAAACAAGGAGGTGACATTGGCAAATCAGCCTAATGCTCTTACCTTGAGGGAAAAAATGTTCCTTATGCATTACATCTCTATACAGAATACTACTGTGCATATATCCTTGGAGGTAAAGAAACATTCAAGAAAAAATTAAAATTCACCATACTATCTTTCTAACTAACCTAAATCAACACCTATATAAAGAGTAAGGTTGGAGCAAAGAAAGATGAGAACTTCTCATCAAAGGCCCAGAGGCCTGTGGGTTGCATAGGATACCTTGAACTTGGAATCACTTCATCCATATTCTCTTCCCTTTGGTGTCAGTCTGGTATGTGCACACCAGCTATAAAATGTTGTCTTCTTTTGGTTTCTGAACTGAAATTCATCTTAAAGGCATCACCAAATCTGTTGACTATACTTCACGTTATGAGAAAAATCTAGACAGAATCATTTCAGTATTTGGGTTTTTCACCTTTTTAAATGTGTTTTTATGGAGATGATTGTACAATGTTAAGATTAATTGCAGCTGAGAAACTTCTCTCATTATATTTACTAATTTGTATACCAACCAAATGGTAAAAGGGAAAAAAAAACTAAAAACATATTTGGTAATTTCATGAATTTAAAAACTAGCCCTCAGGGAAAATGCATCACTTTTTATTTTGTATCACTGCTGTGTTTAAGAAACCTAAAAAAGGCAATTTCATATTCTCATATTTTGACAAGTACTTTACATTTGCTTGAATAAATATTTTACTATGAAAGGAATATGATTAAAAAGACAAGGAACCCCACACTATTAACTTCTCAGGAACATTAAAGCAGTAAAAGTACACACTCCGTAAGCCAAAGGATGCAGCAGCGTTCAGTTAACTCCAACCAATCCTGGAAAAGGATTTTCTTTTTCTTTCTTATTTTCAAGCTTCAAGAAACCCTACACTTGAAGAAAGGGAATATGTGCTTCAACTGTCATATTGATGTGGCAGAATTTAGCTCTTTTGTGACGAACTTCCATGTCCCCAGAGCATAAAGACAATAACACACTATATAGATA
The DNA here is from genome assembly GCF_949987535.1 of Balaenoptera acutorostrata. Classification (NCBI taxonomy): domain Eukaryota; kingdom Metazoa; phylum Chordata; class Mammalia; order Artiodactyla; family Balaenopteridae; genus Balaenoptera; species Balaenoptera acutorostrata. The sequence continues at coordinate 18,251,964 of NC_080071.1, read as the reverse complement.
GCCAATAAATCAATTAGCTTTAGCAGCCAGAGTTCAGGAAATGCATTAATTCTTTTCGATGAAAACACAGCTTTTACTTGTAGTGTAGCCACACTTCATACTGTTAAGGTCAATTTTTCACGTGGAAATTATATTTAGTGGCTGAAAAAAATCACTCATAAATTTTGTAAAGCAAAAAGAAGCACTTATTAACATAGGATAACAAGTTTGTTTTATTTGTAATTATCTATCTTTAGAGTAATTGAGATTCTAAACAGCAGCTAATAGCCTCACTGTCTCAAATTACTACTGCCTGTAACTTTACTTTGCCAAACAGCAAAGAGCTTTTCAATTGCAACTCTACTACTAAAACCTGGGTCATTTTCTAGCAATTAATTGGAAGAGGTGATTAATAGCTTAATAATGGGTTGCTCTGTGTTTAAAAAAGTGCAGGGGATGTGCATAGGAAAGGAATATGTAATTTTGTATCCCTGAAACATAACCTAATTGAAAAATCAGCAGTTGGTCTTATTTACTTTAGGCTTGTATTTCCAAACCCTCTTTTGATCTACTCTGAGAAAATGTGTAAATCTGGAGAGTATTTTTTAATTAACTCCTTGAACGTTGAACACGCTATGAATTTAAGGAGCACAAGCTATTCCATGGCACCTGCTGTGCCGCAGTAAACTTCACGGAAATTTGAGGCCAATACGTGTCAAGTATCTACCTGGATGTGCAGATGGTGGTGCCCATTTAGCACGTCACACGCTGTCAGGCTATCAGTGGATTTGTAGGGCACACTCACCTACAGCAGAGCCTTGTGACTGTGATGCCTGGGAGCCTATGTCCACTCCTATTATGCATTCCTGTTATATACACCTCAGATTCAGTGGCTGTAGATTCTAGCTGCAATCTAGCAAAATATCCTTCCAGAAACATCCAATGCAACTTAGTGAGTTCCCTAAGCTAAACACTCCATGTTTTGAGACTAGTCTCAAGGAAATGGCAAGTTGGCTAGTCAGATGGAGAGGAGTTCAATGAGGGGGAAGGTCTCTAGATAAAGGCAAAGGATGGGACTAGCAAACTGAAAAGGACCAGGACTCATTTCTCCAGCTCATGACACCATCAGGTTGATCCATGGCAAATGTCCTCTTGGATATGGGACTCACTGATATTTTTTCCATGATCTACCACAATTGCTGTAGATGCTCTTGGATTTCTTCCTCATGTTGCCAGAAGAAAGTAAAGAATGAGGCTCTCAATTTCCACTAATTTTCTTCATGTTGGACATGTCTGCCTTCCATTTTAGTCTCATCTTATCCCCTTTGATTCTAGAAATACTGGGCTGTTTATCTCCTGCTGTATTTATGTGATGACTTAACGCTAGAGGAAATCAGTACTTCACTAAGTATCTGACACTCTTTCCATAGAACCAAACATAAAATGAGAAAGGAAGGACAGTTAAATAAAGAAAACAACCCGGAAATGAGCTCCACTTCCCCAGCTCTCACAAACCCAAACATCCATTCCGGAAGGCTGATTTATTCTTCCAAGGTTAAGGACCTGACTGGTCCCAGAATTTTTTTTTTTTTAAACTCTTTACTTTCCACACATATTGGGGAATATATAGAGATATAGAAAAAAATTTAAAAAAAAAAGATAATGGCTTGCTCTGCCACCACTAAAAGATACACAGTCACCCCAATTTAATCAGCTTAATAAAGATGGAGCAGCATGCCAGTGATGGGAAAAGCCAGTTGGCTGAAAACAAAGACAAGAATGGCTTTATTAGATTGAGATATACGCTCTTAAGCAGGACCCTACTCATCCCCAGATGTCAAAGTCTAGAGAAGGCTGAATGAACCGAAAGTGGTTCAACTGCAAGAGGGCTGACTTGTACCTTAGAACTTCCTGCTGGGCAGATAGCCTGAAGTTTTCATTATCCTCCAGTTTGGAGTGGAGAGCTCTGCTTCCAAGATGTGTTAGAAACAGACCAGCACAGCAGAGGCAGTCCGTTTCTTGCATAGCTTTTTATAGTTTTCCTTGGGAAAATAAATTGTTATGCTTGATTTACTTATCTTTGTACCTCTAGCTAAATCTCCCCATGACCTTCAAATTCTTAGTGTAATTTTCTATGCATTCAAATTTTTGAATGTGTTGATTTTATTTCCTGTGACCACCCTCCTAGAAGTCTCCATCCATGTCTCAGCTCTGGTTTGATTGTTTTCAAGCTAGGCCTGCTACTAGGTTTTGTCTCATTCTTGTCTTCCAGAATTCCTTTTATGTTTCTCTCGCTTTACTTCCTGAATTTGGTGGAATAAATCCTCTAATGAACTTTATGTGAAAGGGTACTTGGAAGATAAGTTGTTAGAGCCTTTGACTGAAATGTTTGTACACTGCCCTTCTTTGTTCCATTGTTTGGTAGCTCCCAGTGTTTCTCTGAAAAGTCTGGAACGCCTCTGATTCTTGATCCCTTGTATATTAACTTTTTTAAAGGGGTGAGTTTTGTTTTTCTCTCTGGAAGCAATTCTAATCTAATAGTAATACTTGACATATTAAAATTTCATGATTTTGTGCTTTGGTATGAGTCTTTTTCATTCTTCCTACTGGGCACATGCCTGGAAATATATATATATATATATATATATATATATATATATATATATATATATATATATATATATATATATATATATATGTATATCTTTTAGTTCTGGAAGATTTCCCTTTTTTTTCCTTAACAATTTTTTTCCATTTCATTGTCTATGTTTTCTACTAGCCAGATGTTAAAACTCCTGAGCTGGTCCCCTAATTGTCTTATTTTTTCTTACCTAATTTACTCTGTTTTTGTTTTACATGTTAGCTCCTTAAGCTTATCTTTCAACTCTTCTATTGATTTTTTAAAATTTTGTTTTTAGATTTTATAATTTCCATGGCTTATTTCTTATTCTTTGATTTAAAAATTATTATTTTGTGTGTTTTGTGAACGTAGTGTCATTTATTATTTTCTAAGTGTATTAATTACATTTTTCCCATAATTTTCTTTTGCATCAACACTATCTCTATTTCTACTTTTAGTCCCTATTTATTTTTTATTTATTTATTTATTTTTTTTTTTTTTAAGATTTCTTTATTGACTGATTGATTGCTATGTTGGGTCTTCGTTTTTGTGCTATGGCTTTCTCCAGTTGTGGCAAGTGGGGGCCACTCTTCATCGCGGTGCGCGGGCCTCTCACTATTGTGGACTCTCTTGTTGCGGAGCACAGGCTCCAGACGCGCAGGCTCAGTAGTTGTGGCTCACGGGCCTAGTTGCTCCGCGGCATGTGGGATCTTCCCAGACCAGGGCTCGAACCCGTGTTTCCTGCATTAGCAGGCAGATTCTCAACCACTGCGCCACCAGGGAAGCCCATAGTCCCTATTTATTTTTGATGTCCCCTTTATTTCAAGAGTTTTCATTCACATCTTGTTGCAAATATCTGGTGGTTTTTGGCTGTACTGATTAGAAGCTTACTGTGCCCAGGAAGAATGTCAGTTGGCTGACTTTGCTCTAGGGTGCCCAGCCTGCTAGCTGGCTTGGTAGTTTGCAGGCATGTGGGGTGATACAAGCCTAGCCATAGTTACTGAGAGTGGGGTAAGAGGAACACTGTAGACTTCTTCCCTGTTTGCAGTGTGGTGCCTTTCCCCCATCATCTGAGCTTGGTGTCCCTGAATACAGTATTTCTTTGTTTTGTTTTGTTTTGCTTTTCTTCCAGAGATTAAAATTTTCAGAATTGTAGGGATGGAAGAAATGCAGTGCTTGGCTGTACAGGTAGGATCTGGGCTAGCTTTCATACAAACTGCCTGTTTCCAGTTAGATATTTTTCCCTGTGCAAGTGTTCTTATTTAGAATGTCCTTCTTTTCTTGCAATATTGATACATTTGTGACATCTCATTTTATTTGAAAAGTGGAAAAGAGGAGGGCCCTTTTATTTTTTTTATGGAAATTCAGGGTAGCCTAAGCAGTTAGTGATGTAATTTTCCCCAGATCTTTACAGCATTTTTAGTTAAGAATCATCACCTCTTTTATAGATTAAATAATTAAGGCTTAGAGAAATTTCTTAAGTTGCATGAAATTTCAGGGTAAGTAAATGGCAGAATCAGTATTTGTACTCAAGTCTCACAGATTCTAAAGCATGTTTTATTTTTAACACTATGAAGCCTCCATAAAAATTGATATTTTACAATTGGTTTCAAAGCTGATTCTAGCAGGAAGAGAATTTGATGGGCTGCAGAGTTAGCTGGACTAGGAGTCATAATGATTTTCTTTTGGCAAGGCACCATTTTGCCTGCATTTTACCCCAGAGCCTCCATTTTCTCCCCATCCTCCCTATTAAACTCTATTTTGGAAATTTTAACTTATATTAGAGTATGGAGTATTGACAAAAACTTTAGAAATTGCCTTTCCCAGGGACATTGGAATGATAATAAAGGAAGATTTTCGATGAAGGTCTAATAATATTTCAGGGGGTAGAAGAAGACACATTTTAGACTCAAGTAAATTTCTGAAATAACTATGTAGATGGATATCTGTGCTGTCTACCTACCAGGCAAGTTATTAATGTTGAGAACAAAATGAAGCCATATGGCATTAACTGGTGGCATCTCTTCATAGCAGGGAGAGAGGGAGGCAGAGAAATAGATCTACTTAGGATGCTGACATGATAGGCCAGCTCTTGAGATTTGGCTCTCAGGGGTGTGTCTGGGATGTGTACAATATTTTATCTAAAGCAGCTAGGAATGGGAAGAATGAGAGTATGATGAAAAGCCAAGTGGAGAACAGTGAATAGATTAGATAAGAGAGACAATATCATATTTCTAGGTTGAGATAAGATTATGGGGAATCTTACATTGAACTCTATTATATGGCAATGGAATGCTAATGATAATTTTTGCACTTGAAATTTACAGAGCTAGACCTATACTTGGAGAGATTGAATGTGATAGAAATATCTTCCTTATCTTTATCTCTATTTAAATAGTTTAATTTGTTGGCTAGAATATAAATGGAATTGAATGAACAATAAACTCCAGAGTCACTGTAGATAAGATGGCTACAATTTATTGTCCAACCTAGATCACTTATGAGTGGAAGGAAGGTGTTAGGGCAAAAGGCATAAACAGGAAATCTCCCAAGTACATTGGAATGTATAGTCATCCTACCTAGGATGAAGATGGAGAAAGGGGGTAAGATAGAGCATATAAAAACTTGTCTGAATATTATCAGGAAGAGAAGGGAAAAGTGAAAAATAGTGAGTCATTATAATAAAATCTTTGGCTTTTAATTTCATATTCAAAGTCTTTAATGGGCTCAAGTATAACTTTTTTTCTGATATATATCATTTTAGTCTTCAAAGCTCTTATTCAAAAAAAGTGAGAGTGTGCTCTTATGAATCCATATATTCAAGGATATTAAATAGCAATATTTTTGATGATTTAAAAAATTTACTTTCATTTGGTTACAGAAATATATTTAATTTAATTCCCTTTATAACCAGAGCAAAAAATAGGCCTTGAGTTTATTGTCATATGTGTCTAAGTGCTCGAAATGTATGTTGAATAATCATTTAGTAATGTGAGATAACAAAAACTGTGATATGTGAATGCACTGTTTTGTTTGAAGAATTTAGTCCTTTGATAGACAACTTATGTTCAAATTATTTCTCTTTCATTTGAGCAGGGCCAACTTATCCATTAAGCCCAGTGGGCATAGCAGCCTAGGCCTACCATAATTTTCGAGGCCCGTGAAGACATTTTAATTTCTTTAAAAATCTGAATTCAAATGCTAAACTTTTAGATCATGAAAAATGTTTTTTAACATATAATAATAATATATTCTTATGTCAATGAATGTAGTTAGTAAATACAATTTTTGAAAATTCTTACAGAGGAAGGAGTCTCACAAAAGCAAAAGTGAATGAGGCCTACAAAAGTCATGGAGTCCAAGGAAACTGAAAAAATACTCTTTAAAAACCCTTCAGTATAGTGTTAGAATACTTTTTTTTTTTAGTCTTACCTAAGATTTCATTTTAATTTGTGTATCTGGAACAAGGTAACATATTTTCTTTGGGAGTTGAAAAAATCTCTAAAGATAATTACCCTCTTTCCTCAAATATCTTTATTATGTGTTTTGTGGAGAGAACTACTTTCATTTTCTAATGTCTTTTTCATCGATTATGGTAAAAGTCCTCCTGCGAACTATTGAGGATGTTTTCTCAGGGAAAGGTTGAGGAGATACCCGAGTTGGAAGCATCAGCAAGCCTCAGATGAAAACAGGGATAGAGAGGGACATTTGATTATAGTTCAGGTTCACAAAAGAACTAGGTGGGACCCCAGCTTCACATGGCCGGCCTTCATTTCATTTAGGACCAAATCCCAGGTGGCTGTTAGTGCTACTTTGCTTATTTCTGTGTAAAGTAAACAAATGCCCTTCTTTCCAGCACCCAAATCTTTGCTGGTAGTTGGTGAAGGCCAGTATCACACACGAGGAATAAGGCTAAACATATGCTCTTGTTACATGAACACTTTAGTAGGAAGCTACAATTTTCCTAACAGATATACACATTGTATATACCATTTTTACCTATAACTACTTGTATGACTATTAATACAAGTGATGATACCAGTGAAAAAATAATTTAAAACAACAATAGTTAACATATATTGGGTAACACATTATTCAAATGTGTTATCCTTGAATTTTCACCACAATCCTATGAAATTTGTTGGAATATCTATATGTATCAAGAAGGAAGGGCGTATCTACTACCTACTATGTTCTAGACTCTGTGAAAATAGTGGAGAATAGATAGGTGAGGTTTCTACTCTCTTCGAGGTAATATTCTAGTGTGATATAAAAGAAACAAACCAATAAGATAAATATCGGATGGTGATAATTTCAATGTAGAGAATTATAAAAGAATGACGGGATAGAGAACATTGGTGTTACTAGATACATTAGATTAGCTAGTCCAGCATTTAATTTAAAATATAATGTTCAGAAAAATGAAAATGGTTGATGTGGCTGGAGCATGGTGAAGAAGGAGGAGAGCACAGAAGATGTCAGAGAAGTAAGTGCATAGGGCCAGATTGTGTGGAACACTGGAAACAAATAAAGGTTCCATTCTTAGCATGATGGGAATTTATTGGAAGCTCTTTAACAAGAGAGGGACGTGACCCTACATTTTCGGTTTGAAAAGCTGGGTGGATGGTGGTCTTCTTGAATGAGTGAGAAAAACTCATAAAGAAACAATTTTGGCAAGAAAACTTAAAAATTGTGTTTTACAGTTTAGTTTTGTTTTACTGTTCAAGGAGCAGAATGAATTAAGCAGTTGGATGTGAGTTTTGAGTTTTATAAAGATATAAATTGAGCCTTAAAATTAGAATTTAGAACTATAGGACTGGATGAGGTCACCAAGGTGGAAGGTGTAGATAGGAAAGAGAAGGTTATATAAGACAGTGTTCTGCAGGGCTTCAAAATTTAGAGTTTGAGCCGAATAGAAAAATCTAGAAAATGATATGGTGAAATGACCATAAGTGGAGCAGAAAGAAAATTAAGAATGTGGGAAGACTGAGACCAAAATAAAATATTTTCAGAAAAGTGGAGTGGCCAACTGTGTCAAATGCTGGTGAAGGTTTAAATTAGATATGCATAGATAGAGACTGGATCATTGGATTTAAAAACATGGTGACCTTAAGAGCAGTGTTTGTGATGCTGTGAGAATGGTAGTGTGATTGGATTAGGTTGAGGAAACTGTGTGAAGAAGGTGAATATAAAGCATCATTTCAAGAAATGTTGGTGTGAAGGAGACAGTGTAAAAGGAAGTAGGCTAGAAGCAGAGTTGTTTTTCTTCCTTTTTTCCTTCCTCCCTCCCTTCCTTCCTTTCTCTTCTTTTATAAAAACAGGACCTTCTAGGTTATCTTTGCATGCTGATAGAAGTGACATTGTAGGGAGAAACTAATACTATAAGAGCCATAGGGGATAAAAGTTCTCATCAGTGTGATGGATGGGGAGAAGGAAGGATCCAGGGCATAAGTGTAGTGGTTCACCATTGACAGGCAGCAGGGCACTTTATTCCCAGTAACAGTTAGGACAGTAGAGCCTGTGATGTTGACTGATTGGACACTTTGCTGGGGGAACGATAAGGAACGTGTGTTGTAGATATTAGCAAAAGTGAATGACTTTATTTGAAAAAGAGAACTCTTAACCAGTCAACACAAAACAAAAGAATAAAGAGTTAAAAGAAAATCAACGAGGAAAGATTAGAACCTACTTTTACTCGACCATCTCTTACAAGGATTTTGGAGTCTTTTGACATGTTAGTTTCCAAAGATACCATTCACGTGAATAGTGATAATTGTGTAGCACATCGCCGTGTCTTATTTAGTGATCATGGGTAAATCAGTTTTTTTTTTTTTGGTAGAGATGCGCCGTATTTGTAAATGTGTTCTACCTAAAACCTCTGAAACCTTGACATAGCTTTTCTTAATTCCTTAAAATAGATGTTACAAATAATGTCTTCATTCATTTGCCAATCTCAGAATTCTATAGTTCAATTTTAGGACTCATATTATTGGAGTGTCTATATTCCTAACAAAGGCTACCTACTCATCCCCACCTTCTCCCTGTATCCCCGCCTCCCTGATTATCCTAAACCTATTGAGCTTTTTCCTGAAATGCTTTAGTATGAACCATATGATGTCTGTTTGATTGCATATGGTCTGTCCTGATACTCGATTTATCAGATAAATTTCTCAGTGAATTTTAAACACTTTAAGGCTACGGAGCTGGCTGATTGCCAATTTTTAACTCCTTCCTTAGTTCCTAATCCAATGTTTCAAGTTCAGCAAGTGTTTAATAAATGCTTGTTGAAAAGCAGGAATGAACTATATTTCTAAGACAAGGATTTCTATTTTGTTGACTTACACCTTTTTAAGATTGTTTTTGAAGAGGCAGCCTACATATGTCAAAAAATTCAGTGAGTATAAAAGTGAAAGTCATAGCAGATATAGGTCTTTCTGCCCCGTAACCTCCTGTAGGCCTGATTCTCTCCCCAGAGGCATTGCCAGTTCCACTTCCTGTGCATCCCTCCTGGTGACGTTCATCTCACTTCGCAGTGTTCTGGGTTGGCAGTCAGCCCTTCTTTTCTCCAGATGCGGTATGTGTGCACACCAGGAAAAGTTCTCTTTGAGTTGAGAGACTGGTTTATTTTTTAGCTGCTGTGAAATAATTAAAAATGAATGGATACGGTTGAATTGTAGGAAGCATATTTATTATTTGGAGTAGTTATAAAAAAATTCCTTGAAATTAAAAATCATACCTTGAACAGGTCGATTAGTCAGATTTAATTTTTCTTTCACTCTCTTATATTGGTGTAAATATTTTCATCTGTTATGCATAACCAAAAAGTATATTAAACTGTCAAAACATAAATGATTTCCTTTTGGCCACTATGGCTTGAGGGATTTATTTCAAGACTGTTGTGCTACTATTTGCCCCTAGGATGTGTAATCTATATTTTAGGGGAATGTGGCTTACTGCAAGACACCTGTATTATTTATGTGTGATTAATATTTGCGTTATGGTGAGTGAGGTCTTTTGGCCTTACTTTTCTCTTATAGTGACTTAATCATTTCTCACAAGAATGTAGTCATGGTAATAAAACATTCCACACACTAGTTTGTTTTTCAGCAGTGGCAAATGCAATTGTTGTAAAATGTGAATTTTCCGTTATTAGATGTGGCATCATGAATGTAATGTACTGGCCTACATCTACAAGACGCTGCTGTGTGGCACCACTGAAGCTGATACCAAGCCAGTCCTTGTTTGTCTGAATTTAAATATAAACAGTGGTGAACAGCATCTTTAAATCACAATGCATAGGCTACCAGACCTAATTTTGTGTCTCTGGAAATAAACCTGTAAAGTGTACAACTAGTTGGTTATACGGATGCCTATTAAAATGGTCTCTTGTAATTTGCAAATTTGCAACAAATTATGAAGATTCTTGATCATCGCTGACAGATAATATCATGTGACAAATTAGGACATATTTCAAAGTTCCTTTCTGTGAGTCATAAGATAGAACATTTTTCACAACTTTCCTTCAGAAAAAGCACTTATGTCAGAAGAGTGAGGGACTGTAAGAGTTCCAGAATCTACAAGGCTAAAATTCAATTAGATATTAACGTTATCTGCCAGAACCGTCTTTCCTTCACAGTGGTACGGTAAAACATATTGCTTTTAAGGGTTATTACACAGATTTGGTGGCATATGGATTACTGAATATAAAAGGAATTCATCTTAAAATGCCCACAGTAATTTTTTTGATCATGTTTTGGTAGCTTTGCCAAATGGCCAGAAAGAAGCTATAAAAGTAAAAGATGATGTATGTATTGTTAGTTTCCCTTTGTTCACAGGTGAAAGGAGTTTCTTTCTGTTGTTGCTGTTGTTCAATGCCATATTACTTAAAATTTGAAAAACTGCAAATAACTCTGGAATTTAGTACATTTTTTTCTTTGTGCCTCATCCGTTATTAGAGCTGTAACTTAGTTTTTATGCTGTAATATTGCAAATGGTAAATATTTGGGGAAGAACACCCTATGTCTGTATTTCAGAGAAGGGATTAGAGTATGTGTCTACTAGAGGTGTGAGAGAGGAATCTTCCATGTAAATATTGGCACTGTGACATATAAAATATCTTTCAGGTATACATTAAAATTGTAAAAGTGCTCAAACTTACTGAGCTTCCAGAGAAGGTCATCAAAAGTATTAAAGAACGATGTTGATAATTACACTAAATTCAGCCAGGATACGGTGGACAAGGGCTTTAAAACTTCAGAAACATCAATTAAAGCCCAAGTTGTGTGCAATAAGCATCAAAAATTGATAAAAACTCAAATTTAGGTTTTTAGATTTAGTGTTTAAATCAATCAACTGCAAACAAGATTTAATTAAAGAATATTATTTCAAAGTGTAATTACCTACTGGGATTAGAATGAGCCTCTATTGCCCATAATGTTCTCCTACTGTGATCCCACACTGAAAAATGTTGAGTTTTAGATTAATATGCATCTTGTAAGTACAAGTCCTAATCTCAATCTTAAAGGACATTTAAAACACACTTGGAACCTTCTATGCAATCAAGCCCAGTGTGACTACTCTGTCCACCATGCTAAATTTGTGATTACATTTTTTATGTGCATGATTTAAATCGCTTTAGCAGCAGTCCAGGGAGCATTTTACCCTGCATATTAATTACACAAAGGCTTTGTCATCTGAGGGTCTCAGTGGTCATGGTCTGTAATCCAGCTCATTTGAACTGTGAGTACAGTTTTTGAGCATGCTGTGCACATCAAGCCCAGCTTTAAAGCTAGAATAGGCTGAGATGGTTAACAGGTATGGTTCCTGCTTAAGGAATGAATGCCATTTATTTAGTGACATCTGCAAACTAATTGCTTAAAAATCTGAAAGTGAATATGTGTGCTCAGAAGGCTGTTATTAGTACATAAGAAAGGAGACTCCATGTTACGGCGTTCCAGTTCTTATTGCCTTAAGCTAGCATTATCCAAACAATCATATGACTCCTTTATAAAATTCTTCATGTTATAGGAATGGGCTTTTTCTGTCATTAAATTTCAATAATTTTTATCATCATCAGTATATTTCCATGTTTGAGGTCATTTTAAACATTGTTATGATCTAAGAGGAATTAAATGTATTTTTTCAATATATTTATCAATAAGCAGAATATAAAAGTGAAAGATCATTTAAAAATCACAGCATTTCAACTGAATAATTTGTAAATATTCAGGACTTTCAAATATATTGCTTTACTGTAACAGTTTTGTCCTAAAGATCAGAAAATTAATATAATCTTTGTTCCACATTAAAAGGTGGAGTTTAATCATATAACATTGGTATACTGTATATTACTAAGTTGAAAACAAATATGGAAGCTCACATCTGATATGACACTGGAGGCTTGACGTCATGGAAGTCAGCACTGGTTTTTAAACATGAAAAAGAATCACAGTGATTTGAGTGAATGCCACACACAGATCCCCAGGACCCATTCCAGAATTTAAAAATCAAAACCAATAAAGGGACGTGTGCATGTGTCTTCCTAAAAATGGCACTGAGAATTCAGAACCACTGATGGTTAGCTAAGCAACTTAATAGAAAATAGCTCTACTTTAATCTCTGTCCAAACAAGTGTAATGACAAATATAGAAAAGACTCTGCAATAAAAGGGTGGCAAATGCATCAAGATTCACTTTGCTGAGAAATTCCATTGAATCTCTGTCAACTAATGATGCAGCAAGCAATCTTTTAATTGACACATATTACTATATTATCACACTTTTCTGGAAGAATGAGGAAAGTACAATATTTTAAAATACTAAATTATGTCTTAAAAACATAAAGCAGACAGACTCAGTTAGACAAACTGAAAATAAAATAAGAATTGATACCTTTTTTTTTAATTTATAAAATGTGTGGCCTATCTATCATGACCACAAATATTTGAAGGAAAAAAGAATCATCTTTCAAAAAGAATGATCCTCTCTGCTTTAAAAAATATGTTTTCAGTGATTTATGTATACATTTTTCTATCCAAAGCAATTTGCCTTTTATTTATTAGTCTCAAAATCCAAGTTGTAGCTAAACTATTTGAAATTCTTCCAGGAATTCCTGTGAAAGTTCTACTCATTCAACTTTCAATACAGATATTTTTAAAAAGCACGTTTTGTGTACAAGATAATATAAATGGTGCTGAGGAGAGAAAGACAGCTAAACTGTGGTCTGTGCCTTAGTAACTCAGAATATATTGGAGACAATGACAAGAAAAAATAAAAGATTAAAATGTAGTATGACAAGAACTTTATAAAAATGAAGAACTTTATTTTCTGAAACTTTCAGTCTTCTGTTGTCAGACTCATTTTTTATTTTATGTGTTTTGCAAAGAAATGATTTCCCACATTCCTTAAAATAATTATTTTGGAATGAAAGTAGAGAAAATACAATATTAGCATTTATAAAAATATGCGTTCTGTAGAATTATTTTCATTTAATCAGGGTAGTGTTCATGATTTGAATGAAGTAGATCCATTCTAAATCAAGGTAGATAATCTTAAAATGAGTTTTTGCTGCAGGAAGAATTGTATGTAAGTTTAACATTAGGTTATAATATGCAAAGGGTATGTAAAGTTTTAGATATTTTTGTGGAATTGGCTCAAATTCATCCTATGGGTTGAGTTGTGTATTTAAAGGACTTTTTGGTGTGGTATTTGAAGAGTCAAATGCTACGTTGACTTACACTTATGCATCATTGTATTATAAAAAGATTCAAGAGAAATTTGGCTATGCCATTTAGCAGGTCTGACAGCCTTTGTAGGAGTGTGAACACTCAAGAGGCCATGTAAAAATGCAGTGTCTATGTCTGAACATTTGTGCTCTGTACTGTTGGTTTAGGTTACAAAAGATTACGATGTTTTTTAAAGAAACAGCATCAATTCAATTAATTCTAAATATTTTAATATTAATTTCAATTTTGGTATGAAGTTTGGGATGAAGTTTTAGGATAAATATCTAGATAATTCAAATTATATAAGCTGCCTTGGCATCAATGATCTGCATATCTTACTAAAAAAAGAATTATCATTAGGGTGAAACTTGCTTCTTTCTTCATTTTCTGTTTGGCCACATCAATGCCAAAAATTATGAATATTTGGAAACATCCTTGGTAATTGAGTTTTTCACTTTTCTTCAGGATGTTTGGCATCGAATAGCCATAGTCCTCACTGAATTTTGTACCCTGTACAATGATTTCCTAACAGAGAAAACTTTCATACAAGGCATATGTTAAGAGCATATTACTTAAATAAGTCTGAATACTAAATCCTGATGTCATTCCCTTTACATTTTTATTAGAGAAACAGAATTTTTTCTTAAAATAATCTTAGTCTTCTAGTAACTGCCTAACACTATTCATAATACAGTCTAACTCTTTCCAGAGAAATTCATTAAAAATTACGCTTTTGTGATCATTTATTCAAACTTACCAATTCTTTAAGAAATATTTTTCCTTTCTTAGAACTGTTCCCAATGTCTGGTAATGTGAAGTTAAAAATGCCCTTTCAGAGTCGATGACTTTTCTTTAATGTACTTTCTCCTGTTCACATAATAGTGTTGTGCATTAATAAAAATCTATAGATTAAAGCTGTGTAGTTATTTTTCTAATGAAAAAGCTCCCTAAATATCTGGCATTTTGGATCAAATTTTAATGTTTCCAATTTTGAAATCTCAGCATAAAACTGTTGATGTGGTTCCCTTTTGATAAATTATAAAGGTAAACTTTAATGAACATTGAATAGGATCACCTTTGCTACTTGGGGTAATAGAATAAAATAAAACAAGCAAACACATTTTTCTTAGTGCCACATGCCTCTCCTTAATAATAACTTTTGTCTCTTCTGCAGAAATAGATGCTGTGTAAGTCTCATTAAATTACCTGACTGATGGAATCAATACACAGCCCATAGCTCGGCAGTCCATAGTAAACTGAGCAAGTGTCTTGATATCTCAGAGTTCTGCTTATTTACACATGCCTTGGACTCTTCTCACAGATATGTAAATTATTCTGGTTAAAACTAAATGCTAAAGTCTACACCATTAGTCTTCCACTTCATGATCTCCACATGGGGCTGTTAGAGGGATAATGTACCATACAATACACGGTTTACTTTTAATTAATAGAAAAAAATGTGAAATGAATATTAAATGTAGTTTAATGTGAAAGAAAGCTCAAAGCAGTTTGGTTATTTATTTATTTATTAAAAAATATTCAGCCCTGCTGCATCATTAGAAAATAAGTAATACATTATGGGACTGGAAGCCTTGCTGGAGACTTTGGAAGAAAATGGTGGCTTGGAGAGGCCTTAACAAACCAGCTAAGGGTACCAGGCCTGACACAAAGAGGGGCTGTTTTAGGGAGAGGTCCAGGAGTTCTGCTCTGTGTCTTTTGAATCCTAACAGAGCTTTTCTGCCAGAGTCTGTTCTGTGCTAAGATCGTCCCCTGTTGTATACCGTACGAATCGTAGGATCTGGTATTAAATCTTAGACCAAAAAAAAAAAAAAAAAAAAAAACCTCATCAAATAGAGCATTTAATTAAAACGCAAGATCTGTTTGTCTGTGTTATAATTCAATGTGTCAAAATTAATGCCGCTGTTTTTAATAAATAGAATTACCAATTCGCAAACAGTTTATCACACAGTTCCCAACCACAGAATGGAATTTTAATTATAAAACATTATTTATGGCAATGAAATGATCGTGTTTCATAATATTTGCCAACAGCACAAGTTAGGATTTAAATAGAAAAGCTCTATTAAATAATCACTTCCTCCAGTGGATTCCCTTTTGTCTCATTCGGCTCACCTAGGATAAGGTAAGAACTTTGGGAAAAGACAAAGGACATTCACGACTCTGGCTAGGCTTTAGAAAATAACAAAGTCCTCACTGAAGGCACTTATTTGCAAGATTAAAGGGTTTGAAGTAAAGCCTGAAATTAGTAACTTTTCATCTCCTCTTTCCCAGACAGCCAGTGTTTTGTAATAAAATAAAGACCTTGCGCTTTTAAACCTTCGTGCCAGACAAACTGTGAAACTGAATGCTACTCAATTTTAAATTATTCATACATTCTTAATTGTGATGTTATCCTTATAAATGATAGTAATGGTACCATTTAAAACCTAAAAACCAGCAGGCACCTGCCAGTGAAACGGGTTCATTTAAAGCACAGCCATTGAATCCTTAATATGTGAGGCTATTGGAGAAGACTCAGCTAGGAGAAAGTCAGTAAGACATTGGATTTTACAGTTAGGAATTAGGTGGCTTGACATGATTAGCAGAAGGGAAGTAAAATGCCAGTGCTTAATTTACAGAGAATTTACAGACCATTTGGAAAAATCACTCTGTGCTTGGAGAGTACCTGTGGAAAATTCTAACTCTCCTTATAAGAGCTTTAGCTACAAACAGTTGTTTTTGTATTGTTTAGCAGGGATCGAAATATACTGTGAAGCAAAGAAGACGTGAGATTGTGAATAAAATGACTTGCTCACTTTAAAAATTATGAAAGTTTGTGTGTGTGTACGTGTGTGTATGTGTGTCTGCGTGCATCTGTGTGTGAATGTTAGTGCTTAAAAAAGTTTTTTGAGAAAGATCCATATAACAGTCCAAATAGTTCTTTTAAGAGAAAGAGTATTAAGAGAACACAGTTAAGTCTGTAAAAACTAAGGTCTTTACAAGACATATATACCAGAGTCATTTTACTTTCTCCAACATTTAAAAAAAATTGATGTTGCTTTGAATTCATTTTCAGAATCCTTGTAGTGATATCAACACTTGTCATGGTGTTGGGAGAAGAAATGTCTCTCTGAAATGTGGCCATATTCTTTTGGAACATACTTGTTAAAAAAAATAGAAACTTTTTGAGGTTGTGTCATTTTTAGATGGCCATTTTTATATGCATCAATTTCTATAACCTTTTGAGCAAATTTTTTTTTGCTTTTTTTTTCTGTTTGTGATTTCACATTAAATATCTTTAATAGGAAAAAAAGAATTTAGCTGTTAAATATTTTATTTAACTATCCGTTTTCAGACAGACTAAATAAGTAAGGAGATAAGTAACAGATTTCTATGCATCCAACTTTGAGTCGAGACACGCATGTCTCCAGGTCTCTAATGATACTGTTTCAGGTATCATTAAATGATTCTAGCCTTCATACCATTAAAGGCTTAGAAGAGCGGGTGTTAGTGAATTGCAATTGAAGGCCAGAAATCTGTTATTTATTCCTGAAGCCTTTTCTGGTATCCATCAAAACAGGCACTGTTTATGTCCACAAGTCTAAAAGTTGATGAATATAGGATCTTAACACTATTTTCCACAAAACCCAACCAAAAAGGCTTTTGTTATTGTTCTTTAGTTGTTTATTTGATTATTTGGGTCTGTTATGTGGTCTCATTGAAATGAATTGCTTTTCTACATGCATGTATATGGACAATATTTATTTTTAATTTTTAGTTAGGATAATAAATACAATGGTCAGATAGGCAGCCCAGTAATATTACACCATTAAAATAAGGTGTCTCAGATTTGAAATGTATCCTTTACTTTGAATTTAAAATGTATCCTTTACTTTGAATTTGAAATTTTAGAGTTTTAGAAGTAAATGTAGTTTACATATTTCAAGTATGGGTGCTTGATTCAGACTATTTGGGTTAAGATTCAGGACCTGCTGTTTACTTACCACCTGTATGTTCTTGGGCTTGATGAGGAAAAAATGAGATCAAATAATTAAAGCATTTAGATACGTGATTGACTCCTAGCAACTGTTCAACAGCTATGAACTCATTTGATGGTTAGTTTTTGGAGAAACTAGCTTTGTACATTATTCTATATGGCCTTGCCAGGAAATAATTGGGCCATTAGAATATTGAACAAATAAAATGCAATGAAAATAATCATAGCATAAACTCTATTTAGTTGTCCCACTGCCCCTGAAGTCCTTTGGAGGATAATTCTTACCTTGCTCCTTGGTGAAAGTTCCAGTAGGCCCATGGCTTTCTGCTCATATTTGTGTTAAAAAAGTGATCTTTTGTTTCAAGCTCAACATTCAGTTTCACTAATTGAAAAGATCCGGTTCCAAAAAATAATAAAAAGTCTAACCTAATTTAACCTGAAATCTTTTCCCAACATCTACTTCATCACACTGACAAAGGCTGGCACGTGTGGTGAAAGCACATCACAGTCGGCTATTTCTCCATCCAGCCTCCAAGGTTGCTGAGTTTCATTCTGTGAGGTTCAAAAAGTAGGGGCTAGGAGGAGAAGCAGAGGAGTAGAAAATTCAACCCATGATGCTTTTACATTTATGGTATTTCTCCTTAGCATACCCTTATTTGTATACGTGGAGAACTTCATTTTATTTTTTTAAGAACTAGCTAATTCAACGTTACCTTTTTTTCATATGGCTTTCCTTGATGTCTCCAGTCAGAATTAACTGTCCATCTTTTGTGTTCCCATGGCCCTCTGTAGATTTCTTTATTAGGACATTGCCACTTGACACCACAAGGAATTATTCATAAACCTTTTCCCCTTGATCAACTGTGAACCACATGAAGGAAGGACTGTGTGTACAGCTTGTTCATCCTTTGGGTCTCTAGACCATAGCACAGCTTCTGGAACATAGCAGGTCATAGCTAAATTGAATTTTTAATCTCATTTGGACAGACTGGAATGGTATTTACTTTTAGTAGAGTAAAAATTTACACTTAGAAACCACTTGAGCTCCCTTGTCCTCTCAGTCTGTAAATGTATGAGTGCAATGTTTTTAGTTTATACAACAGTTCAGGCTCCTTCCTCATATTTGGAATGATTCTTTCTTGGAAAACTTAAGTGTTTAATTCTCTTAATTTTGATAATACAAATTTCCCAGTAAGCAAGTTTTCTTGGCCTAAGGAATTTATTTCCTTTGGATAGTTCAGATGCTGGCTTAAAACTTTAAATTATTTCATATGTAATCATTTTATTTATAAAAATATAATAGAGTATAGAAAATTTGAAAAATAGACAAAATAATTCATAATGAAATTTCTCACACGGGGATGGAAAAATATTTTAACATGACTGCTAAATTTGGCAGATTTGTCATGACTCCAAGGCAGCAAATTGAGAAAGACTCTTTGGCCACATCTGGCCACAGTACCTGTAATTGATTTATAATGTCTGCCGTGATGCAGAAAGGAGTGCCATGTATGTATATGCCATCCTCATCCTAACATAACCACTAATCGCATGGTAAGAATTTCTTTCCAGTCATTTTCACTCATGTAAATTATTTATGCCATTGTAGTTACAGTGTTAAACAACAATTCTGAAGTCATTTCTATACATGGCTTGAAGTATAAACATTACCAATTTCTAAGTCCTCTACTTGCCCGCCTCATTTCTACTTCTACTTCTGAATTTATTGAGATTACCAACCCTTTATGAATTACTCGTAGTATACAAGATGGGCAGGGATATTCTATCAATTCTAAAATTCCATGTAGGAGAAATACACATAGGCAAAAGTGCTACTTATATCAACTCTATAATGAAATATCAAAATTATGTTAACTATAAGTAGTTTGCTAATTTTAAATATTAGTTTGTAATTTTGGATTTTAATTAGCTTTAATTTAAAATGAATAGAATTAGCATCATACCCTTTCTTGATGGTAAAACTATTGGAAAAAATTTTGATAAACTTATGAAGAGAATATTTTCATTTCTGTCATATTTCCTACATGGGCAAATAATCTTAAATACATCTTATGGAAGGCAAGAGGATGGGCTTTACGGATGCCTGGTAGATAGATAGATAGACATATATATATACACACATACATAAATTTGAACACTCCATTTTGGTTTTTTTAATATTTAAAAGTTTTTAATACAATTTTTAAAGATTTCTTTCCATTTACAGTTATCACAAAATACTGGCTCTATTGCCTGTGTTGTACAATACATTACATCCTTAAGCCTATCTTACACCCAGTAGTTTGTGTGGACATTTCATTTTGATTGGCAAGTTTCTGTTCAGAAATTACCACATAATGTGTCCTAAAGATTAGGGTGATGGTTACATTTTTAAAGACAACATTAATTATATGTTAATTTTATACTACATTTACATCATATATTTTATTAGACATTTTATTTTGAGAAAATTGTAGATTTGCATGTGGTTGTAAGAAATAATAGAGAGATCCCATGTACGCTTTACTAGTTTTCCCCAATGGTAACCTCTTACAAAACCATAGTAGCATCATGTCATAACCAGGATATCAAAATTAATGCAGTCAAAATACAGAATAGTTCCACCATCAAAAGTATCCCTACCATTGCTTTTTATAGCCTCACATAGCCCCTCTGCCACACCCTGCCCCTTTGTATAATTTTGTCATTTCAAACATTTTATATAAATGAGATTATGCAGTATGAAACCTTTTGGGGATCAGCTTTTTTTCACTTAGCATTAATTCCTGGAAATTCATTCAAGTTGTGTGTATCAGTAGTTTGTTCCTTTTTGTTGCTAAGTAGTATTCCATGGTACGGATGTATCATAGTTTGTTTAACCATTTACCCATTAAAGGATGTACGAGTTTTTCCATTATTTTGACTTTTACAAATAAACTGTTAAAAATATTTGTGTACAGATTTTTGTGTGAGCCTAAGTTTTCATTTCTTTGAGCTAAATACCCAAGAGTTGAATTGCTGAGTTATATGATAGTTAGCTGCATGTTTAGTTTTATAAGAAACTTCCAAAATGTTTTGAGAATGGCTGTACCATTTTGCATTCTTGTCACCAATGTATGAGTGGTCCAGCTTCTCCAAATTCTCACCAGCATTTGGTGTTGTCATTAGTTTTTTCCCCTAGACATTCTAAGTGTCTAGTAGTATCTCATTGTGGTTTTAATTTGCATTTCCCTGATGTTTAATGGTGTTGAACATCTTTTCATGTGCTTATTTGCCATCTGTCTATCCTTTTAGTGAAATATATGATCATGTATTTTGCCCATTTTCTAATTGATTTTTTTAAATTCTTGACTTTTGAGTTCTTTTTTCTTTTTTTTTTTTTTTTTTTGGTATATGCTAGATGCCAGTCTTTTGTCAGGTATGTGGTTTGCAAATATTTTCTCTCATTTTATAGTCTGTCTTTTCACCCTCTTCATGTGGGCTTTTACAGAGCAAAATTTGAAATTTCAAGGATATTCAATTTGTCAATTTTCTTCTTAAGAATAGTGCTTTAGTGTCAATTATAAGAACTCTTTGCCTAGTCTAAATCCTGAAGCCTTTCAATTATTTTTTTTTAAAGTTTTTTTTCTTAACTTTTTCTAAATGTTTTAAATTAATGACCTATTATGAGTTAAATTTTGTATAAGGTGTGAGATTTAAGTTGAACTTCATTTTTTGACTATGGATACCCAATTGTTCCAGCTCCATTTGTTGAAAAGGCTAACTCTACTCCATTGGATTGTTTTTGCACCTTTGTAAAATTTAGATTGGCATGTTTGTGTGAGTCTGTCTGGGCTTTCTAATTTGTTCCATTGATTTATATGTCTATCCTTCTGTCAGTATCACATAGGATTTTGATTATTGGCACTATCTAGTAGGCCTTAATATCTAGGAGAGTATTTCCTCCCACTTTCTCTTCTTGCTCAAGAGTGTTTTCATTATTCTAGGGCCTGTGCTTTTTCATAGAAATCTTAGAATAAGCTTGTCTATGTCTGCAGAAATCCTTTCTGAGATTTTAATAAGATCTCCATTAAGCCACAGATCAATTTAGGGAGAGCCGACATCTTTACTATGTTGAATGTTCCCATCTATGAACATGGCATGTCTCTCCATTTACTTAGATCCTTCTTTCATCAACATTATGTTATTTGTAACTTAGCCCTTGTACATATTTTGTTAGGTTTATACCTAAACCTCACAAAAAGTAAAAGTAAAGTAGTTTACTTTTTTGGAGTACTTGTATATGGTATTGTGTTTTTAATTTTGTCTAATGTTTAAAATTCTTCAGTGGTCCAATGGTTTTCTCTCTCCCTCTCTCTCTCTAATTTTAAGGAGGATTATATGACCATTCACTTTTGGGGAATGCTTAGACTTCTATTATCATTTCTTTCTTATCTTAAAGAGCTAATAAAAAACAGAAAGCATAACCTAGTATTACTATTATTAGCAGAAATGTATGACATTATCTAAATCCACATGTACCTACATTATTTGAATGAGTGATGCTCAAGCAAATATGAATGACATGGACAAAATAGAGACTTACATGCTGGAAGATAATTAAATTGTAATATCAGCTGTTGAAACTTTGGCCTCCATATTTTGCGATGGTGCATTTATATCAATATAACTTTTTATTTAAGCACTTCCATTACTACATGAGCATACATATAAAATATACATATGGATAATAGTACTGTAATATATATTATGAAACAGGCATGAAATATCTCAGAATTTTGTAACAAATGAGATAAACATAAATAGAAATTCCTCATCATTCTTCTCTTCTCTCAAAGGATCATTTGTACACTCAAGAAGTGTGTCCATCACACTTTGGAGAATGCAAGTTTAACAACCATATTCAAAGGGTGGTTACTAAGGGAGACATGATGATCCAAAAGGAGGTCTCAAGTATTGTGGTCCAAGCTTAACTCTGTTCAGTATTTTTATTGATGTGGTTTTCTTTCTATCTATTCAATCTGTCTCTGTCCAATCTATCGTGCACACATCAGGCAAAGTGATCTTTATAAAATTTATAATTTGGACCATATCATTTTTCTATTTAAAGTCTTACAATGACTTCCTATATTATGCAGAAAAAAAAAATCCAAATCCTTTATGACAGCCTGCATGATCTTGTCCTGCCTAACTATCCTCCCTTATTTCTTGCTAGTGCCTCTTATATTAAGCCTTACAGCTCTGGCCTTCAGACTTTATCTCAAACACTCTGAGCTTTGTTTTCTTGGTCTGCAGTGTGATTTTCTCAGATCTTCCCTTCGTTGCCTCTTGCAACTTAACATTAAGGTTTCAAATTAAACGTGAATTCCTTTATGTTGTCTTCCTTAAACTCTCAGTTTAAAGAGAGTTTCTCTACCTTTCACCTCCTATTCCCTGTTATTCTTATTCTCTGTCTCAGCACCCTCCATTACACTGACACAAATGGTAATTATTTTTGTTTATGTTTTACATCTATTTCCCCCAAGTGACTGTAAGCCACAAGAGGGCATGGTCCTTATCTCGCCTACTCACCTTTGCATAGCATATAATATGGGTTCAATGAATACGTTCAGAGTGAATAAATCAACATGGAAGATAAGTAGAAGTTAAGAAGAAACAAAACTGGAATATATGTTTATGCTTATATTTTACTTCAAAACTCAATTGTGTATAATTTCCAACAAACAGCAAAAGATCCTTTCATATTTACCATAAGCCAGCACTGCCATGGTTGAAAAATTAAAGTAGAAAAGTAATGTTTAGAACCAAGGAGATGATAACTTTAGTGTATTATGCTTTCATTAGGCAATGCCGGACGTAATGTGTAGGTGATATATATATGGCTTTGCTTCAGTGTTTTTTTGCTTTTCACTAAGCTGTCGTTTGTATTCAATAGAATTCACCCATTTTATGTGTGGTTTGATATGCTTTATTAATTGTATAAAATCATGTAAACACCACTATCAAGATATAGGACTGTTATTAGGGTGATATTTCAAAAGGGAAATTCAATTACCTGAAGTGTATGTGGAAGAAGAAGATCAAGATTATGGAGTAATTAGAACTGATGCATACTGGAGACTGATGGAAGGAATTTGGCATATTTTTACTTGGAGAAAATTCAACAGTGAAACATCACAAAGTTCTCCACATATTTGAAGGGCCATCATTTGAAAAAAAATAATTAGATAATTTTTTGGTATTCTTAAGGAACAGAACTAAAAAACAATATGTGAAGACTACAGGCAGGCAAATATTAGCTTAACTATGGGGAAGATGTTTTAGGAATTGGTGTCTTACAAAGTAATGAGATCCCAGTAGTTGCAAGTATTTAATCAAAAGTTTAATATGTTAGGAATTTTATAGCAAAATTTTCTAAATTGGATGGAGGTTAGGATGATCTCTAAACCTGCTCTTGCAAAATATTTGTTGAATGAATGAGATCACTGAGGTAGTTAGCAGGCTCAGATGGTGAAATACTCACTGGAGAAGGGGATTTGAGTTGAAGGAGGGAGGCCTTGGGGGTTTCAATTAGGTACAAAGGAAAGTAAGTGGAAGTAACAGAAGAAAAAGTATTGATATTAGAAAGGCAAAGGTATACAACAACATATTTCCAATCAAAATGGATTGTTCTAAATAACCACTTGGATTTTATGGAGCACAGGCCACTGAAATAGGAAGAAAAATAGTACTCTCTTACATTACTTTCCTTATCCTCTCTTTATTCCTAAAATGGATTTACACATAACAGAAGAAAGGTTTTTATCTATTTGAACAAACTCCCTGGTCTCTTAAGCAGGACTAATGATCTTAAATTTGGAAATGACATACAGCTACAAACAAATATATATTTTTCATTTAAAAACACCATGTAGATTTGCTTTTCTTTCAGGCAGATAATGGGCCTTTTTTCCCTCATAGTTCAACTCACAAAGAATTGGTAGATTTTCTCTATAATTTGCTATTATCCTAAAACTCAAAAGCAAACCCAAATGCCATCAGTGGTTATAAGCTGTGATGTGTTTGAAAATGGAAATTTGACCACTTCAAACAGAAAAATCTTCATTTCCATTAGAGTTTTATGAACTGTCTGATTGTAAATCAGGGTAAAACGTACACTATTCTGTAGCCTGCTAGGATACACCAGGAAAGATGATGAAAACAAAGGCAATTATTTGTACTAGAAATAGCATATTTCATTAGGCATGTCATGCATGAATATAGCCACATTGGTGCACGTTGCCTTTTGCTGGATTTATACCCTCCAACTTATAGAGAGTTCTTCTGTTTTAGTTAAGGAAATTTGCCTCTGGATATCTTTCTTGTGTATATCTTTTAATTATGCATTAAAAATACAACATTTTATAAATCACCAACATTCAATAAACTAAACAGTCAATTAATTTGGTAATCATGTTCCCCATCAACTCACAAAAGACTACACATTAAAAAAACAAAGATAAGTTATTCTTCATTACTTTTGCAAAGAAAAATAAGGATAAATGTTAAATAAATTACTTTTGTAGTATTAAACATAGGTAAAAAGCAAAGTTTAACAGATCGTTCAGAATTGACAGGAGTGACAAAATATTTTATTAGAAACAGAAGGATGTAAATATGGTTCTGAAAAAGAATCAGAAAAAGTGAAAGAATCTTACACAGAAAAATGATGGAAATGTAACTGCAAAGTTATGGTTCTGAATCGCCAAGCTAGTGACCAACCTAGACAAAATATAGGCTATTTTGTTTTTCTTACTGAGATAAAAACAATGTGAGTAGAAAGCCAAAAGTTTTAGACTTTTGTTCTTTTTGAGGGAACTGACAACAAATATTCCTGAATGAAATAGAAGTGTTTGCCCAGGCAGTTGGCATAAATGAATGTTCTCAAAATGAGTTTACTGGAACATTTCTTCTTTTGTGTAGTTCAGAAATACAGGCATAAAGGGCAGGATCTTCCTTTCTCTAGATTCAAGATCTTCATATACCTCCATACTGGATGTAGGAACAGACCTTTGATTATCTGTGCTATCTGGGGATAGATTATCTGGATTTGGTTATCTAGGCTTGCTAGTGGTTTTGTGTTATTATTGTAGGTTGAGAAATCTTCACATCTGTGCAATCCTTGATGCTTTTTTCTGTGCAGTAGGGTTGTAATATGCCCATTTGGGGCATACTTGGAGGTTCACTCTACCACTTTTAAGTTATGTTATTTTGGATAAGTTATTTATCTATTCTGAGCTTCAGATTTTCACCATGAAATGGGTTTTAATAATACCCACTTTAGAAGGGTTGATGTGAAGACTAGAGAATGCATGTAATTGCATCTAATGTAGTGTCAAGTTTATAACACATGAAACAAAGGTAAACCATTATATTTATTGTTAAGGGAGATATAATTAGAAGATCATCATCATGTTTGGAAGGAAGGAATGTGATTCATTTGTTGGTTATTTGGTCAAACCCGAAAGGTACCAGATTCAGCTATATTGGGAAATTTGCAATCTTGGCTCTAAATATTCTCATCTTCATTCATTTTTAGTTATTCATTCAACAAGCATCTGTTGAGTGCCCACTATGTTTCAAGCACTACTCGAAATCCTAAGTATAGTCAGCCCTCAGTATCGAGAGGGGATTGGATCCAGGACCCCTCACCCACCCACCCACCCAAAACCAAACTCTACAGATGCTCAACTACCTTATATAAAATTGTGTAGTATTTGCACATAGCCTAGGCACATCCTCTCATAAAATTTAAATCATTTCTAGATTACTTATAATACCTAATACAATGTAAATCTATGTAAATAGTAGCCAATGCATGGCAAATTCAAGTTTTGCTTTTTGGAACTTTCTGGAATTATTTTTTTCCTAATATTTTTCACTCAGGGCTGGTTGAACATGCATATGCGGATGCAGAACCCACAGATACAGAGGGCTGACTATCTACCAAGATGACTAGAATATAGTCAGATTCTCCATCTGTTCCCATTCCAGTGGGAGAGACAGATTCAGAAAAAAACAAAATTACATTAAGTGCATTTGTGGAGGTACAGATAACATACTGTAAGAACCTAAGGAGCAAGCATTGAAATCCTCTTGGAAAAGTCAGGGGAGTTCCTAAGCAGAGGTGAAATTTGAGAGGAATTTTAAAGATGAGCAGCAGCTTGCCAGGAAGATAAGACCGAGAATACTCCTGAAAAAAGAGTCCAGCAATATGCAAAAGCAGGAAATTGAGGAAGAGCAAAACATGGAAGATGGACCGCTTGTGACTGAATGTAATTGTTATCACATGGTGGGAGTAATAGAAAATGAAGCTTTAAAAGTATATAGAGATCCTGACACCATTCCATGGAAACAGGGGTGGCCCTGAAGATGTTTAGCAGAAATCAGATACCAGATTTGCATTTTACAAAGATCCTTTTGGCATCAGTTTTGAGGATGTATCTGATGGACAGGAAGTAGATACAGGGAACCAACTGGAAGTCATGAGAGTGTTTCCCCTCCTAGAATCTATTTCTAATAATTTAGTATTGAAATGATTGTTAATCCATTCCAATTAACTTTTACACATTACCACTGTATGTAACTGCCCATTAATGAAAGTGGTCACTATTGCTTCAAAAATATTTCTTATGTCACCTTTCCCCGAAGTCTTTTGTTCTACATAGCAAAAATAAATTAGTAAGGTGAGGTGAAAAGTCAAATATAGCTATGATCTTCTGTCTATTTAAGTTTTTCTCCCAACAAAGTTCTTTTGCTATCTGTGGAATTATACTATACAAATGTGTATAGTCTATATGCATATTTAAATAATAAAACAAATACCACATATAACCAAGACCTAGTGTAAGAAATAAAATTTACCAATACCTTTCAAAGCCACTTATATGCCTTCCCCATCACATTCTCCCCCTGCTCCATTATCTAGAATTTTGCATACCTCTTCTTTTACTTTCCATAAGAACTTGGTAGTCTTGTGGTTTCTTTGTTTAAACTCTTTCCCCTGCCCCCATGCCAACCTAAGAGAGGATTAAGATTTGTAGTGCCTACCCTGTGTCTGATTGATGTACATGAGAATATTCCCCAGTTGGTATTATAACACAGAGTTGGTGAGGTGAAAGCACATTTTATGTTAGCACAGATTCAAAAATACTTGGAGCACTGGAATGCACATATGTTATCTTTGAACTCCTGCCAAATCATAAAAGAATGTAAAGAAATATAAAAACTACTCTACTACATAGAATGAGATATGGCCAATAACGTACATTCTTTGGTATCAGTCATTCATATTTTCCTTGAAACAATATTGACTATATTAATTACTACTCTAAGATTCTAAAAACACTTCTTGAGGTCAATAATAACTTTTTTCTAGGTCTTCTTTGACATTTTATATAACACAGTTTCTACAAAGCCCTTTAAATAGTTTCCAGCACAGACTAAGTACTTAGCAAACATTAGCTCAGTGTTGTTGCTGCTACTGTTATTGCTGCTATTGTTAGTATTATTGTCACCTCTGTTCCTCCAGTGATATCCTACTATTCTATTGAAAGAAATACAGTGGTGGGAGATGTTACTGTACAATTTGGGAAATTCTTGCTACATTAATGGTAAAACACTACTTTCAGTATTTTTAGATTTTTGCACATACGTGGGAATTCAGTGACCCTATAATTAAATTTTTGTGCAACCTTTCTCTCTTCCCATTTCCATCAGTGTAATCATCCCTTATTCAAACATCCTTTTCATATTATTTAAAACATGAAAGCAACAGCTCATCAATATTTCTTTTCTTCCTGAGCCGACTGAGCCAGACCTGACATGGCTCTAGGTAGGGTCACATGACTGATGCTGTCCAATTAAATGTGTCACTTCTGGATGGAAGCAACGCGAAGCCTCTGCATGATTCCCCTGTCTCTGTTCGTTCAGTAGTAATCACAGAAATTGTTTGTTGGGAAGGTGGGGCAGCAAGATTAAAACACCTTAGGTTGTTATGTTGCCACACAGAAGACAGCTGCCCAGGAGGGTGACCTGACCTATAGCACACTTTGCATCAACTAGAAATAAATGGTAGGTGTTAAGCCACTGAGATCTTGCTGTGGTTTGTTATCTAGTCTGTCTTGATTAGTACAAAGTACTACTTTATTTTTTATGCACAACTAATACTGGCATTCTTGTCTTAAAGAAAAAGAGCACATTACTCGTCTTAATGGCCTCTCACTGTACTGAAAGGATGAAAACTTAGGAGATAAATATTTATTGCTGTTGGAGTTCACTTGCTTTTATTCAGTATTCTAATGGTTGTTTTCAGATATTTAAGCACATATAATAAACTGACCATAACATTTCACCAGTTTAACATACAATACTGAACATCACATGATAATTTATTGTGGGGATTGGTGTTGGCTATGAATATACATAGACAGATATATTCATCTCTAATCCTTTTGCCATCACAAATGAAGTAATCTAGATGATGATGATCTTGCTAATTACTAAGAATAGGATCTAACATTAAACTCAACCAGGTTATTTTGTGAATGGCGGTTGCTTGTGGGTGGAAAACTTTTTATCTAGCACTGAACAAGCCACAACAAATGCTGATTGGACATAGTTTGTGTCAGGCAGCTAGACTAAGTTATGCTGCAGGAAGAAATTACCTCAGAAGTGGCTTACAACAAGTTTAATACCCACTTGTACTACGTATCTGTTTTTGGTATATGGCTCTGCTGTGAGTCATCATCTTCATTCTGGGATCCAGGCTGAAGGAACAACCACTACCTGGGATATTTCTGATCTTTTGGCAGGAGAAAAGAGATGATTAGAATCACACAATCACTTCTCTTAGAAGTCACACATATCTTTCCTCACATCCCACTGGACAAAGCAAGTTAAGTGATCAAATATGATGTCAACGGGGTAGAAGTAGATAATTCTCCCACAAGAATGGGCAACAAGTATTTTGAACAGTAATACAGTCTAGCCCAAGCTTAAACAGGAGTTTGTGAGGGTAGAGGTAGGGTCAGAAGGGTAAACTTTTGGGCATTTGCATGAGCACATGGTCGGTGTCAGCAATGCTTGTAGTAAATTGGATAGTTGAGAGCAACAATGAATATAATCAAGGAGTCTGTTTAAGAGTCTAATCTCTATCCCACACTGAAATCAGAAAATAGGAAGCCCACAAAAGTAGAACTGAAAAAAAAAAGGCACCAGGTAAATATTAACAGGATTAAGACAAGAAAATCTGAGATGTATTTCTAGCTTAAAATCAGACCTTAAATTTTTTAAACTTTGTATTATATAAAATTTCAAATAGAGTCACAAATAGAATAACAATGAACCCCTTATACACATATCTTATATCTTCAACAGTTATTAAAGTATGGCCAATTTTGTTTCATTGCTTTCCTTCACAAAATCCTGGTCAGATTACCTGACCAGTTACTGGATCAATTACTAAACAACATTGTTAATACATTGGGGTAGATTATATTTGCAGAAAAGGCCATGATATGTTCTGTTCTGCAGTTCATTGAGAAGAATATGGTAGAAGTGACTTCTGATCTAGATCATGAAAAGAGATAAACTTTCTGCCTGACTTTCTCTCTCTCTCTCTTTCTTTCTCTCTCTCTCTCAAGATTCATGCCTTGGGATCTCTGAGCTGGCATATGTCTCTCTTCCCTGAAGCCATCAAGTTGGAGAGACCAAGTGGAGATAGAGATGCCCAAGTTATCCCAGCTGTTCCATCTCTCATTTAAGTCTTTCTAGCCAGGCATCAACTTGCAAATTTGTGAGCCTTAAGATGATTCTAATTTCTAGGCTTTGAGCCATCCTAGCTGACACAAACTAGAGTAGAGTAAGTAGTCCCAACAAAAAAATAAATATTGTGTTGTTTTACCCACTAAGTTTTGTGATGGTTTGTTACAGAGCAATTGATAAGAACCATCAAGGAATTCAGTTCAGTTTGCTTCAACAGGTATACATAGATTCCCCACTATATGCCAGGCATTGTGGAAGATTATAGAGAAAAAGTAAATAAGACATGGTTTCTGCCCTCATGTAACTTACAATTTAAAATTGAATATAGAAGTCATGATTATCAAGGCTCTATTAAATAGAGTCTTAAGAAAAATATTCACTACTTATTATACATGTGTCATATTGCCAGGCATTATACTAGATGTTTTACATAATTTTTTTCACTGAGCCTGATATGAATCCTATGAAATAAGCATTTGGAGCCTTACTTTGCACTTGGACACACTGAAATTCAGATAAAATAAGTAAAGTGCTCAAAGTAATCCAGTAAATAAATGGCAGAGCTGTAGCTTCTATCCAGATATGCCTGATACACATATTGTTGTTGTTGTTTCTCTATATTAGAACCTTTCAAATATTTTGAAGAATTTGTTTCAGTTTAACAGGGCAAAGTTTACTCATTTCCACTTTAATTCCACCCCTAATCAGAAATAATACTTAAAGTACACTATTTCATGGTCCTCAGCAGCTGCAAAGGCTGTTGAGGTCCTCAGCGGCACCTCAAGTTTCAGCAGCGAGGGACCAGGGCAGGCAGAGATGGTGGCTGGAGCTGGTGGTGTACACATAATAAGCTGTGGGGTCCAGCTGCGGGTGCCTGTGTAGTGGTAGGAGCCAATTGCGAACACACACGTAGTGGTCAGGGTCAAGGTCAGCAGCAAGGGCCAGGACCAACTGCAGATGCACTGACAGCTGTGTGGGTTCTGGCTCTTTGGGGTGTACTCCTGTGATTGTAGAGTCTCACCACCAGCACATGCACAGCAGCAGAAGCTGGTGAAGGGAGTTGGGCTGGCAGTGTGCAAGTACACAGTTGGAAGGGCTACTTGCACACTAACCCAGCAGTGGAGGTCAATGACAGGGGACAGCCTGAAGCTGAGCCCACAGCAACTGTGGGGCTCTGGATATTGGAGTGCATTAGTGAGGCTGCAGTGTCTCACCCTGGGGGCATGACAGTGAGGCTGGTGTCAGAAGTCAGGCTAGGGGCACGCAGGTACATAGCCGGTGGGGCTAGCTCTAGGTGTGCCCAGCTCTAGGTGTGCCCAGTGGTGCAGGCCAGTGACAAGAGGTAGGGCCAAATCAGGGACCACAAGCAACTCGGGGGCCCTGTTATCAGTGTGTACTCTTATGCCTGCAAGATCTCATCATAGGTATGCAGTGGAGACCAGCGACAGGGGTCAGGCCATGGGCATGCACATGAACAGCTGGATGGGGTCTAGTTGCAGGTGAGCCCAGCGGTGCAGGCCAGTGACAGAGGAAGATAGGGCTGCATCTGGGCCCACACGCAGCTGTAGGGGCCTTGGCTGTAGGTGTGCACTGGAGGCTAGTGACAGTGGTGAAGGGGTCTGTCTCAGGGATCGAAGCTGGCATCTTATGATGCACAGAGGCCTTGAAGGGCTGCTGGAGCAGATCCCGGGCTCAGATGGGGCACAGGTAGGCAGCCAGCAGGGACTCAGGTGACTGGTGTCTGCAAAGGCAAATACCTGTGAAATCTGCAGGGGATCCACAGCAGCTGTGCTGGCTGCCATTGGTGTCTCCAGTGGTGAAAGCAGCTGCGGTCCTCTGCAGAGCAGGTCACTGTGACCCATGGTCACCCCTGCTACGAGGCTGATCCTTAGAGCCCCTACTCTTCTTCCTTGTTCTTAGCCATCTCTATATGTCTCAGCTTCGCTGGTCTCTGGGTAGGGTGAAATCAAAGTGAGTCCTTCATGTGGCTCCCCAAAAGACTGCAGAACCTGGTCGCTCACCCTGCTCTCCCTTTCCTGGTGAAAGGAACTCTTTCTAGCTGGAGCGCCCCCTCTTGGTGCTGTACAGTGCCCGCCTAGGGGATCAGATGATGCAGGGAAAATACAGTTGTTCTTCCTTCCCTTTTCATTCAGTTATTCTCAGGTTTTTTGTTTCACTGTGTTACTGATGTTTCTTAAGTGGACTTCTGCGCTCTCCCTGAACTATTCTTCACGGATAGCTGTCTAATTGTTGATCTTTCTGACCATGGAGGCTGGGGTCTCCTACTCTGCCATTTTGGTCCCTTTCCTTCTGTCTTGAAATGTGTTTGTTTATTTGGCTTCAGGGATACCGTAATACTATATTTCCTACTTCACTGGCCTTTCCTTCCCAGTTTCCTCTGTTTGCTTCCTCTGCTCCATCTCTAAGATCGGAGGGCCCTCGGGGCAAGGCTCTGCTCCCTTTTATTTTTTCTATGGGTATAAACTTTTTAGGTGAGGTCTTTTAGTCTCCGAGCTGTAATGAATCTCAAATTTATCTCCGGTGTCAACTTGGCATTCTTATAGGCATGACTCTAAGACTCTACAAATCAAAACATGGCCAAAGGAAAACTTTTATTCTCCTCGCCCCAAAGGACAGGTTCCTCTCCTATCCTTGCCTATCTGAGTAGATGGACCCATATCTACTTGCTGATCACCAAAAATCTTGGCATTATCCTTTCTATTAGTTCTGTTACCATCTTTTCTACAAGTATATCCTGTGAATTCTACTTCCAAAATATATTCCAAATTCACCCAGTTCTTTGAACTGCCCCTACGTCTTCCGGTTCAAGCCATTTTCTCTTGTTTGGACTACTGTAACAATCCGCTAACAAGCCTTGTGTTTAAACTCTGATTCTATGATTCTCCCCACTGAAGCCTGAGAGAGCTTTTGAAATCCTACACTGTACCCATATTTCTAGGCTTAAGAACTTCTAGGAACTTCTAATAGAAAAAAGCTTATTTTTGCCCTTTGACCTTTGCACGAACTCTTCATTTTACTTGGATGTTCTTCCCATAGATTTTTACCACAGTTAGCTGCTTTGTGTCATTCAGATCTTTGCATAAATATCACATCCTCAGAGATATCTTCTTAAATCCTCAGTCTAAATTTGCATTCACTGTAACATTGCACTCTTAATTTTCTGCCAAATACTTACAACTACCTGAGAATCTTCTTGGTTATTTGTTGATTTTTTATGAGTTGCAGTGCAAGCTCCATGATAACAATGATATTCTCTGTGTCTTTTCCCCTATGTCTCAGAATCTATGTCTATTGCTGTCACATGTAGGCACATATTTTTTGATGAAGAAAAAAATGATTGGGTCTCATAAGTGGACATACACAAAAATTATAAAATAATTTAGGAATAAATTTACCCTATCTGCATTAACAACCGACATCTGGGGAACCACATTCACAGTGGAAAAACTGATGGTGTAGAATGAAAAATAGTCACTAAGTTCTGTTTACTTAAGTAGCTGTGAAGTGGCAAGATGCTATAAAAAAATGCATCAAGAGAAGGAGCCCATCAAGACTGGCAGAAAAAAACCAGTGTGGCCAAAAGTTCCAAGTTAAGTAGAAGTTTACCAAAAATCTGAACCTGTTGTGTGAAGCACATAGACACATTTTATTAGCACCACTTATGAGTCACAAATAGCAGTGAATGGAAATAGACACATTTTATTAGCACATTTCCAGTGAATGGAAATAGACACATTTTATTAGTACCACTTACGAGTCACAAATAACAGTGAATGGAAAGGCAAGAAACTAACCCCAAGTCAACTGTTGTCTCTGAAGACAAGTTCATAGGAATCCTGTTGTGCTGGAGTGGCAATAGGAAGTGACAGTGTGACATCTTAAGAAGTACATTATGTTGAGCTCAAGAAGAAAGCAAGTTGAGTAGAAAATACTATATAAATAGCAAACAAATCACAATAGAAGGAAATAATTGCCATTGCTGGTATTCAGAATGACTAGATTATGCATTTTGGTAGGCAGCTTTAAAGAAATAAATCCTTTCTATCCAAATTGGTGCAGCAGGCAATTAAACAAATATTTTTCAGTAATGCATTATAGAAGCAGAAAAGAAAGAACATCTCATTAGTTAATTTGGCCAAATGTTCAGTGTATTTGATGTCAGGTGCTCAGTTTCAGCCAGACTCCTGAAATTTACAATTCAACCAAATAAAATATTAGCTGAATATTTAACAATTGGTGAAGAACTCAACTTGTTAAACATTTTTTTTCTATGTATTCTCTTTGCTCTAAACCTGTTGGATTGTTGCATAAACAAAGTAGAAGTTTGCTTTAAGCAACATGGACTCCATTCCTTTCATACCCATCAGTTTTGATAACTGAGGCTTGTCACCCTTACATAGCAATGTGGCCTACTCTTTAAACAAAAATTTTAATAGAATGGTCAGGAAAACAACATAAACCCAAAATTCATCAACACTCTTCAAATAAGTTCTCAATCTTTAATGTGAATGAGTAGAACAATTCTTATGTCAATCAGATGGTTCTTGACTGTTGGAGCCTGATTAACATTGCACAGGATGAAATAGATAGAGGGGGTGTACGCTCACAGGGAACAGAGTTCAGAGAGTCTGAAGAGAGGAAAGGATTATACTTAATAATGGATATATTTTTGAACTCCTTAGGAATGTTTTGTTGCCTTGTGACTGCAGAGCACTGTGGGATTTTGCTATACTGTGTTTCCCTAGGGTCTTATCATTAGATGGTTACCTAATTAGCACACAGCACATTCTTGCCTATGTTCTATTTGCACTGCAGATGCTTTCATTTCATACATCATTCACAACCTGCAGCAATTACAAAGTGGTAAATGACCTTATGCGATAATTACACTAATAGATCTGTATTGTTTCATTTGGAGAAGACTGTTTGGAGAAATGAGGTGCCTGAAAGACACAAAGAGTAGTTGCAATTATGTTCTTTCTTTAAATCTGCAACATAAAGCAAGAAAAAAGATAACTTTTGTCATAAAAGTTCATCATATACTCAATCTAGTGAAATCCTCAGGTAGAAATTTCTCTTAGAACGAATATAAACTTCCTGCTAATGTCTCAAGGTTGTACTTTTTCTTGGACAAATAGTATTTGGATTTATCAACTAGAACTGATATTTTAATAAATCAATAGTGTCCTGGACTGTTAAAATCAAGAAAAAGAAAAGAGGATGATTATTTTCCCTTAAAACTGCTTGAAACCAGTCTTGTTTTTCTAATAGTTGTAAAAATCCACAAATAAGCTATGATCCTTGTCTTGAAAATGGCTGCAAGCCAAATCAGTAGCAATTTTCAAGAGAAATGTACATTCATAAAAGATCGATGCCAATACAGAAAAAAAAAGAGACAAAAAATTGGTCAGTGCTAGTTTCTTCCCTCCCCTCCCTTCCTTCCATATAATGAGGCACCTTAGGAAGTTGCGTTGAGATGATTCCCAGAAAGTATTTGTATAATATAAAAACACTAATAAGACAATCTAAAAACTTATAACCAAGTGTATACATAGAATTTATTAATTTGACCTATATTACTGTCTTCCCCCCATCCCCCCACCCCGGGACTTTACTTATTTAGTTAGTTAGTTAGTTATATTTTTTTAACATCTTTATTGGAGTATAATTGCTTTACAATGGTGTGTTAGTTTCTGCTTTATAACAAAGTGAATCAGCTATACATATACATATATCCCCATATCTCCTCCCTCTTGCATCTCCCTCCCACCCTCCCTATCTCACCCCTCTAGGTGGTCACAGAGCACTGAGCTGATCTCCCTGTGCTATTCGGCTGTTTCCCACTAGCTATCTATTTTACATTTGGTAGTGTATATAAGTCCATGCCACTCTCTCACTTCGTCCCAGCTTACCCTTCCCCTCCCCACGTCCTCAAGTCCATTCTCTACGTCTCTGTCTTTATTCCTGTCCTGCCCCTAGATTCTTCAGAACCATTTTTTTTAGATTCCATATATATGTGTTAGCATATGGTATTTGTTTTTCTCTTTCTGACTTACTTCACTCTGTATAACAGACTCGAGGTCCATCCACCTCACTACAAATAACTCAATTTCTTTTCTTTTTATGGCTGAGTAATATTCCATTGTATATATGTGCCACATCTTCTTTATCCATTCATCTATTGATGGATGTGCTTCCATGTCCTGGCTATTGTAAATAGAGCTGCAATGAACATGACTCTTTTTGAATTATGGTTTTCTCAGGGTATATGCCCAGTAGTGGGGTTGCTGGGTCATCCACAGAAATAATCTCTACCCCTACTTTCTGGATCTGTTGCTGACGTATGTGAAAACCCTTTACGACTTAGTCTGTGATATATTAACTATCTTCACTAATGACATTCACAAAATATTGACTCAGTTTCAGTTTTCTTTGTACTGATCAGAAGCTTAAAGGTGAGTGAAGCACCACAGTATTTTTTCTGTACCTTAAGCAATTGTCAGGTGAAAACTATAATTAAAATAATTAATGTGATAGAGTAAAGAAAACATTAGCTTTATCATTAGAAGGGATGTATTTTAGTCCTTGTATAGCTAATGCTTCATTGGATTTGAAATAATTAAACAAGAAAAGTTTTTAGCTGTACTTGAAGTGGTATTCTCCCAAAGGTTCCATCATATCCATGATCTGCTCACTGAGAATTCTATTGCATTGGCTTAGATCTCAATCTGGAAGTTACTTGTCCAAAAGATTCAAGAATGTAAGATGGATCATAGATTTAACAGCAGCTCTAAAGGAGAAAAAATAAAAGAGGGAAAATGAGGAAAGAAGGAAGGAAGGAAGCAAGGAAGGAAGGAAGGCAGAAAGGAAGAAGAGAGGGAAGAAAATAAAAGAAGTAAAACATGGCCTTTTCAAATGTACACATTAATTGTAAGTGTACTTATATTTCAGAATTATAAAAATGTGAAAAAATAAACATATGATTTAGCAAGAAAGGATTAAAAATAATTTCCCTGGCTATGCACACACACACACGCCCTACAAGTACAAGCTCTAACAGTAACTACACTAATGGCATTGAGCAGTCATTTAATTTGTTTGAACTTATAGTTTCTTCACCTAAAGATGATGGGGGGTGAGGTCATAGACCACAACTTTCTAACATGATATGTAGCTTCAGTACGTGGTCTCATTCTATATTGATGGAGAAGTAGATTTGTTTTCCTTTTTAGAGCAAGATCTAGAACTCATATAGATGGAACACCAAGAAATGTCAGGGACCACCACTCACATATTTTAAGTATCTAATGAAAAATGTTAGACTCCATGTAGCTTTTGCCTGTTTTCTTCACTGCCCTGGTTTTGCTCCATGAGGTTTTCTGTTATATGTTTATCATTGGTCACCATTAAGGTCAGATTTGTTTTTAGGCTGTCTGGCAATTTTTTCCTCCCCCTCACTAGTACCTCTTCTCACATACATTTTCCTCAAGTCTTTCTCATCTAGTCACACAGTGCTTTGGTTGACCCTCACTCCTACAGGGTAGTTTTAAACTTTGCTTCTTTTGTAATCTCAGGGGTTTTTTAGATGCTGTTTTGGTGACATCATGGGACCCACCTTTTTCCCCCCCAAACTAGTTGCCATCTGACGGAACTAAGAGTTACATTATTTTCACTCTCTTCTCATCATAGCTATTGTTATTTTATTTTATTTTTTTAAAACCATACATTGTTCTTCTCTGCTCAAAGCTTGGCATTCTGAACTCTGAGTAATATTTCAAACAGGATGAAATGAAGTAGTGAGCCACGCTGTGCCAAAATGAAATGCTTGCCCCTTCTAATCAGTGCAGTTAAATAAGAAAGACTTTGTTGAATGTCTTATAAAGCATTCCTAAGTACACATTTTATATGTAGCTGAGTGAGGAAACAATTGGGGTACTGTGAGTTGCTTCAGAGCGTAAAGCTGAATAACACATTGAAACAACTTCAAGTACCGCAATTCTCTTTTAGAGAACTAACATGCTTTTCTTCATTAGAAGAGTCTTTCTTGATATTCACATTTGGGGAAACTGAGAATATTAATTTAGGCATTTTTTCCATTTGATTTTCCTTGCCCCTTTCTTTTGTCTGATGATCATAATTGAGTGAATTGGCTGTAGTAACTCAGAAGTCTGTTCGCCTTGCTATCATGCAAATACCCTTTCTGAAAGCCATCGTCCATTTTTAATGGCAATTTCCCCCTTTTGAGAGAGAGGGGTGAGGGAGAGGAGTGAAGAAAAATGACAACTTGAAAGAAAATCATACTAAAGGCAGTCTTGGTAACCTAGCTTATTAGGTACGCAGTGGGCTAGTCTCTGGTGCAGGAGGAAAAAAGCACAGGAATGTGTGGTCATTCACACATGAGTTTTAAAGTCAAACAAAGAGTTTCAGTGTCCTGACTGCCATCTACTAGATTTGTGATCTTGAACAAACTAAACAATTTCTATGGGCCTCAGATTCATCTTCTTTAAAATGGGATCATAATAGATCTTCCTTCTCAAGACTGAGAACTTTAATTTCTTTTTATTTCAGCATTTGCATAAGCCTATGGACAC
The DNA here is from genome assembly GCF_949987535.1 of Balaenoptera acutorostrata. Taxonomy (NCBI): domain Eukaryota; kingdom Metazoa; phylum Chordata; class Mammalia; order Artiodactyla; family Balaenopteridae; genus Balaenoptera; species Balaenoptera acutorostrata. Next base: position 18,213,229 of record NC_080071.1, on the reverse strand, counting down.
TTAATAATGTTATTCTTTGTTACTGGGGCTGCTGCTGTTGTTGTATGGACCTTGTAAAATAAGTTCAAAAATGACAGGGACAGTTAAACTCCTTCAGTCAAGTCCAATCATCAGGCAGATATTTCACTAAAAGAATTAGCTAGAAGGAAATGCATTACTTCACACATTTGTTTCTTTCTCTAGTATCTTTCTTCTTAATTTTGATGACAAATTTTAAAGAACGAATGATTTAGCAATACTTTTCTGGAAAAGATACATTTATGAAAAGAAGCTTGAGTGCTGTCTGAAAGCAATTCTTACATCTAAAAGTTTATAAACACATTGATTTGGACAAAAATTTTGCTTTTTTAAAAAAAATTATTTCAGTTTCCTCACTTGAGAAAATAATTCCAGTTATTTGTTGGCCTATGTTGAAATGTCATGAGTAGAATGGAACAGCATAATTTTTCTCCCCTGGGGTTCAAGAGTTTATTCCTTTTGATACAACAATAAATCAACTGACAAAATGGAATTTCTTTGCAATACATACGCACCAAGTTAGGTTGCATGGACAAGCCGAGCTTTGGTTTAATTATAGAATCTCTGGAACATTTTATTATAAAGGAATAGTGCTTGGAAGCTCCTTAAAGAGGTAACTACAAGAGTAACTATGAGAAGAAGATGATATGATTAACAACAGTAGATCTTAAAGTGATTTCTGCAGCTTTTGAAAAAGCTCACCAAGTCAAACAGCAATACATATTGGGTGAGTACAAAATAATGCTGATTTAATCAATCTTTCTAACACTGTTATTTTCTTAAAGTGGACAAGAGGATTGAAATTTTATATGAATTAGCATAGTTTTGTTTTACTTTCAATGCAAACTGAGTTTTTGAATCCAAGAATCCATGCTCAGTATCACAACACCTTTATGTCATCACATATTTGGAAAACCCCGTAACCAGATCGGTCGCTTCAAGAGACAAAAGCCAACTTTGTAGTTATAGACAAGACACAAACGTTAAGCCAGCTCATATTTTCCTATAGCTTCTCTTTCTAGTTAAGTCTGCAAACTAATTTGGATTAAACTAAAACAGACTTTTGCTCCAAGCATTTTGGAAGTTTAAAGAGTTTGGCTAATTTTGGTTGTCTTTTCAAAATATTTCTTATATGGCTTCATGTCTGCGTCCTGGAAGGGGACCAATATGTGCTCAAATCTTGTAAGAAGTTGCTCTTTTCTTCTTCCCAGGCTTCTGAAAGGCAACAAATACATGGAAGTTCTAAAGATTTTTGTCCGCTTTCCTCAAATGAGGTGCTGGATAAAGATCATTGCCACTAGTACCCAAAGTCATAGGGGAAGAAATGCAGAATACGCATTGCAAAGAGGCTATTGTTTTTCTGGTATTCTAAAACTTAGTAGGTACTTAAATAATTTTTTAAGGAAAGTAAGAAAGAACAGAAAAGTACGTTTTAAGTTCTTCTCTTTTTTTTCTTCTTCTTTCATATTCACTATGACTTTATTTTTTGCTAGTTGAACCTGAAGGCAGGTTATTTTAATTTCTCGTTTAGATTCTGTGCTAACATTGGTACATGGTACTACATAAGAAATCTACTCTTCTAAAAAATCTTTGCCACTGATGCCACATACAAATACCGTATGGACTAGCTCTCAGAGCCAAAGCAGGAAAAATCGCCAAAGGGTAAAAATAGTTCTTGATATGATGATATGCTGCTAAAAGCCACATGGTGTTTGGGTGCAGCATTTCACAGTCAAACAATCATAATTTCATGCCTAAAATGTGCATGTTATTTCAGGAAAATACAAAATCTGAGCATTGCACATTTGCTACAGAATGACCAGTGAGTGTTGCTATAATGATTTGTTTTTCTTTTAGAAATGAATATTTCTTGCTGAGCCTTTTCATGCCATATTGCCTAGGGGTGCAATGGGAGAAAGTACAAGCTGAGGTGAGAGTAGGAGGGAGTACTGAGTATATCTGGTCTTTTCTGCTAAATTCCTATAATTCTACAAACTTGGTAGGTATTTTAAAAAGCCTCTCTTCTTTTCTTTCTCCTCTGGAATGTTAGGTAATATAGCTTTCATCTCAGAAGAACTGAGCTTTCCGGGGCTTCTGCCTGATGGTAGGGGACAACCTTTCGGAAGGAGGGTTTATGTTCTGTCCCTAAAAGTCCTAGAGTTCCCACGTAATCTTTAGTACATATTTATGGCAGGAAAACCCTCCCTTAAAGTTGTAATGGATTTGAGAGGGCTCAGTTGGTCTGAAGGCATGGTCATTGCAATGTAGATATAAGAACATAATGACAGTTTCACTAAGTACTTTTCGTATATTAGTTAAGCTATAAGGTGATACATACTCAGGCTGCAGGGGAGAAGGATAGTGAGGTACAAGGAAGAATTAATTGGGGCAAAATTTGGAAGCCAAAAAAAATTAATTAGGGTGTGTTTTTGTTTTGTTTCATTTTGGTTTGGTAACAAAAGTTGCTTACTCAAAGAGAAAAATGAAGCCCCCAAATTATTAAACACAAGTTGAAGGTTTATGGTACCTAACAACTAGGAAAATATTTAAAAGCCTGGAGACAAAACAGTTGAAAGCTTATGATAGTGATCCTGATAGGTAATTAATCCAAAAATCAAACCAGGGTAAATGGAAAAAGTCTAATTCTTTACTATAATAATAATTGACAGCTTTATATAAAGCTGTGTGCCAGGCACTTTAAGAAAATTAATTCATTTAATTATTTACAGAAAACTTTATTACTCTATCCATTTTACATATGAGGAAACTGAGGAAGAGAAGTTAAGATATCATAAGCAGACCTCTAGAATCCCGGCTGGTTTGAAAGCTGGATAGCTCTGAGAATAGTTGGGAACTGAGGCTGAAGCTGCAGAGACATAACCTGTCAGTATGACGTTAGCATGAAACTAGAGCTAAGGAAAAAAATTACTACATATTGGATTAATATAAGAAGACTATGTGAAAAGGAAATTATATTAAAAACTATTTAATATAATTGAGTGCTGTTACTCTGTACACTTGTTATCTACCTCAGCTCAATATTTTCTAGGCTGGTAATAACATATTTGAGAGCTGGAGAGGCTCTTAAAGGTCATCTGGTCCAGTGGAATTCAACCTTTTTTTGAAAGAAACTCACCTGAAAGACAGCACTCACATGCAGGGCACATCCCAAGATGAAGATGCTGAGGGCTAAAGAGATTAACTCAAGGTTTTACAGTTAATTAGTAGTAGAGTGAGGGATCTGACTCAGCTGTTCTAATTCCTAGCTCAAATGATTGAATATATGTTTGGTGAAGGATAGCAGGAGAAGACAATGTCTCCAAGATCATACTGCTAAAATGGATACTGGGCATATTTATTGACTATTATGTCTCCAGTGTTGTAATAATGCACAGCACAGATATAATTCCAATCTTCATACTTCCTTTATCTAGCAAAGGAGAGAAACAGGGCAGTTGCAATACACTTGTAGAGGGCATTCTCAGGCCATGAAGAACAGGTGCCAAATCTGGACTTTGGGAAGGTTTCCCAGATGGTCTTTGAAAAATAGGTAAGAATTGGTCAAATGAGAAATTGGAGGAATATGAGTCCAGCCAGACCTGAAGAAGAAAGAGTGCTGTATAGGGGAACAACTAAAGGAAGTATTATTTGACTTGAACGCAGAGTACACGTAATTGGAAGTGAGAGGGTAAAGCGGAAGAGTAGACAGGGGCCAGGTTCTGAAGAGCTTTCCATGCAATGTTAAAGAGTTTGAACTGTATCTGGAGGATCTTGGAAGTTTTTAACAATATACTGATATTTATCAGATTTAAATTACAGCAAGCTCACCTAGTCTGCAGTGAGAAGGGACTCTTGACAAGGAAACCAATGAAAGAGGATATAGCCATAATCCATGTGAACAGGAAAGTACCTCTTAGTTCTGGAAAGTCCATGCAGATGGAGAGGAATGAATAGATTTGAGATGTTTAAGAGGCTGAGTGGTAAGGATCCTAACAATTAAGTGTGGGAGGTGAGAAAGAAATATGTGAAAATCAAAATGTTTTGGACTGAATTGTGTCCCCCCCTAAAATCTATATATTGAAACCCGAGGCCTCAGCATGACTGTATTTGGAGATAGGGACTTTATGGATATAACTACAGTTAAATGAGGTTATAAGGATGGGTTACAAGTCCATTAGAACTGGTGTCTTTATAAGAAGAAGAAAGGACATAAGAACTCTCTCTCTCTTGCTCTCTCCATGCACGCCCAGAAAAAAGGCCACGTGAGACACAGAGAGAAAGTGGCTATCTACAGGCCACGTAAAGAGCTCTCATCAGGAACCGAATTGGCCAGCACCTTGATCTGGGGCTTCTAGCTTCCAGATCTTTAAGAAAATTAATTTCTTTTGTTGAAGCCATCTAGTTTATGGTATTTTGTTATGGCAGCCCAAACTGACTAATATACTAAGCTCTACAGTTTGTCACTCCTCTCATCCCTAGTATTACATAATAGTGACATTTACTAATTTTGGAAATATTGGAAGGGGAGTTTCAGCTGTGATTCTTAGAGGAGGAACCTCCCAAGGAGTTAGAGATTTAAGAGAAAAATCCTGAAAGTGTAGAGTCACAGAAGTCAATGAAGATGACTTCAAGAAGGGAGTGGTCAAGTGTCAAATGCAGTGGAAAGGACAAGAAAATAAAGGACTAAAAAAGTGTTCATTGGTTTTATCCGTAGGAAGCTTGCATGAGAATGATTTAAAAGCTCAGGAGGCTGAGTGTCTTATCAAGAGAATGCTCCACTCTAACATCCTGTTGCAGGAGCATAATTGAATGATGGCTTCAGCCATTGTCCTTCTGGATTTACCAGCATTGGACAGAGTCCATATTTCCCATTAGCTGCTTAAGGCTAATGACTGAGCACAGTGGGAGTATAATGCAGATCCCTTTCTGAGAGACCTGGCATTCCTTAACTGAGCAACTCTGGTTCAAGGTGTCTCCACTGGCCAGGTTGAAACTATCCTACATCTATGCTACAGTCTGAGCCTTTCTTAACCAATCCTCCTTCCTGCATGGCTCAGGAAGGGCTCATATCAGCCTGTCTGAAGACTCTCCCCACTTTCTATGCTCCCTCCCCTTTCTCCTTTACAGGTATTTCCCCCAAGAAATCTCTTCTTGCACATTTAATTTTGTCCTGGTATCTGCTCCTCTGAAAATGCAAACTGACAATTAGGAATCAATAAGAGGTAAAAACTGGACCAATGATCGTGCAAATGACATTTTCCAGAAATGTGGCTACTAGGAAGGAATAAGCATTAAATGGGTAGAGAAGGTTCACTGAGAAGTCCGAAAGGGTAGAATCTAGAAGCCAACAAGAAAGTAGCCTTAAATAAAGGATACCACTTCTATTTTCCACACAGTGGAGGAGGTGAAGGGGATAAAGATGCAATGATCTTGTAGGTTTAGTGGCAGGATCTTAAGACAATTTTTATTTTCTGGCTCCTTTGTATTCTGTGAATTAGGAGATAAAGTCTCCCTTGAGAGCAAAGGGCATGTTTAGGGGTTTAAGGAAGGATGTCTGAAATAGACACTGTTGTCCCTGCAATGTAGAGAATTGGAGAGAGAGCAAACTAAGGAAACACAGCTGGACTTCGGGGCAGGTTCAAGGGCCAAGGTGAATTTGGTTGAGTGCTTTTATCTTTTTAGATGAACTCAGTAATTTGTTTATTGAGTGAGAAAAGCCTGAGAGTTGAATTTCAATTTCCCTGTTTTCAGACAATGCTTCCAACTACATACATCCCTGTCACTGTTTTCTACTGTTTGGGCAACTTGAATGAAAGTGTTTCTGAGAGTTTGAATTACAATGGCAATTGTTTCAAGATCCCTGGTTCTTTAAGGACCCTGACAGAGTGTAGCAGTACTAGAGAGACTACTTGACTTTAGTATGAATAGTGATACCTGACTACTAGTCCTTAACTAATAAAAATCAAAATGCTGAAACAATAAAAAGATTATCCTTAATATCTTCTCACCTCTCCTTTACATACCTTTTCTGAGGCATTTCAAGTCTTCCTGATGGACTACTCATGTAGCACCTACCATCTGGTCCCATCACTTATAAATAATGGAAAACCCAAAGGGAACCCACGAGGGATGTTATTTCACCTTATTGGTAGCCTGAAAATACATCATCATGCTTGCAATTATAGTTTCATAACACGACAAAGGAATGGAGAAGAGAAGTGAATGTATGAAATGTCCTGTAACAAGGAAAAGTAATCATTAACAACAAACTGATGATAAGAATCAGAGATAACTGAGTTTTATTTCTTAAGATAGAAATGAAAAGATCTAGTTAGCTGTGAAATTGACACTGGATATTGCTATATGCACACAGAAAAAGTGAATATCAGTTTCTTCATTGTATTTGTCAAATCCCATTGGCAAATTTTTGGTAGATTGGCATGTAAATAGAGAATTTGAGTACAAATGTATTTCTTACTGTTAATTATACATATCATTTGTTGAAAATTCCATCACCTGAAGGCACAATCAAATATGAACAACAAAGACTTTGACCTGACCCTACCATAAAAAAGAGAATGGATAAGGTGTTCCAAAATTAAATAACATAGAAAATGATAGCCATTAGGAGATAAATCGATCTTTAAACTTGTTTACTAGATTCCAGAGACACGAGGTAAAAACTATCCTGCATAATGAAGTTTTAATAACCACAAGTAAGTAATCTTTCTGTATTTTATCTTCCTTGTTTTGTATGACAAACATTTATTGGTTGCTACCACATTTATGAAAGCCTCCTATAGACTGTAAGGAATTTAAGATAACATAAATTCATACTTTCTTTTTTGGAGAAAATGTATATTTGTGAGTAAACAGAGGATTTAAGACTACTATTATATACCATATGAGATCCTCATAAAAATGTTATAGGAAAAATGCATTATAATTCTCTTCATGAACAACATATTTTCTTCAGTCTACCTTTCCTTGAAAATGACGAAGATGCCTTTACTTTTCAATTTTTAACAAAAGAGGTGCACATTTTTTTTAATTTTAGCAAATTCTGGTCTACTCACTGTACCAATAGGGGAAACTGGAATTAGACATAATTTTTCAGGATTGATTGAATTTGTGTGTGTGTGTGTGCATGCGTTTGTGCACGTATACTGTCAAGAGAGTAAAGTATATGAGAAATGTTTTAGAAAGAAATTTTCAAGGTAAAAAACAAGTTTATCCTAATTGCACAACCTATCAATATCTACAGTACTTCACAAGGTACTGCTTGGAGATATTTCTGTGTTTGAGGTACCATAAGAGCATTAAGACTTCCTGAGTAATTTGAAAAAAAAAAATAAGTCAAAGAAATACTTAAGGTTTAATATAAGTTCTGTTGAAAGCATATTTTACTTCTTCTTAATCAGTAATCCATGCATTGGATACATGTGAACTTTTAATTAACTAAGGCATCATTTTCAGGTTATTCCATTTAAATAATTTATCCAATAATTTGTAATCATTTTTTATTTAAAAAAAGAGAAAAATGTATTTAATATCATGCCACAATTTCTGCAAATTGTGTTTTCAGATAGTAAATTGATATTTAATTTTAAAGGCTTAGTATTTTGTAAATATCAGACATTTTTATAATAACAAGGATGATGTCTTTTAGGTTTTTACTTCAAATTCTCAAAAATAGTTATAACTACCAACTTTAAAATTTTACCTTTAAAGCGTGCAGATTGATGGCAGTTTTGAATAGCAAACAGAAAACTTAGAAGCTCATAAGCCAGCTTTTATACTCATGTCTAAATTTATGTAACTTATTTAACTTTTATAGGCTTCATTTTGATTCCTGTGATCCTTGACACATCTAATGTTGTTTGTTATGAGTAGATTCAACATTTCTATATCTTCCCTAATATATGAACTAATTCAGTTTGCAGTCAAATTTAATAAAATTATGAAGAAATAACATAGACACTGTCTCAAGCACATCACTAAGTAGTTAAAGTGGAGGTCTCGCCATTGTAGGCCTATATGCTAAGGGAATCTTTATGTTTTTATTCTCTTTATAACAGCTTTGCCATTATGATAAAAACAAAAAAGGTTGATTCTGAGTAGTATGGCAATGTTTTCTCTAGTGATCTCTTGATAAGTCAGTTTCTCCTTTGGACTCTAGCACGCTGTGATTTTTACTTTCTTTCGAAGACCATATTTATCGGGACTGTGTTTTGTTTGTTTGTTTGTTTGTTTTTGAAACTCAGTCAAGCTTCACGAGGAAATAGCCTAAGAAATCATTCTCAAACTCAGATTCACACTATTTTTAAATCGGACTTGAGAGTGACAGGCAAGCTACTTTCAGGGACAGTCTCAGTGGAGGAGGAAGTGCCTGGGGCCCTAGCAGCTGAATGCCCCAGGCAATGTGTAAAGAAGGAACTGCTCTCTGAACCAGGAAGGCACCTCGCTGGACAGATTTGCTTGTTGGAGTTTTTTTTTTTTTTTTCTTTCTGCTTTTGAATCAAGATGGAGAAATCATTTTGCTCTGACATTATAAAAAAAGAAGTCAGACAAGACTTAACTCATGAGATGTATATTCTCTTCTCAGTGTGTGCCTGTAACTCCCACTGACAGTGATGGCAGTTATGCAGATGCATGCAGAAGAAAATAGACTCTTTTTAACATTAAACATCAGATTTGGGTCTCCCCAGAGAAAGCTGGTCACTGGAGTGGCTGTGAATGATGCATTTTCATGGAATGTTTTAGTCATAAATCAATCCTGAATCATACTAGAGTCCTTTGCTGCTCTTCTGAGATCCTAGTGTATCATGCACACACTGACTCTATTTCAGACTGAGCTTAAATTCATTTACCAAAATAAGGTTCAAATAATTAAATGCGACTTTTATAATTGTTTTCCTCTGAAGATCCAGAGCCTAATCTGGCTGTGGTTAATGGTTTTAATTTGACTTATAATACAGTGTCAGTTTATTTAGTTGAAATTAGTTTTCTATTTCTCTCCTTTTTGTAAGCGCTGCCTGTTTACTTAACAATATTTGGCTTTGCCTAATGATATGTACAGAAGACAGTGCTAAGTGGAACATCAGCTGTTTACATCAGCTCTAACAATTAATGCATGTTAATTTTTAATTACACTGATTGTACTAGAGGCAGAATGTATGTTTCTTCACAGAACAGATGTACTAGTCAGCTTGGCTGGTGAACATGCATATCGATCAGATGTTGATGCTGCCAGCAATTCAGCAAAGTCTGCTAAGAGTGTTGGCTTCTAATGTACTTACAAGTTTATGGCTTAGAGTCCTGGTGGAGGCAATACAGCTCGATGTTACATCCTCTAATGTTTACAGATAATCACAATATGTCTGTTTTGTGGTTAGCTCTACAGTGTACGATCAGAAGATTGAATAGGTATGAGGTGATCTAAAGGTCTTTGCTTGTGGACTGCTTTCTCCATTCTTATTTTGAGGCAGTGTCTTTCAAGGTTTTATTTTGCCATTAGGATTTTTTTTTTTAAATTCATGGTTGTTGTGTTAATATTAGATGTCTGACATGGATGACCACTGTCATTACAAGGAGAAATTGAAAAGATAATATAGTTACTTGTAAAGAAATCTGTCTCTATTGAGTACTATCACCAGAGCTAGTTGGAAAATATATAGAAAATGCCAAGTAGTAAGATAGCAGACAGCAGACAGGCCTTCAGTCAATTGTCAATCAATTAAGAAGCAGTTATTGAATATTTCAATGTGCTGAGCATTTCACTAAGCACTATAGGTTGCGTAGCCCTGAGGGATAGAAAGAAATCTCAAAGTCCTTTGCCCCTAGGGGACTCAGACTCTTACTGGAGAAATAATACTCGCAGACAGAAAACAAGTAAAGAACAGTTATACACTGTGGTTGGTAATACGTAGTTGATAATGTGTACATTCTTTTCAATAAAAAGCATGGAGAAAATGCTTTATGATAGAGTTGAACTAGAGTAGAACTGGAGTTGTTTACCTCCAAAATATGGTTTGACTATATAGGTATTAAGCAATTGTTTCTTAACTAGATTTGTCCAAATCTTCTACACTATTTTACAGATAAGAACGTCAAATAAAAATGTTTTCTTTTCCTTTAGCATATTCCCAGCTACTACTCTCTAAAATATTTCCAAAGGAATTCCTTGGGTCTCTTTTTACTTATGGGTAAAGAATGATTAGGTAGGAATAAACCAACCTAAGAAGGCAAAAGACCTATACTTGGAAAACTGTAAGACACTGATGAAAGAAGCTGAAGAGTTTACAAACAAATGGAAAGATATACCATGTTCTTAGATTGGAAGAATCTATTATTAAAATGACCATACTATCCAAGGCAATCTATAGATCCAATGTAATCCCTATCAAAATACCAACGGCATTTTTCAAAAAACTAGGCCAAAAAATTTTACAATTTGTATGGAAACACAAAAGATGCCAAATAGCCAAAACAATCTTGAGAAAGAAGAAAAGAGCTTGAGGAATCACACTCCCTGACTGGAAACTGTACTACAAACTATACTACAAACTAAACTATACTATTACTACAGTAATCAAAACAGTTTGGTACTGGCACCAAACCAGACATATAGATCAATGGACCAGAATAGAAAGCCCAGAAATAAATGCATGCACTTATGGTCAGTTAATCTACGACAAAGGAGACAAGAATATACAATGGAGAAAAGACAGTCTCTTCAATAAGTGATGCTGGGAAAACTACATGTAAAAGAACGAAATTAGAACATTCTGTAACCCATATACAATAATAAACTCAAAATGGATTAAAGACCTAAATGTAAGACCAAATACTACAAAACCCCTAGAGGAAAAAAAAGGCAGAACACTCTTTAACATAAATTGCAGCAATATTTTTTTCAATCTGTCTCCAAAAGCAAAGGATATAAAAGCAAAAATAAACAAATGAGACCTAATTAAACTTAAAAGCTTTTGCACAGCAAAGGAAACCTTCAACAAAACAAAAAGAAAACCTACTGGATGGGAGAAAATATTGCCAATGATAAGACCGATAAGGGATTAACATTCAACATATATAAAACAGATCATATAACTCGACATCAAAAAAACAAACAGTCCAATTCAAAAATGGGCAGAAGAAATGAATAGATATTTTTCCAAAGAGGAGATAAAGATGGCCAATAGGCACACGAAAAGATGCTCAACATTGCTAACCATCAGGGAAATGCAAATCAAAACCACAATGAGATATCACCTCACATCTGTCAGAATGGCTATCATCAAAAAGAACACAAATAATAAATGTTGGCGAGGATATGGAGAAAAGGGAACCCTCATACACTGTTGGTGAGAATGTAAATTGGTGCAGCCACTGTAGAAAATAGTATGGAGGTTTCTCAAAAAACTAAAAATAGGGGCTTCCCTGGTGGCGCAGTGGTTGAGAGTCTGCCTGCCAATGCAGTGGACACGGGTTCGAGCCCTGGTCTGGGAAGATCCCACATGCCGTGGAGCAACTAGGCCCGTGAGCCACAACTACTGAGCCTGCGCGTCTGGAGCCTGTGCTCCGCAACAAGAGAGGCCGCGATAGCGAGAGGCCCGCACACCGCGATGAAGAGTGGCCCCCGCTCGCCACAACTGGAGAAAGCCCTCGCACAGAAACGAAGACCCAACACAGCCAAAAATAAATAAATTAATTAATTAATTAATTTAGAAAAAAGACAATAAAAACTAAAAATAGACGTACCTACCCAGTCATAAAAAGGAACAAAATTGAGTTATTTGTAATGAGGTGGATGTACCTAGACTCTGTCATACAGAGTGAAGTAAGTCAGAAAGAGAAAAACAAATACTGTATGCTAACACATATATATGGAATCTAAATAAACGGTACTGATGAACATAGTGGTAAGGCAGGAATAAAGACGCAGATGTAGAGAACAGACTTGAGGACACAGGGAGGAAGGGGAAGCTGGGACGAAGTGACAGAGTAGCACTGACATATATACACTACCAAATGTAAGATGGATGGCTAGTGGGAAGCAGCTGCATAGCACAGGGAGATCAGTTCAATGCTTTGTGACGACCTAGAGGGGTGGGATAGGGAGGATAAGAGGGAGACTCAAGAGGGAAGGGAGATGGGGATATATGTATACTTATAGCTGATTCACTTTGTTGTACAACAGAAACTAACACAACATTGTAAAGCAGTTATACTCCGATAAAGATGTATAAAAAAAATAGAAGTACCATGTGACCCAGCAATTCTACTCCTGGGTATGTATCTGAGAAAAACAAAAACACTAATTTGAAAAGATACATGCACCCCAATGTTCATCGCTGCATTATTTACAATTGCCGAGATATGGAAGCAACTTAATTGTCCATCAACTGATGAATGGATAAAGAAGATGTGGTATACGTACACAATATAATGCTACTCACCCATAAAAAAGGGGGAAATTTTGCCTTTTGCAGTAACATGGATGAACTTGGAGGGAATTATGCTAAGTGAAAGAAGTCAGACAGAGAAAGACAAATACTGTTTGTTTTCAATTATGTATGGAATCTAAAAAATACAAAAACTAGTGGATATAACAAAAAAGTAGACTCAGATACAGAGAACAAACTAGCAGTTGCCAGTGGAGAGAGGGAAGGGGGATGGGGCAATATAGGAGGAGGGGACTTAGAGGTACAAACTATTAGGTATAAGATAAGCTACAAGGATATATTATATAACACAGGGAATATAGCCAATATTTTATAATAATTATAAATGGAGTATAACCTTTAAATATTGTGGATCACTATATTGTACACCTGTAACTTATATAATATTGTACAGCAACTATACTTCAATAAAAAAATGAAGGCGAAATAAAGGCATCCCTAGATATAAAAAAAAACATAAAAAAATACTTAAGAGAATTTGTTTCTAGAAGACATACTTTATAAAAAACATTAAAGGAAGTTTTCAAGCTAAAGGTGACTTCATACAGTAATTCACATCAGTGTAAAACAAATCCAGTAAATACAATTTTTTAATTATAAAAGACAGTATAGATGCATATTTCTTCTACTTTCTTTCCTTACAGATTTTTAAAGAAATTGTTTATATATCTATAAACATATATATATAGTTATATCTATATGATATAGACATATGCAGTCATCCCTTGGTATCCTTAGGGATTGTTTTAAGGACCCCCTGTGGATTCTGAAATTCACAAATGCTCAAATCCCTTATAGTTGGCCCTCCATGTCTGTGAGTTCTACATCCGTGGATATGGAGGACGGACTGTATATTTATTGAAAAAAATCCATGCATAGGTGGACCCACACAGTTTAAACTCATGTTTTTCAAGGGTCAACTATAATATATTTGCCAGTAACAGCACAGAACAGGTGGGTAAATGCAAAGCTGTATTAGGTCAATGAAATGACTACAGATGGAAACTTAAATCAATAAGAACAAATGAAGAGACTTAGAAATGATAAGTGAGAAGGTTAATATACAAATGTTATAAATACACATTTGCTCACATTTTTAGCTTCTTTAAAATGCATAAATTACATAAAATAATTTCCATGATGCATTGTTGGATTTATAGCAATTATAGATATAATGTGTAGAATAATAATACCACCAAAAAAAGAAGTGAAAAGAGAATTGGACTATATAGGAATAATGCTTCCATATCTCACTGGAATTGTTGGTATAATATGTAGACGTTTCTTATGAGTTAGTATGTATATGGTAAGCCTGACATCAACCACAGAGGAAATAACTCATAAAATAGAATAAAAGATTAAAGAAATTAAAACACTCCATTAGAAAATATTTACTTAATGCTAAAGAAAGCAGTAAAGGACGAATAAAGGGGACATACATTAGAGATATAGAAAACAAAAAGTAAAATGGCAAATGTAAATTCAACTATATCAATAATAACATTAAATATGAATAGATTCCAATCATAAGTCAGATATTGTCAGATAGGATGAAAAAAGACCCATCTATATTCTGTCTATAGGACACATAATTTAGAGTCAAAAGTAAAAATAGTTTAAAAAAACAAAGTATGAAAAAAGATATAGTATGCAAACAGCAACCATAAGAAAGTTGGAGTGGCTATACTAATTATAGACAAGATAAACTTTAAATTAAAAATATTACTAGACATAAATGGGGACATTTATAATGATAAAAGGATCAATCCATCACAAAGATATGACAGTTATACACTTATATCTGCCCCACAACAGAGTACAAAAATACAATGAAAGAAAAAATGACAGAAATGAAGGGAAAAATAGACAATGTAACACTAATAGTCAGAGATTTAATACCCCAGTCTTCATAATGGATAGACCAAATAAGCAGAATATCAGTAAGAAAATAGAAGACTTGCACAGCATTTTAAACAAAGTAGACCTAACAGATATCTGTAGGACACTCCACCCAAAAACAGCAAAATATACACTCTTCTCAAGTGCACAAGGAACATTCTCCCTGATAGATAATATGTGAGGCCACAAAAATCTCAATAAATGGAAAGGAATATAAATAATATAAGGTAAGTTTTCTGACTACAATGGAACAAAACTAGAAACACAAAGAAATTTGAGAAACTCACATACATGTGGAAATTAAACAACACAGTCCTAAATGCCCAAAGGGTCAAAGAAGAAATCAAAAGGGAAGTTAGAAAATACTTGAGATGAATGAAAATGAAGACACAATATACCAAAATATATGGGATATAGCTAAAGCAATGACTAGAGGTAAATTTATAGCTGTAAATGACTAAAACAAAAGAAGAATGATCTCAAATCAATAGACTTATTTTCCACATTAAAACACTGAAAAGGGCTTCCCTGGTGGCGCAGTTGTTGAGAATCTGCCTGCCAATGCAGGAGGCACGGATTCGAGCCCTGGTCTGGGAAGATCCCACATGCTGCGGAGCAACTAGGCCCATGAGCCACAACTACTGAGCCTGCGCGTCTGGAGCCTGTGCTCCACAACAAGAGAGGCCGCGACAGTGAGAGGCCCGTGCACCGCGATGAAGAGTGGCCCCCGCTCACCGCAACTAGAGAAAGCCCTCGCACAGAAACGAAGACCCAACACAGCCAAAAATAAATAAATAAATAAATAAATAAAATTTAAAAAAAAACAAAAAACACTGAAAAAAGAAGAGGAAACTAAACCTAAAGTAAGCAGGAGGAAGGAAATAATAAAGGTTGGTATGGAAGTTAATAAAATTGAAAAATTTTTTTTTTTTTAAGAGAATAAATTTGTTTATTTAAGGCACTCTGTGGTAATTTCATACAGCATAAATAGGAAATTTAATTACATGGTGTATGTAGAAAAACAAAAGAACCTACAAACATTTCTGGAAAAAGAATAATTTACAAGGTGTCAGGACACAAGTAGAACATGCAAAAATCGATCACAATTCTATATACCAGAAACTTACAAATGAAATTGAAATTTAAAATGTGATATCATATTGGTGAACGCTCAAGAAAGTAAAAGAAAAATGTGTAAACTAAGAAAATAAGGGGTCAAGGAAAAGGAAGAGTCTCTGCTACACTGTAGTGATGTTCATTAGCAACTTGTAGTTGTTTGAGGGAATTGGCAACTGGAAACAAAGTTTTGCAGAAACATTCTCACCACACCAAGTGTGCGCTATCCTTGCACTTCCGCTGAAGTTATGTTGCAGTTCTAGAAAATGGTACGTCAGAATCACAAACACATCACAGAGACTGGCTGTCACCTTCTCCCCCAAACACTGTTACAAAATGCTAAGCGGGTAGTCCTGGCACCAGGAAGCAATCAGAGGAGTATTTTGCTGTTTGAGACTAAGAGGTAGAGTCTCTATGAGAAGTGGGGGAAGTGCTCCCACCTCAAACAGGGATTTCTCTAGGACAGACAATAGTAAAGTGGCAAAGATGCAAATATAGGAGGAATAATTTCATAATAATCCAGCACAGATTATCTGATGCCTAGTGAGATGTTAGCCCCAAGGAAAGGTTTCCCCATTCATAACATCTGTGAGGTAATCTCCAGAATGAATTACTTGGTGAATAAATTCCTTTTCTAAAGACCTGGCCACAATAATTACATTTATCTGGTTTATTTCCAGAATAAGTATTCTAATAAAGCCGAAAATGTGGACACCTACTAAATGCTTCACAGTGTAAACACTTCACTACACTGTTAAACTCTCTCAAGATCGTGGATTACCTCATGTCCAGTTAGGCTTAAAAGCACACTGAAGAATCTGCCACACTCATTACATTTGCAAGGTTTCTCTCCAGTATGAATTCTTGGGCAGATTATAAGGTATGAATTTTGACTAAACACATGCAGACAGTCATTATACTTGCAAGGTTTCTTTCCATTATAGATTATCTGGTGGTAAGAGAGGCGGCACACACAAAAACTACAACTCATGATACTTGTACAGTTTCTCCCCACTGTGATTTCTCCAAAGAATTGTAAGGTGTGAGTTTTCAAATTTGAATTTTTCAAGTTTGAATTTTGAAGACCTTTCCACATACAACACATTTATATGGGTTTTCTTAAGTATGGATTTTCTGATGTGTAGCAAGGGTTGAGACCTGAGTAAAGGCTTTTCCACACTCAATACGTTTGCAAGGTTTCTATCCATTATGTAGTCTGTGATGAATTTGAAGACGCTGTTTGTAACGAAAGACTTTGCCACACTCGTTACATTTGTAAGGTTTCTCCCCAGTATGAATTCTCTGATGACACACAAGGTTTGAATTTTTACTAAAAACTTTGCCACACTCACCACATTTGTAAGGTTTCTCCCCAGTATGAATTCTCTGATGAACTGCAAGGTTTCCTTTTCTATTAAAGAGCTTGCCACACTGATTACATTTGTAAGGTTTCTCACCATTATGAATTCTCTGATGACGTGCAAGGTTTGAATTTTGACTAAAGACTCTGCCACACTCATTACATTTGTAAGGTTTTTCTCCAGTGTGAACTTGCTGATGCCTTCTAAGGGTTGGCTTCTCACGAAAGAACTTCCCACACTCATTACATCTGTAAGGTTTCACTGCAGTATGAATTTGTTGATGCCTTGTAAAGGTTCTCTTATCCCGAAAAAACTTGCCACACTCATTACATTTGTGAGGTTTCTCTCCAGTATGAGTTACCAGATGACTTGTAAGGTGTGTTTTTTGACTAAAGACATTGCCACATTCACCACATTTGTAAGGCTTCTCTCCAGTATGAATTCTCTGATGAACTACAAGGACCGCATTTTTTTTTTTCAAACATCTTTATTGAAGTATAATTGCCTTACAATAGTGTGTTAGCATCTGCTTTATAACAAAGTGAATCTGTTATACATATACAATATGTTCCCATTTCTCTTCCCTCTTGCATCTCCCTCCCTCCCACCCTCCCCATCCCACCCCTCTAGGTGGTCACAAAGCACCGAGCTGATCTCCCTGTGCTATGCGGCTGCTTCCCACTAGCTATCTATTTTACATTTGGTAGTGTATATATGTCCATGACACTCTTTTACCCTGTCACATCTCACCCCACCCCCTCCCCATATCCTCAAGTCCATTCTCTAGTAGGTCTGTGTCTTTATTCCCGTCTTGCCACTAGGTTCTTCATGGCCTTTTTTTTTTTTTTTTT
Source organism: Balaenoptera acutorostrata (assembly GCF_949987535.1). NCBI lineage: Eukaryota > Metazoa > Chordata > Mammalia > Artiodactyla > Balaenopteridae > Balaenoptera > Balaenoptera acutorostrata. The sequence goes on along the minus strand of NC_080071.1, from coordinate 18,195,520 downwards.
CCCTTAGATTCCATATATATGTGTTAGCATACTGTATTTGTTTTTCTCTTTCTGACTTACTTCACTCTGTATGACAGACTCTAACTCCATCCACCTCATTACAAATACCTCCATTTCATTTCTTTTTATGGCTGAGTAATATTCCATTGTATATATGTGCCACATCTTCTTTATCCATTCATCTGTCGATGGACATTTAGGTTGCTTCCATGTCCTGGCTATTGTAAATAGAGCTGCAATGAACATTTTGGTACATGACTCTTTTTGACCTATGGTTTTCTCAGGGTATATGCCCAGTAGTGGGATTGCTGGGTCGTATGGTAGTTCTATTTGTAGTTTTTTAAGGAACCTCCATACTGTTCTCCATAGTGGCTGTATCAATTTACATTCCCACCAACAGTGCAAGAGTGTTCCCTTTCCTCCACACCCTCTCCAGCATTTATTGTTTGTAGATTTTTTGATGATGGCCATTCTGACCGGTGTGAGATGATATCTCATTGTAGTTTTGATTTGCATTTCTCTAATGATTAATGATGTTGAGCATTCTTTCATGTGTCTGTAGGCCATCTGTATATCTTCTTTGGAGAAATGTCTATTTAGATCTTCTGCCCATTTTTGGATTGGGTTGTTCGTTTTTTTGTTATTGAGCTGCATGAGCTGCTTGTAAATCTTGGAGATTAATCCTTTGTCAGTTGCTTCATTTGCAAATATTTTCTCCCATTCTGAGGGTTGTCTTTTGGTCTTGTTTATGGTTTCCTTTGCTGTGCAAAAGCTTTTCAGTTTCATTAGGTCCCATTTGTTTATTTGTGTTCTTATTTCCATTTCTCTGGGAGCTGGGTCAGAAAGAATCTTGCTGTGATGTATGTCATAGAGTGTTCTGCCTATGTTTTCCTCTAAGAGTTTGATAGTGTCTGCCCTTACACTTAGGTCTTTAATCCATTTTGAGTTTATTTTTGTGCATGGTGTCAGGGAGTGTTCTAATTTCATACTTTTACATGTTCCTGTCCAATTTTCCCAGCACCACTTATTGAAGAGGCTGTCTTTTCTCCACTGTATATGCTTGCCTCCTTTATCAAAGATAAGTTGACCATATGTGTGTGGGTTTATCTCTGGGCTTTCTATCCTGTTCCATTGATCTATATTTCTGTTTTTGTGCCAATACCAAACTGTCTTGATTACTGAAGCTTTGTAATATAGTCTGAAGTCAGGGAGCCTGATTCCCCCAGCTCCATTTTTCGTTCTCAAGATTGCTTTGGCTATTCGGGGTCTTTTGTGTTTCCATACAAATTGTGAAATGTTTTGTTCTAGTTCTGTGAAAAATGCCAGTGGTAGTTTGATAGGGATTGCATTGAATCTGTAGATTGCTTTGGGTAATAGAGACATTTTCACAATGTTGATTCTTCCAATCCAGGAACATGGTATATCTCTCCATCTATTTGTATCATCTTTAATTTCTTTCATCAGTGTCTTATAATTTTCTGCATACAGGTCTTTTGTCTCCTTAGGTAGGTTTATTCCTAGATATTTTATTCTTTTTGTTGCAATGGTAAATGGGAGTGTTTTCTTAATTTCACTTTCAGATTTTTCATCATTAGTGTATAGAAATGCAAGAGATTTCTGTGCATTAATTTTGTATCCTGCTACTTTACCAAATTCATTGATTAGCTCTAGGAGTTTTCTGGTAGCATCTTTAGGATTCTCTATGTATAGTATCATGTCATCTGCAAATAGTGACAGCTTTACTTCTTCTTTTCTGATTTGGATTCCTTTTATTTCTTTGTCTTCTCTGATTGCTGTGGCTAACACTTCCAAAACTATGTTGAATAATAGTGGTGAGAGTGGGCAACCTTGTCTTGTTCCTGATCTTAGTGGAAATGGTTTCAGTTTTTCACCATTGAGGACAATGTTGGCTGTGGGTTTGTCATATATGGCCTTTATTATGTTGAGGAAAGTTCCCTCTATGCCTACTTTCTGCAGGGCTTTTATCATAAATGGGTGTTGAATTTTGTCAAAAGCTTTCTCTGCATCTATTGAGATGATCATATGGTTTTTCTCCTTCAATTTGTTAATATGGTGTATCACATTGATTGATTTGCGTATATTGAAGAATCCTTGCATTCCTGGGATAAACCCCACTTGATCATGGTGTATGATCCTTTTAATGTGCTGTTGGATTCTGTTTGCTAGTATTTTGTTGAGGATTTTTGCATCTATGTTCATCAGTGATATTGGCCTGTAGTTTTCTTTCTTTGTGACATCTTTGTCTGGTTTTGGTATCAGGGTGATGGTGGCCTCGTAGAATGAGTTTGGGAGTGTTCCTCCCTCTGCAATATTTTGGAAGAGTTTGAGAAGGATAGGTGTTAGCTCTTCTCTAAATGTTTGATAGAATTCGCCTGTGAAGCCATCTGGTCCTGGGCTTTTGTTTGTTGGAAGGTTTTTAATCACAGTTTCAATTTCAGTGCTTGTGATTGGTCTGTTCATATTTTCTATTTCTTCCTGGTTCAGTCTCGGCAGTTTGTGCATTTCTAAGAATCTGTCCATTTCTTCCAGGTTGTCCATTTTATTGGCATATAGTTGCTTGTAGTAATCTCTCATGATCTTTTGTATTTCTGCAGTGTCAGTGGTTACTTCTCCTTTTTCATTTCTAATTCTATTGATCTGAGTCTTCTCCCTTTTTCTCTTGATGAGTCTGGCTAATGGTTTATCAATTTTGTTTATCTTCTCAAAGAACCAGCTTTTAGTTTCATTGATTTTTGCTATTGTTTCCTTCATTTCTTTTTCATTTATTTCTGACCTGATCTTTATAATTTCTTTCCTTCTGCTGGCTTTGGGGTTTTTTTGTTCTTCTTTCTCTAATTGCTTTAGGGGCAAGGTTAGGTTGTTTATTCGAGATGTTTCCTGTTTCTTGAGGTAGGCTTGTATTGCTATAAACTTCCCTCTTAGCACTGCTTTTGCTGTGTCCCATAGGTTTTGGGTCGTCGTGTCTCCATTGTCATTTGTTTCTAGGTATTTTTTGATTTCCCCTTTGATTTCTTCAGTAATCACTTCGTTATTAAGTAATGTATTGTGTAGCCTCCATGTGTTTGTATTTTTTACAGATCTTTTCCTGTAATTGATATCTAGTCTCATAGCGTTGTGGTCGGAAAAGATACTTGATACGATTTCAATTTTCTTAAATTTACCAAGGCTTGATTTGTGACCCAAGATATGATCTATCCTGGAGAATGTTCCATGAGCACTTGAGAAAAATGTGTATTCTGTTGTTTTGGGGTGGAATGTCCTATAAATATCAATTAAGTCCATATTGTTTAATGTATCATTTAAAGCTTGTGTTTCCTTATTTATTTTCATTTTGGATGATCTGTCCATTGGTGAAAGTGGGGTGTTAAAGTCCCCTACTATGATTGTGTTGCTGTCAATTTCCCCTTTCATGGCTGTTAGTATTTGCCTTATGTATTGAGGTGCTCCTATGTTGGGTGCATAAATATTTACAATTGTTATACCTTCCTCTTGGATCGATCCCTTGATCATTATATAGTGTCCTTCTTTGTCTCTTGTAATAGTCTTTATTTTAAAGTCTATTTTGTCTGATATGAGAATTGCTACTCCAGCTTTCTTTTGATTTCCATTTGCCTGGAATATCTTTTTCCATCCCCTCACTTTCAGTCTGTATGTGTCCCTAGGTCTGAAGTGGGTCTCTTGTAGACAGCATATGTATGGGTCTTGTTTTTGTATCCATTCAGCCAGCCTGTGTCTTTTGGTGGGAGCATTTAATCCATTTACATTCAAGGTAATTATCGATATGTATGTTCCTATTCCCATTTTCTTAAATGTATTGGGTTTGTTATTGTAGGTGCTTTCCTTCTCTTGTGTTTCTTGCCTAGAGAATTTCCTTTAGCATTTGTTGTAAAGCTGGTTTGGTGGTGCTGAACTCTCTCAGCTTTTGCTTGTCTGTAAAGGTTTTAATTTCTCCATCGAATCTGAATGAGATCCTTGCTGGGTAGAGTAATCTTGGTTGTAGGTTTTTCTCCTTCATGACTTTAAGTATATCCTGCCACTCCCTTCTGGCTTGCAGAGTTTCTGCTGAGAGATCAGATGTTAACCTTATGGGAATTCCCTTGTGTGTTATTTGTTTTTTTTCCCTTGCTGCCTTTAATATGTTTTCCTTATATTTAATTTTTGACAGTTTGATTAATATGTGTCTTGGCGTGTTCCTCCTTGGGTTTATCCTGTATGGGACTCTCTGTGCTTCCAGGACTTGATTAACTATTTCCTTTCCCATATTAGGGAAGTTTTCAACTATAATCTCTTCAAAAATTTTCTCAGTCCCTTTCTTTTTCTCTTCTTCTTCTGGTACCCCTATAATTCGAATGTTGGCACGTTTAATGTTGTCCCAGAGGTCCCTGAGACTGTCCTCAGTTCTTTTCATTCTTTTTTCTTTATCCTGCTCTGTAGTAGTTATTTCCACCATTTTATCTTCCAGGTCACTTATCCTTTCTTCTGCCTCAGTTATTCTACTATTGATCCCATCTAGAGTATTTTTAATTTCATTTATTGTGTTTTTCATCATTGCTTGGTTCCTCTTTAGTTCTTCTACATCCTTGTTAAATGTTTCTTGCATTTTGTCTATTCTGTTTCCAAGATTTTGGATCATCCTTACTATCATTATTCTGAATTCTTTTTCAGGTAGACTACCTATTTCCTCTTCATTTGTTAAGTCCAGTGTGTTTTGAGCCTGCTCCTTCATCTGCTGTGTGTTTTTCTGTCGTCTCATTTTGCCTATCTTACTGTGTTTGGGGTCTCCTTTTCACAGGCTGCAGGTTCGTAGTTCCCGTTGTTTTGGGTATCTGTCCCCAGCGGCTAAGGTTGGTTCAGTGGGTTGTGTAGGCTTCCTGGTGGAGGGAACTAGTGCCTGAGTTCTGGTGGATGAGGCTAGATCTTGTCTTTCTGGTGGGCACGTCCACGTCTGGTGGTGTATTTTGTGGTGTCTGTGGCCTTATTATGATTTTAGGCAGCCTCTCTGCCAATGGATGGGGTTGTGTTCCTGTCTAGCTAGTTGTTTGGCATAGGATGTCCAGCACTGTAGCTTGCTGGTCGTTGAGTGAAGCTGGGTCTTGATGTTGAGATGGAGATCTCTGGGAGATTTTTGCCGTTTGGTATTACGTGGAGCTGGGAGGTCTCTTGTGGACCAGTGTTCTGAAGTTGGCTCTCCCACCTCAGAGGCACGGCCCTGATGCCTGGCTGGAGCACCAAGAGCCTTTCGTCCACACAGCTCAGAGTAAAAGGGAGAAAAAATAGAAAGAAAGAAAGAAAGAGGCTATAATATAGTGAAGTAAAATAAAGCTATTGTAAAGCAAAGCTATACAGACAAAATCTCACCCAGAAGCATATACATATACACTCACAAAAAAAAGGAAAAGGGGAAAAATTAATATCTCCTGCTCCCAGAGTCCACCTCCTGAATTTGGGATGATTCGTTGTCTATTCAGGTGTTCAGCAGATGCAGGTACATCACGTTGTTTGTGGAGATTTAATCCGCTGCTCCCGAGGCTGCTGGGAGAGATTTCCCCTTCTCTTCCCTGTTCGCACAGCTCCTGGGGTTCAGCTTTGGATTTGGACCCGCCTCTGCGTGTAGGTCGCCTGAGGGCGTCTGTTCCCCGCCCAGACAGGACGGGGTTAAAGGAGCAGCTGCTTCGGGGGCTCTGGCTCACCCAGGCCGCGGGGAGGGAGCGGTACGGAGGAGGTGGGGCGAGCCTGCGGCGGCCGAGGCCGGCGTGACGTTGCACCAGCTCGAGGCGCGCAGTGCGTTCTCCCGGGGATGTTGTCCCCGGATCCCGGGACCCTGGCAGTGGCGGGCTGCACAGGCTCCCGGGAGGGGAGGTGTGGAGAGTGACCTGTGCTCACACACAGGCTTTTTGGAGGCGGCAGCAGCAGCCCCAGCGTCTCACGCCCGTCTCTGGGGTCCGCGCTGATCACCGTGGCTTGCGCCCTTCTCTGGAGTTCGTTTAGGCGGCGCTCTGAATCCCCTCTCCTTGCGCGCAGCGAAACAAAGAGGCAAGAAAAAGTCTCTTGCCTCTTCGGCAGCTGCAGACTTTTTCCCCCGGACTCCCTCCCGGCTAGCTGTGGTGCGCTAACCCCTTCAGGCTGTGTTCACGCTGCCAGCCCCAGTCCTCTCCCTGCGATCCGACCGAAGCCCGAGCCTCAGCTCCCAGCCCCGCCCGCCCCGGCGGCTAAGCAGACAAGCCTCTCGGGCTGGTGAGTGCTGCTCGGCGCCGAGCCTCTGTGCGGGAACCTCTCCGCTTTGCCCTCCGCACCTCTGTGGCTGCGCTCTCCTCCGCGGCTCCAAAGCTTCCCCCCTCCGCCCCCCGCAGTCTCCGCCCGCGAAGGGGCTCCTAGTGCGTGGAAACCTTTCCTCCTTCACGGCTCCCTCCCACTGGTGCAGGTGCCGTCCCTGTTCTTTTGTCTCTGTTATTTCTTTTTTCTTTTGCCCTACCCAAGTACGGGGGGAGTTTCTTGCCTTTTTGGAGGTCGGACGTTTTCTGCCAGCGTTCAGTGGGTGTTCTGTAGGAGCAGTTCCACGTGTAGGTGTATTTCTACTGTATCTGTGGGAAGGAATGTGATCTCCGCGTCTTACTCTTCCGCCATCTTCTCTCCTCTCCCGAAAATTTTTAAAAATAGAAAAAAAATCAATGAAACCGAATCAGTTTTTTTAAAAAAAGATTTAAACATTGGCAAATCTTTAGCTAGGTTGGCCGAGAAGAGATAAGACTCAAATTACTAGAGTCAGAAGTGAAAGAGGGAACAATACTAATGCCTTTACAGATAAAAATAATTATGAGATACTATAAATTGTGTGCTAATAAATTTGATAACTTAAATGAACTGGGCAAATTCCTGAAAACAGACAAATACTGAAACTGACTCAAAAAGAAATAGAAAATTTCAACATATTTATATCAAGTAAGAAGATAGATGTGATAATCAAAAATTTTACCACAAAGAAAACCCCAGGCCCAGATGGCTTCACAGGTGGATTATACCAACCATTTAAAGAATAATTAATTTCAGTGCTTCATAAGCTCTTCACAAAACAGAATAGGAGAGAACACTTCCCATCTCTTTCTCTGAGGCCAGTATTACCCTGATACCAAAACCAGACAAATACTCCTGAAGAATAGAAAACTACAGACTAATATCTCTTATGAATATGAATGCAAAAATCCACAACAAAGTACTAGCAAGACAAATCAGCAACATATAAAAAGTATTATACACCATGATGAAGTGAGATTTATCTCAGGAATGTAAGCTTGGCTTAATATCTGAAAATCAATGTAATAGTATACCATATCAGTAGAATAAAAAAATAAAAAAACACTTGTTTATCTTAATAGACATAGCATGCAAAAAATGCAGAGAAAGCATTTGACAAAATCAGACACTCTTTCATAATAAAAACATTCAACAAACTTGGAAGAAAAGGGAACTCCTTAACCTGATGAAGGGTAGGTACAAAACCCACAGCTCGCATCATACATAATAGTGAAAGACTGAACACTTTCCTCCTAAGATCAATAAAACGAAGACAATGTCTATTTCCCTTACTTCTATTCAACATTGTATTAGAGATTCTAGCCAGGGTAATTAGGCGAAGGAAAGAAAATAAAAAGCATACATGTTGAAAATAAGAAATAAAACTATTGCTATTCACAGATGACATGATCTGTTTATAGATAATCCTAAAGAATCACTGAAATCTATTAATTTTTAATGAGTTCAGCAAATTGTTAGGATTCAAGATGAATATATGTAAAATCAATTGTATTTCTGAGTACTTCCAATGAATAATTTGGAAATAAAATAAAGAAAACATTTTCATTTACCATTGCATCAAAAGGAATCAAATGCATAAGGATACATATAACAAAAGTAGTGCAAATTTTATACTCTGAAAACTGCAAGAAACAAATGGAGATTTACATGAATGGAAAAACGTCCCATGTTCATGGATTGGAAGACTTAACATTGTTGAGATGGCAGTACTCCCCAAATTAATCTACAGTTTAATGGCAATCCCTATAGAATCCCAGCTGGGTTCTTTTTAGAAATTGGCAAACTGTACTTAAAATTCATATGAAATTGCAAGGGACTCAGAATAGGCAAAACAACTTGAAAAAGAAGCACAAAATTTGAATACTCAAAAATTACTACAAAGCAACAGTAATTGAGAAACTGTGATACTCGCATAAGGATAGACATATAGGTCAATGAAATAGACTTGAGAATAGAGAAATAAATCCATGTATTTATGGCCTACTGATTTTGACAAGGAGGCTAAGACCATTTAATGGGGAAAGAATTGTGTTTTCAACAAATGGTATGGGAAACTGGATAATGATGTACAAAAAATGAAATTGGACTTTTCTTATACCATATACAAAAAGTAACCCAAAATTTTTGAAAGACATGGCCTAAATACTAGAGCCAAATGTATAAACGTCTTGGAAGAACTACATAGGTAACTCTGGATGACTTTATATTTGGCAATAAATTCTTATTTATGACAACAAAATATGAATAGCAAAAGGAAAAAATAGATAAATTGGATTTCATCAAAATTAAAATCTTTTATGCTTCAAATGACACCAAATGCCTCAACTGTTTCATTATTGTTTGTAGTGTCTGTCCTCAAGATTCTGTCAGTCTGAATATTTGGATGCACAGACAATTGGACATAACACAAAGTGTAATGAAGTAAATGCTCTCACAGAGAATCATAGAAGCTCATAAACAGAGGATGAGGAAACACAAAATACTGCTTGGAGGAAGGATTCTGCTTGGGGGGTTGTCGTGATGGCCATGAAACAACTCTGAAGCATAAGTAACATTTCAAAAATATAATTTTATCTGGCAATTATTTTCTGTCTTTCCAGTTTAGAATGATACAGAAAATTAATTATCATAAGGAGCTTAATAGAAGTTAGTTAGTTGTAGCTAATGTCAGAGAATAATTTTGCTGTATTTAATCTTAAAATATAATAAATATATTAAAAAGTAATAGTAATAATTAGACTAGCATTGTACTGGCACAAAGATCAAGAGACAGATCAATGAATTCATCACCCAGAAATATGTTCAAATACAGATGGGAATAGAGCATCTCTTATCAGTGGGGAAAAGACAAATTTGTAAATAAAAGTATGATAGCATAAAAGCATTTGAGCAAAAAGAAGTTTAAGCTGGATCTCTAATTATCATTTGCGAAATAAATTCTTGGTGGATAAAAGGTCTAAATATAAAACACTCAATCCAAACAGTACTTGGAAAAACATAGGTAAGTGTGGGAAAAAAATAGAAATACTGTTTTATCTTTTATTGTAAAATGTATTGGACTTTTTATTGATTGTTTCTTTTGCTGTGCAGATTTTTAGTTTGATGTAGTCCCACTTGTTGGTTTTTGCCTGCGTTGCTTGTGCTTTTGGTGTCATATCCAAAAAATAACTGTGAAGACCAATGCCAAAGAGATTTGTCCCCATGTTTTCTTCTAGGAGTTTTATGGCATCATATCTTATGTTTAAGTTTTTAGTCCATTTCAAATTAATTTTTATGAGTGGTGTTGAATAGGAGTCCGATTTTATTTTTCTGCATGTGGTTATCCAGTTTTCCCAACACCATTTGTTGAAGAGACTATCCTTTCCCAATTGAGTGTTTGTGGCTCCCTTGTCAAATATTATTTGACCATTTAAGTGGGGGTTGTTTCTGGCTCTCTACTCTGTTCCATTGTTTTATGTGTTCATTTTCATTCCAGTACCATGCTGTCTTAATTACTATATCTCTGTAGTATAATTTGAAATCAGAAAGTTTGATGCCTCTTTGTTTTTCTTTCTTAGGATTACTTTGGCTATTCAGGGTCTTTTGGGATTCCATACAAATTTTAGGATTGTATTTTCTATTTCTGTGAAAAAGACCATTGGAATTTTGATAGGAATTACATTGAATGTATAAATGGCTTTGGGTGGTATGGACACTTTTAACAATATTAATTCTTCTTACAGAATGGGAGAGAGTATTTGCAAATCATATATTGGGTAAGGAGTTAATATCTAAAATACATAAGGAACTCATACAACTTGTTCAGAAAAACACCAAATAATCCAAATAAAAAATGGACAAAGAAACTGAGTAGACATTTTTCCAGATAAGCCATCCAAATAGCCAATTCAGGTACATGAAAAGATGTTCAACATTATTAATCATCAGGGAAATACAAATCAAAACCACAATGAGATACCACCTTGCACCTCTTAGAATGGCCATAATCAAGAAGACAACAACAAGTGTTGGTGAGGATGTGGAGAAAAGGGAATCCTTGTTCACTGTTGTGGGGAATGTAAATTTGTTCAGCCACTATGGAAAACAGTATGGAAATTCCTCAGAAAATTAAAAATAGAACTATATGATCCAGCAATTTCACTTCTGGGTATATATCCAAAGGAAATAAAAACAGGATATCAAAGAGATTTGTGCACTCCCATGTTTATCACAGCATTATTCACAATAGCCAAGATAGGGAAACAGCTTAAGTGTCTGTCAATGGATGAACAGATAAAGGAAATGTGGTATTATATATGCAAGGAATACTATTCCACCATGAGAAAGAAAGAAATCCTGCCCTTTGTGACAACATGGATAGACCTGGATGGCATTATACTAAGTGAGACATGCCAGACAGAGAAAGCCAAATAATATCTGATATCACTTTGATATATCTGGAATCTGAAAAGGCCAGACTCACAGAAACAGAGTAAAATCGTGGTTACAAGCTGGGAGGTGGGGGATTGGGAAGATGTTATTACAGGTCACAAATTTTCAACTAAAAGATGAATAAGTTCTGGAGATCTAATGCACAGCATAGTGATTATAGTCAACAATACTTCCAGTTGTTAAGATGCTAGATTGTAAATGTTCTCACCACAAAAAAGGAATGATAATTATGGGAAGTGATAGAGGTGTTAGTAATGCTAGGGTAATAATCATATTGCAATGTATAAATGTATCAAATCAACATGTTGTACACCTTAAATTTTTTAAAAGTTTTATTTCAATAATATCTCAATAAAAATAAATTAATATAAAAATAAAATGAAATAAATTACACATAAGAGATCTAATAACAAACAAAATTTTCAACCTAACTTTAGGAAGAAGATATACGTAAATTTTGTCTTTATAATTTTAAAGAAAGTAACTTATAAGCATGCCAAAAAGGCCAAGAAGCTGTTATCTCTTGGTCTATTGTGATATCCTCATAAATGTTCTCCGTGCTTCAGCCTTCGTTCTCATCCTCTATAGTCTATCCTCTGTAGTGCAGGAAGAATGATCCCTTAAAAGTAAATCAAATACCCTGCTAAAAATCTCCCAATGGCCTCTCACATCACAGCCTACAAAGCGCTACCTGGTTTGATACCTGCTACCTCTCTGACCTCATCTGCTACTACTTACATTTCGCTCATTGACTTGGCCTCTGGCCTCTTTGTCACACTTAGCAGGATCCTGTGTCACTTGCTATTTCCCTGCTTGGAAGGCCTGTCCCTGTGTGGTTCACTCTTTTACTTCCTTCTGGGGTCTGATTAAATGTCACCCTCTCAAAGAGGCATTTCTCAATTGCCTTACGTAAATGGGCAGCCCCACACCCCTCAACACTTTTTGACTATTTCTCCCCTTATCCTTTGCACAACATAGGAATCACCTTAAAATGTAAGGTGATATGATAAATGATATGGTTTCTGTGTATCTTCTTCATCAGTAAGATTCAGAACATTAAAAAAGTGTGATGGTCCACAGGATTGGCAAGGGTTGGGGAGAATAGGAACATTTACACAATCTTGGTGGTAGGGCATGTTGGTAAACTAGGTTAGAAGACAATTTGGAAATATTTATTAACATTTTAAATGTTCATCTGTTGCACTTTTAGAGCTCTTTAGGCTGAAAAACTCACACAAGAACACAGCATTTACTTAAGACCATTTTATTCCTTGACATAGTGGAAAGATGGAACCAACTTACAGGTCCTAATGATACATCCATTTCCTGAAACAGCACACTGGCATGTTTATTCAAGCCTCTGTTCACATATTCCCTCCTGCCTTCTTGATCACCCTCTCTAACGTATGCTCCACATTTTTTTTTTTTGTCTCCTAACGTGTAAGAAACACTTAAATATTTATTAAAAGGAATCTATCAAAACTGTTATGAAAAGATAGTCATAGTATGTTGTCAAGAGCAAAAAACAAGTCATAGATACCTGCAAGAATATAAACCAATCAGTGAACAATGATTCCTTCAGAAGAGTAGAATAGGGGACTAAGCCCTTTTGCTTTATATCACACTCAACTATTTCCTTTATTTTTTTAACAAGGAGCATGAGTTTATTTGACACTTTAAATTATCCAATAACAACAAAGTGTTGACCTTATCTTTAAAATAGTTGGTAAAATTGTAATTACTGATATCCTTCAACAATTTCAAATTGGGTTCGGTATTTGGGATTATAATTTTATTTCATGACATTTTCTTTCTAGAGAGTGTATGACTGAGGGAGGACATGTGCACACAAGTGCAGTGAGAGTACGTGTGAGCTTGCATACATGTGTATGCATGTGAGGTGTTGGTTCTCTCTCTGTTCCCATTTGAAAGGTATGGGACACTTTGGGTTCAAACATGAAGGAGTTTTGATGCACATAGGGGAAAGGAACACCCTAACTTTTCCATTCTTTATTCCTACAACCAGCCTCACCCTCCCATCACAAATGCAGTATTTTTAATTGAGAAAATGAAAGTTGACAACATGTGTTCAGTATTCCAATAAGGCCCTATCAATTTAAGAAACTGGTATTATAATCCATATTTTCTCCATATTGTTATTCTGTATTTATCTAGCTGAAATTTATTCTGTGCCAACACATTTTGTATTTTCAGACAATTTTAGAATATGAAGGACTTAATGTAAAAATCAGTTCTTTTGCTGTATCGTGCCAGAAAATTCCAAAGAAGTCAGAACTAGCCGCTCTAAACATCAGAAGAGATGATTTTAACCCAAACTTGAAAAGCATTCTTGTGTGTAGTATAAGAAAATAGGCTTTAACTACAACAGAGCTATGTTGTATAATAATCTGCTATTGAAAAAGAAAAGACTGAAGATTTTTAGGCTGGTAGATTGTAATTACCTAATTGGAATATTAATTCCATTTGTCTTCCTTTGAAGGATGTTTCATCTTTTGTTTAACTCCTTGGTGGTACAACCAATTACTGAAAACAAGATGTGCCTATGTAAAAAAAATCCAATTCCCAGCATTAAGGAGCAAATTCACATTTACTATTAATTGTTTTCATTGAAACTGGGTACCCCAGAAAACCAAAACAGCAAGTGGTAATATTAATAATTTTTAAAACACTCACCATATTGCACAATAAGTAAAACAGAGAAAATATGTTTCAGGGTTTTGGTTTGCTTCCCCAGAACTGAGACTACTAAAAGGGAATGAGTTAGTTGTACTTGTCAGTTCCATTCCATCTTACTTTGTGAAATGTACAGAGTTGGTACAAGGCTCATATATTTACTGGACACTGTTCCACTGAAAATGCTGAAGTCCACATACTCACCCACCCATGTGAGCTACGTCAGCATTACTCAAATAGACAACTTCTCCCTTTGACTTGTTTCTGTAATGATAACAGTATCCTTGGTATGGAATTCAACACACCTACTGCAGTCAAATGTCAAAGGAGAGAAAAAAGAGGTCACTTTAGCATTTTGGAATAAGGTGCTAGAAAAATTCTTCGAAAAATTATTACCTGATTGAATCAAAGACTAGAAGAGATGGTATCATGCTTTCAATCAGGTCTGTGTTTATATTCTCCTGGACAGTAGAAAATATGCCCAATTATTAAACTTATACACAAAAAGATTTCACAAACTCTCCTATGAATTCCAGTGGTAAGATGTACAGGAGACCTGTTATTTACTTAAGGTATTTATTGATGTTCCACAGTTCTACAAACTGGAGAAAGAATATTTTACTTCATCATTTCTCTTGGGATGCTGCCATTTTGAAGGAGCTAGAGCTGTCTCTGATGTTCTATTTTGTGCTTATACCCCCAAACCAACAAAGACTCTTAGAGAATTCTCTTTATAATTTGCCATGCTTTAAGCTTTCATTCTGTGATTCATTAGCCAAACCTTTTCTGAACATTAGGAGATTTAGTTCCTTGTATGTCTTAGGATTGTGTATTTATTTCAACTCTATCTCTTCTTTTTAATGAGTGCACATGAATATCTTATATGTGAAACTTCCCGTATGTAGGGATGGTGTCTATTATTTATTCTGTATAGAAGCCAGCACGGTTCTTATATACATGTTTTCTGATGATGCTGCTGAAGAGGGAGAGGAAGATGACACCAGATTAAATGTGGCCAAATATTCTCAGAATGAAAGATGCTTGCTTCAGTTTATGCTCCTCTTAGGTTAGACGGGAGAAGCATCAGTTGAAATCATGGCATGCAAGTCATGTAGCTGTAGTTGCTAAAAAAGTCAGGGCTTGACTTGGTAACAAAGGCCCTACTTTTTATTTTATTTAATATTTTTTAGATTTATCCGTTATATTTGTCCCGATATCCTGTTTCTGAAATCTGTGTTTTTGATAACTCTCTAAAATTTGTGACATCTTGAAATTCAAGAAGTATGTCTTCAGATCATTCAAAGGACAAGAATGTGAGCGAGAGATTAATGCAGTAGCACATTTGCTTTCTGAATGTTGCCAGTCCATTCTTCTACATTCATGTTGTGTTATGATTGTTCAACTGATTATCCACTGAATTGCTTTGGCAATCAGCCCCTATTATATCCTTACCAATTGCTCTAACATCAATCAGGATAGTCTAGATTTATGATGTGAAGACAAACAACACTAAAGTCTCAGTGGCTAGGTCAGTTTTTTTCTGCTGCTTAAAATTTACTTCCAATTCAATAGCTTAAAACGACATGCATTTATTATCTCACACTTTCAATGAATCAGAACTATAAGCGTAGTTTACCGGAGTTTTTTTGCTCAGAATCTCACAAGGCTGCAAGCAAGATGTTGACCAGGCTGCAATCCTTTCTAGAGATTGGGGTACTCTCCCAAGTTCATGTGGTTGTTAGCAGAATTCAGCGTCTGAGATGGTAACACTGAGGGTGCAGCTTTTTTGCTAGGTATTAGCTAGGGAACACCCTTAGGACCTAGAGGCCTCCCAGAGTTGCTTGCCACAGTGTCCTTTTCTTGGGCAGTTCATATCCTAGCAGCTTCCATCTTCTAGGCCTGAAGGAGAGTCTCTCCTCTGTGGTCTGTTAAAGCAGAGTCTTTCATATTGTAACAGAGTCCCTTGCCACATAGCATAACCTATTCAAGGGGTTAATTGTCCCTTCACCTTTGCCATATTCTTTTGGTAAGAAGCAAGTCATAAGTTCTACCTGCACTCAAGGAGAAGGGATTACACAAGGGTGTGACTCATTAGGGCTCACTTTAGGTTGTGCCTGCCACAGTGGTTTAACGAAACCAAGGGTTTGTTTCTTATGCATGCGAACTGTGCTGCAGTATTGAGTAACTGTGCAGGGCAGCTTTCCTCCATGTGGAGACTCAGCCATCCAGGCTGACTCAGTCTTGTGACACTCACATCTCAAATCAGATGGTGATCACTGCAACAAGGGAACAGAGTGCCAGAGAGCCTCAGAACAAGAGTTAAAATTATCACATACACTTATAATCAATGGGCCAAGACTAGTCACAAGTCTCCACTTAAGTGTAAAAGGATGGGATGTTTTATTTTCCCAAATGCCTGAGAGGAGAGAAAACCAGGTATGAGTGAGCAATCACGGTTTCTATCACAGTTATCCTAAGAAATGTTCCTTAAAATTTTTGGTACTGTATATGTGAACTTATTTGACTCGTTACAGACTGAAATGTGTGCCTTCAAAATTCATATGTTGAAGCTCTAACCCCCAACGTGATTATAGGAGCTAGGCTTTTAAAAAGGTAATTGATATTAAATGAGGTCATAAGGGTGGAGCTTAATCCAATGACCAGTGTCCTTATAAGAAGATGAAGATAAAGATAAACCAGGGATACACATGCATAGAGGAAAGACTATGTGAGGACATAGCCAGAAGGTGGCTGTCTGCATGCCGAGGAGAGAGACCTCAGGAGAAACAAAACCTGCTGACACCTTGATCTTGGACTTCCAGCCTCCAGATCTGTGAGAGATAAATTTCTATTGTTTAAGCCACTTAGCCTGTGGTATTTCGTTATGGCAGTTCTAGCAAATTAATGTAACACAAAAGAAAAAGAAATGTAATTAGCCTAATATTTAAAGCATTATTAACTTACTTTCACCCATTTGCTTATTGATTTGGTAGCCATCCTGTAAATTACATTTGTTTGTTTGTTTGTTTTTAAATTCCAATTCTACAGATCAGGAGGAGGAGACTCTCAAGAGGAAATGTAATTTATGCAAAGTTACCCAGTTAACCAGTGGATCAAAGTCAGTACAATGTTAACTTTGTGTCCTGGGGTAATTCAACTTTTCAGTAATGAGTTGTCTCAGGCAAAACTATTTATTTAAGAAGCCTATAAACATTGGCCTTTGGCCATAGAAGAACTAAGCTTGCTACCTTAGGTTTATTAAGATTTGCCCCATGGAAACTTCAATTTAATTGAAAATTCCCATGCAGCATTTATTTTAACAACAGCAGCTTGGGGTTTAACTAAGTTTTCAAATTTTCTGTGGTGTGGAAAACAATATTTGAGGCACCTACTTGTAGTAACAATATTTCCTAGTGCTATTATTAGGGTACACCTGTTAATGGCCAGATTTCTACGAGTGGAATAACCAGAAATCTCAGTTTGGGCAGTTTTCGTTAGTAAAACTGTAAATATGGCTGGGGGTGTGAATTCTTCTTCTGCAAAATATGTGATTGTTTAAATAATAAAGAAATACCCCCACCCCCTATAAAGTTTTGATCTTGTTTAAGTGCACTCTTCCACAATGTGGGCAATCACGAGTTTCTGTGGTAGATTTAACATAATTAATATATGTGTTTGTATTTGTAAGAATCTGTCCTCATTCCTGTTTGGTTTATCATGCAAATCTTACTCACTTTCCTACCTGTTTTCTTTACTGGCTATTAGCATCTGTCCTTAAAGTATACTTTAGTTCATTGACTAGTCGGTGCATAAAATTTGCTAAAATGCACAGAGCTCATTCATGATCATAAACAATGTTTTTTCTCTATCTCTTTTCCTATTGTCCAAAATAGTTTAATATATTTTGCCTAGAGTCTTTGTTTTAATACATATATTTAGTGTCACTTGGCTATAGATTTCGTGAGATTTTCTAATAGCCTTACAGTGTAACTCTTCTTTTTAAAAAAAAAAAAAAACTAATTTATTTATTTATTTATTTTTGGCTGTGTTGGGTCTTCGTTTCTGTGCGAGGGCTTTCTCTAGTTGCGGCAAGCGGGGGCCACTCTTCATCGCGGTGCGCGGGCCTCTCACTATCGCGGCCTCTCTTGTTGCGGAGCACAGGCTCCAGACACGCAGGCTCAGTAGTTGTGGCGCACGGGCCTAGTTGCTCCGCAGCATGTGGGATCTTCCCAGACCAGGGATCGAACCCGTGTCCCCTGCATTGGCAGGCAGATTCTCAACCACTGCGCCCCCAGGGAAGCCCCAGTGTAACTCTTCTAATCCAAACCACTGCATCCCAATCTTATCTTCTATGATATTTGAGGTGTGTTTGTTTAATTAGGGTAGAAGTTCATTTTCTATCCCCTGCCACCATCACCACAATGAGCCATTCCAAGTCACTTTCGTGTCTATTCGAAGATTCAATCAGCTATACCCCGTACCAGAGCATCATCTGAGGTCCTGGTCGAGTCTCATGCTACACCCATCAAAACTCCCAGGTTTTGCTTCAGTCTGAGCTGATGACACTCTCAAAATTCAGATCCACCTCAGGCTTTCCCCAAAGAGCTCCAGAAAGTGGTTAGCCACTCTTTTCCAGCTAATTCTATGGAGGTTTATGTGCTGGAGGATTTGCTTTAGGTTAACAGACTGCTGCAGTGTTAATAAAAATATACGCAAAACTGCACACACAGTCTTTTTTTTCTTAAATAAGTGCCCATTAAAAATAACTATATGATAATTAATGAGGAAGGTAGGTAGTACAGTGTAGACGGTTTGTCAATATTGTAGTGAGGTCATTCATCTGTAGAGCAGTGATATTCACCTACTTTCTCCTTTGCTTCAGAGATGTAGAGTTAATATTTCACTTCTGATTTTAGATACTCTCTCAAGCATTATTTTAAACAGGTAAACAGGGACTACTTCCAAGATAAAGAAAGTTGCCATTCTTTGATGATGAATTCATAATGAAGGGAATCCTCATTCCAAATGGACTTCTGTAAGCCATCATTCCCCTGAAACTAATATTCCTAAGTATGTGGGGAGAGCTAGTTAAGGAATGTTAGATTAAGTTGTAACATACTTAGAGACATGGGCGATGTTTACGTGGCACTAGTTTACTTTAAAACACTCCCTATTGACCTTTACAAAAATAATACAATAGCAATTTAAGATGAATATTTACAGTAGGTGGAAATAGTTCCCAAGTGCTAATTCCCAAACCCTTGTTTGTGAAACGTCCTGATTCTTTGATCTATATTTTTGTAGGCTTCCTCAGGCAGAGATGGGCAAGATTGCCAAGACGATATCTTACTTGAGAACAGACAGTACCTGTAGCGCTTAAGTGGGAGGAATCAAGTAGTCCAGGTTACTAAAAAAAAAAAAAAAAAAATCACTTGATTTGTCACATGATAGCACATGCATTGAAACAACTAGGTACACTTGAAGAAAGCCCGAAAATATGTAAGAGCAAAGAGATTGTATCTGTTAAGTGAAAAATCTGCAAATAGTAACACTTGGTACTTTTATATTAAAAGTGCTATTTTTTAAAAATTAATTGTATTTGTTGATGAATATTGTCTTTGCCGTGGATATCTCTCTATTCAGGTCTTATGTACTTGTAAGTTGTGGGGAAAATATTTTAAATCAAAGCTGTAAAATAAGCATAGTTAGAGAGCTAACAGGAGGATTTTTACTTCATTTACATTCATTACATATTATGAGTTTAATTACCTTCCTCATATAATACTGGTATGAAGGAAAGATGCTGAAGAAGGCGTACTTCTGTGATGATTTTATTGATTGTGACTGATGGATGGCATCAACATTTCATAGTGAAGAATCATGGTTTTGTTACATCAGGAAAATTAAATTGGAAGAGTTATTTTCTTTCCCAGTGATAGTGGCAGTTAGAATATTTCACCTGTAATGAGATGTGTGCCTTATGTGCCACCGTGAACCACGGCTCAGCCATTAAATATATGTAAATGAAGAGAAACACAAGAGAGCCCGGACATAATAACGTGCAGAACAGAGAAATGGATCCTGGAAAGTGATTAATTTATTTGATGATGCCTCAAGTGAGGAATTTTAGGTCACAAATGAAGTGACAGAATGACAAATTACCATTTTAAAGAATTTACTGGGCATCATTACTGAACAATTGTCAGGTAGTTTATGGTGGCTGAGGAGATGGTATAAATATAGATCTTTTCCTTATCTGAGATGAATTATTAATCACCTTTTTAAAAATCTTTGTGAGTGATGGTTGGCTATCTGATTGGAAATAATGTGTTCTACAATTTTAACTAAATTCTAATATGATATGTAACAGGAATCTTTACAATTAAAGTCTCAGTGGAGAGTGGTAGGAGGTTTACAGTCAATTGCAGTTTTAATGTGATAGAAGAGGATGAATCCACTAGCATTTTTCAATAGATTTCCTTAGGTATATTATCCCTGCTGTGATGTTATTCAAATGTTTACAGTTTATTTTCATTTGAAAAATGACATTCAGATACTTAAATTGTTTTCCTTGGTTTATTAGTTAATGAAAATGAAATTCTAGTAATTACTATAGTTTTGCAGCGTGCCGCATTATTTAAAGTGAAGTGACTGCCTTTGTCAGTGGCATTATAAATATCGTCTTCCTGTATTTTGGTCAATTTTTGTTTGCTTTATCTATGTCATGTCCCTTCTCTGTCTATATGTCACTGTGTGTAATACCAGTAACAACTGGAGTCCAGAAGAGAAAGTCAGAATTTGAAATAAAGATGTTTTCTCAAGTTTCTTTTTATGTTTGGATAATTAAACACACACTAACCTACTTTGTATGTGGCACTAACAACACCAAAAATAAAAACAAAACTTGACAGTAAGAGGTTCACTGAGGGCTTCCCTGATGGCGCAGTGGTTGAGGTTCTGCCTACCAATGCAGGGGACACGGGTTCGAGCCCTAGTCTGGGAGGATCCCACATGTCGCGGAGCAACTGGGCCCGTGAGCCACAACTACTGAGCCTGCGCGTCTGGAGCCTGTGCTCCGCAACAAGAGAGGCCGCGATAGTGAGAGGCCCGCGCACCGTGATGAAGAGTGGCCCCCGCTTGCCGCAACTAGAGAAGGCCCTCGCGCAGAAACGAGGACCCAACACAGCCATAAATAAATAAAATAAAATAAAATAAAAAGAGAGAGTTCCTACTCTCACTTTGGTTCGTTGTCCATAAAAAAAAAAAAAAAAGAGGTGCACTGAAAAATCTAAACACATTTTAAAATGTCTGTTTGTGTCAGGCTACCTAAACCAGAGTTTATACATCTGCTCATGTATGATCAGCCTCTTAGATCAAGTGTACTTGCTATTACAAAGTTCCTTATATTTTGATCAGGATTAAGGACAGGGGTTGTTTCTTAAACATTGTATGCTAGTTATCTAACAGAGTAGAAATGTCTAGAGAACTATTTTTAACAAGCTTGTTTCTAAAGCAAGCAAAGAACAGTTGCAGTTTTGCCTTTGAGATGGGAAGGACCTAAATGACTAGTCTTTCACCTGGAAGAAGGCTTGAGATTTTGCTCCTTTTACATTAATATGTGCACCTCCTCATTTTAATCTTGATTCATTCTGAGAGTACATGAAAATTTTAAATAAGTATTCCCTGTGTTACCCATGACATCTAACATTGCTCAACTGGCAAGAAATTTAAATTTTGAATGTACATGCCACTTTTTAACAAATTTTGTTTTTACTTTTCCCCTCAACCTTGGTGGTAGAATTCTACTGAAACTTTGTCATTAAAAAAAGAATCCAAAAAGAATGTTTGCTGTTAATTTCAGTGAAACTTTGTCATTAAAAAAAGAATCCAAAAAGAATGTTTGCTGTTAATTTCAGCGTCCAGTCTCTACATGGAGCTGATTTTAAGGACCGTCTTGGCAGTGCTTCTTCTGCGTGGTGCGTTCCTTTTCCACAAAGCATGCTCCTGTTTCCCCTGCTATATGTGATGGCACCTTTCAGGTCAGTCCACTCCAGCATTTCTCCTTTAGAGACGACCCTCACCTTTCCCTTTTCCTTTATTCTTGCTTGCCACAGAAAATATAAACATGCGAACAAATGGGTGAGGGCATGCTCCTCAGAGGAAAATTCAAATCCTGTATGAAATAATATAGAGAGATTGGACTTGTTTAAGCCAGCAGAGTTCAGAGCAATCAAGAGTGTATCAGAGGAGAGAATCACTGCTTTATGTGAACTGAGCGCTTCTGCCACACTTTAAATACCTTTCGTCTTCTGCCAGCTTACATCAGCTGTCAGAGGGAGTCACAAAAAGGAAATGAAGATGCCTTGAACTCTAAAGCATTGAGAGAGCAAAAGAAAGGATTCCTAAGTAGAAGAGTGAAGAATAGATTTTAAATGAACATACAGATATGGAAAAGGAGATGCCTTATGCAGTTAAAAAGACTATGATTTTTGGCTCTTAGCATGATTCAAGTATATGCTACAGGAAGAAAAGGAACACTTGATTAACGGAAATGGCAATGAGTGGTCACTGTGCCACGTGTTGGCTATGCCCTTAATAGTCTCACAAACTGGTGAGCAGTTTTGGGCCACAAAAAAACATCCAGACATTTTTCCCGATTCTACAAATTGAGATTTGTGAGGAATTTTATCATACCAAAATGACTTAATTATGCTCATTTCTTCTTTTTCTGTTGGAGTTGGTTTATTCCAGGACCAGCGCCTCTCCTGCTTTTTCCCTCCAAATCCTTGCATTGATATGGCATTCCTCGTATCAAAAGGAAATCCAGCCACATAAGTTCCAGAAACCTTCTCCCTACTGCCTGTTTCCCCAACATTCTGTTATAAAAATTTTCAAACACATAGAAAGTAAACATCCATGTATTCACTACCTAGATTCGGTAGATATTTGCTATTTCTCTATATTCATTTTATCACATAGCTAACCATCTACCATCCAACCAGCTTGTAAATTTGTAATTTTTAAATGTATTTCCAAGTAAATTTCAGACATTACATTTCCCCTAAATAATTCAACATGACTATCATGCCTAGACTTTAATATTTATTTTTGGTTTTTTTCCCTTGAAGTAAATTTTACATCCAATGGAATATACATGTGTTGAGTTTCAATAAATGCATGCATTTGTATAACCCAACCCCTTATCAAGATATAGGACATTACTCTCACCCCAGAAAATTCCCACATCTCCCTCCCAATCAATACCTTACCTCCACCCCCAAAGGAGGAAACTGCTATTCTTTTTTTTCCAACAAAAATTAGTTCTGCCTGTTTTAGAACTTCATATAAAATGGAACCATATAGGATATACTGCTTTGTGTCTGGCTTCTTTAACTCTGCACATTTTTTGAGATTCATCCATGTTGTTACATGTATCAGTAGTTTATTTTCATGGATGAGTAATATTACATTTTCTGAATGTACTCCAGTGTTCTTATCTCTTCTGCTATTAATGAACAGTTGGGTTATTTCTGATTTGGGGCTATTAGGAATAAAGTAGCTATGGACATACTTTTATGAATGTACATTTTTATTTCTTTTGGATCAGTATCTATGGGTGGAATTGCTGGCTCACAAAATATATGGTTATTATAAGAAACTGACGGAGTTTATTTTTACAAAATCATTGTGTGTTTTATATTCCCACCAACAATAAATAAAATTCTAGTTGTCTCACTTTCTTGACAACATCTGATGTTGTCAGTCTTTTTATTTTAGGCTGCTTTGTGTTTTTACTTTTCTAGTTTTCCCCTCCTCTCTTCTATGCCTTCAATCACTCTCTCCAGGATTTTTTTTTTAATCGGCCTTTTGACCAAATGTCTCCTCTAGCTGCCAAATTATTTCTCTACTGTCTTTAACAACTAAGCTGCTTCATTTTATCAACTAAACTGCCTTTACTTTATCACTTGAAACTTCCTGACTTCCAGATGCTGGGGTTCCTTAACCCTTGGTGCTGAGTCCTCTTAGTTCTAACTATTTACTTTCTCCCAGGAGAATCATGTTGATTCTCATGCATTTCAAGTCGATCTATATGCAAGCAATTCTCAAATTTATATCTCTGGCCTGGACTTCCCTGAGTTTCATCTGCCTGCTTTACATTTCCGCATATCTAAGATTCTGATATCGCAAAGTCACTGTATCTGATTTTGAACTTATGCTGTTCCTCCAATCTCTGTTAGGATTGTGCATTCCTTCTTCTTCCTGTCTGAGAAAAAAAAATCTAATAATTTTCAAACCCAGTTAAACAATGTAAAAGCTATATTTCAGGAATAATAATCTAAAAGGAACACCTAAAATGCCTAATGTCTAAAAAGAAATTAGACAATACATAGAATGAATTAAAAATCCATGTATCAATACCTAGTGGATGTAGCTACTTACATCCACTGAAGTGGTGTAGTCATGTAGTGGAAAATGTGCAGCCTTAAGATGCTTATATAACAAAAGAAGAAAGATAAACACGAATGAGTTAAACAATTAAATTCAGACAATAGGAAAGGAACAAAAGAAAAATCACAGATAAATGAAGGATCGAAAAAATATGGATCAGAAAAGAATAAAATAGAATCAATATAAGAAATAAAACAAGTAGCATGATCAAAAATGACAAAAAATGTAATATTTGAATAGACTAATAAAATTGTCAGGTCTCCAGCAAGCCTCATTGAAATAAAAATAGAAGGTCCAAATAAACAAAATTTCAAACAAGAACTCTAAGAAAGCAGGCATAAATACAGTAGACATTAAGATAATAATAAGAAAAAATAATAACATGGATACCAGTAAATTAAAAATTTGAAAATGTAGCTAATTTGTCATATTTCCAGCAAAATTCAGCGTACTAAAACAAGAAGAAATGGAAAATGTTAGTGATTCTATAACTATTAAAGGTGTTGAAACAGTAATTAAGATGATCATATAAAAAATTACCAAATCCAGGCAGCTTTAAGTGTGATTCAAGCAAATATTAATTAAACAATGCCAAACATAGTTAATACCAAACATACACAAACTATTCCAAAGACAATAAAACAGTATTTTGCAAAAAATAAAAAATAAAACATACATAAAAATGTGTGTGGCTTGAATAGCATTGAAGAAAAATCAAACAAAAAACACATAAGAAAGAAAAATTATAGGCCAGTATCATAACAATAGATGCAAAAATTATAAACAAACTATAACAAATGAAATCCATCAATGTATAAAATATATGAACCATGTAGGATTTATCCCAGGAATTCAAGTTGGATTTAACATTAGAATAGTTATCAGTTTAATTCTCCATTTTAACCACTTAAAAGAAAAAAAAGGACCTACAATTATAAAAGATGCAGGGAAAAACATGTGGTCAAAGTAAATATCAATTTATCATAAACAAACAGAACAAATAAAATATTAGAAAACAAGGGATAGAATGGAAATTCTTTAATCTGAAAAGTGTATCTGTCAAAATCCTTTATCAAATGGCATCCTAATATTGAAATGTTAAACTCATTTCCATTAAAATTGGGAAAAAATAAGAATGCTTGTCTTCATCTATTTTTATTGTAAATTTTGTTTCATTTGAAATCAGCACAATAAGACAAAAAATTACAAATATCATATCATTATTTGTAGACATGATTGTCTATTATAGACTACTGAAAACAATGCAAACTATTAAAATGAGAGTTTTGTAAATATATATTTATATATATAGCATACATAAATTTTATATATATCACATCAATACAAGAAAGAAAGCTGATATAGCTATATCAGTCAGAATAGACCAGCAAAAAAGCATTATGCAATACTTAAGAATCAACTAGAAAAAGAAAGCAACACAATCAAAAAAGAGGAAAGACATGAATAGGCATGTCATACAAGAGAAAATATGAATAGTTAATAAATATGAAAAGATGTTCAACATTCTAGAAAAATATCCTAGTGAAACCTTGCATATTACACTGGGAGATAGATAGAAAATGTTCATAACAATACTGCTTATAACAGAAAAACAGAAGGTCATTTTTTTGTCACAAAAGTCACAATGACACGTTTGAATGCAAAAGTAAATTGAAATATATGCATATGATAAAAGGATACCATGCTGGTAGAACAATATGCCTCTTCATGAAGACTCCTACAAAGATAAGATTTAGTAAATCAGTGTACTTCATTCATAATTACTCTATTTATAAAGTTTAACACTCTGTAAAAGTAAACCATATCTATTTATGGATGCATGCATAGGAGGCTAAAATATATATTTATTAAAGTGAATGGTAAACACTAAATTCAGAATAGTGATTATCTCAGGGAGATGTAGGAGGAAAATGCAATTTTATTATAAACAATGTGCTTTCAATGTACTCTTAATGTTGTAATTCACACACGTGTTTTATTACATGAATATTTAGTTCAATATTATTCTTTATATTTATATGAACATCATATACTTTGGTATGCATGAATTATGCATAATAAAATTTTTTTGAAAATAAAAACACTTTGAATGTATTTAGTCTGAAGATAGAAAAAATCTGATATTATTCTATGTAAAAATGAATGCAAACATATTCTAACTAGATATATTCTTTTAACTCCTATTAAAGACAGAAAAATTATACAAACAATGAAAATAAAAGCAAAAGTAACAAAAAACACCGAAATCATGATGCCATGAGCCTTTTCCTGTGCACCTAAATTTATTTAGACAATATAGGATTTCTATATCTAATTAAGTTATAATTACATGTAAAAACTGTGAGAAGATTATAAACTAGGTAAAGTCTTAAAAATATAGTCTTGACTATTTTGGGGGCGGGTGGGACACACCTTAAATTACTATAATGAAATTACCAGTTTAAGTTTGCAGTCTTGGCCTGGCGATTGCTAGAATCAGGCTCTGATAGTTGGTGCTGGATTGGCAACCTAAATTTTATTTCACTTTATCTTGTTTTGGACTCCACCTAGATAGGAAGATTTCTTTAAGGAATTCTCTCTGGTTAATCTTCAGTCTCTCTCAGACCATATTCTGTGCTTTCAAATTCACTCTGGTTTGATTATTAAAAATAAAATGTGGTTTCCAATTTGGAAAGCAAATTTGTGGTGATAAGGCTTTATCAACCAGCCAATAAGAAGTAATGGCCACCACATGAGGAAGGAAAACATAGCTTTACCTAGGGCAAGTATGGAAGGAAATTAAATGATATTACAATAAAGGTCACAATATTCTCTCAGTATAATAAATTTTTGGTATGTATTGGGTTTAGAAATTAATTTGCCATGAGAATAGTACACTTTCCAGTCTGAATGACTCTAGGAGTTAAATATTTTTATTGAAATATAATTGACATACAATATTGTTAGTTTCAGGTGTACTACAAAATGACTTGATATTTGCATATATCATGAAATGGTCACCACAGGTCTAGTAGCAATTTGTCCCATACAAAATTATTACAATATTATTGACCATATTCTGTATGCTGTATATTACATCCCTATGATTTGTTTATTATATAACCATTAGTTTGTACATCTTAATCCCCTTTACCCATCACCCCTCACCCTTCTGGCAACCACATGTTTGTTTTCTGTACCTATGAATCAGTTTTCATTTTGTTTTGTTTGTTTACTTATTTGTTTCATTTTTTAGACCACATATAAGTGAGATCATGTGGTATTTCTTTTTCTCTGCCTGACTTATTTCACTTAGCACAATACATCCATTCATGTTGTCACAAAAGGCAAGATTTCATTATTTTAATGGCTGAGTAACATCCCATCGTGTGTATGTGTATATATATTTCACACCTTCTTTATCCATTCATATATCTGTGGACACTTAGGTTGCTTCCATATCTTGGCTGTTGTAAATAATACTGCACAAATATTGGGTTGCACATGCTTTTGCAAGTTAGTGTTTTTGTTTCCCTTGGGTAAATAGCCAGAAGTGAAATTGCTGAATTATCATATGGCAGTTCTGTTTTTAATTTTTTGAGGAAACTCCATACTATTTTTCATAGCGGGTGTCCCAATTCACATTCCCACCAATAGTGCAAGAGGGTTCCTTTTCTCCACATACTCACCCATACTTGTGTGCTGTCTTTTTGATGATAGCCATTCTGACAGGTGTGAAGTGGTATCTCATTTTGGTTTTGATTTGCATTTCCCTGATAATAATGCGGAGCATCTTTTCACATGTCTGATGGCCGTCTGTATATCTTCTTTGAAAAAATGTCTCTTTAAGTCCTCTGCACTTCTTAAATTGGGTTGTTTGTTTTTTTGATGTTGAGTTGTATGAGTTCTTTGTATATTTTGTATATTAAACCCTTATCAGATATATCATTTGCAAATATCTTCACCCATTCAGTAGGCAGTTTTTTTGATTAGTTGAAAGTTTTCTTCACTGTGCAAAAGTTTTTAGTTTGGAGTAGTCCCATTTTGTTTATTTTTGCTTTTGTTTCCCCTGTCTGAGGAGACAATTGCTAAGACCGATGTCAAAGAACATACTGCGTATGTTTTCTTCTAGGAGTTTTATCATTTCAGGTTTTACATTTAAGTCTTTAAATAATTTTGAGTTTATTTTGTGTATGATATGAGAAAGTAGTCTAGTTTGACTCATTTGCATGTAGCTGTCCTACTTTTCTTTCCAGTTTGGAGTCCTTTAATTTCTTTCTTTCTTTTTTTTTTGTCTGATTGCTGTGGCTAGGACTTCCAATACTATTTTGAATAAAAGTGGTGAGAATGGGCATTCTTGACTTTTCCTGATATTAGAGAAAATGCTTTTAACTTTTCAGCATTGATGATGAAATGTTGGTTTGATGTTATTGTAGGTTGGTCATAAATGGCCTTTATTATGTAGAGGTATGTTTCTTCTATACCCACTTTGTTGAGAATTTTGTCATGAATAAATGTAGAATTTTGTCAAGAGGTTGTTTTTTGCATTAATTGAGATAATCGTATGATTTTATTCTTCAGTTTGTTAACGTAGTGTATCACATTGATTGATTTCTGGATATTGAACCATCCTTGCACCCTGGGAATAAATCCCACTTGATCATGGTGTTTGGTCCTTTTAGTGTATTGTTGAATTGAGTTAGCTAAAATTTTGTTGTGGATTTCTGCATCAAATTTCATTGTTGATATTGGCCTGTAATTTTCTTTTTTTGTGGTGTCTTTGACTAGTTTTGGTACCAGGGTGATGCTGATCTACTAGAGTGAGTTCAGAAGTATTCCCTCCTCTGCAATTTTTTGGAATAGTTTGAGAAGGATAGGTGTTAATTCTTATAAAAATGTTTAGGAGAATTAACTTGTGAAACTGTCTGGTCTTTGGCATATTCTTTTTGTTTTTCATTATGCTGATTAATTTCTTCAGATATATCTTCCAGTTAATGAATTCTCTCTTCATCTGTGTCCAATTATTGCAATAATTTTTAAATTTCTATCCCCATACTTTTGTATTTAAAAATTCTATTTGGTCCCTCACAAAAGGGCTCCGTGTTTTTATTTTAAGGGTGTGTTCTTATTTCCATGTGCATTACATATATTTTTTATCTCTTTAATCATTTAAAAAAAGACTTTATTAGTTCCATGATCTATGTAGATTTTAAGGATACAGGAGTGAGCTAAAGAGAGTTCTGTCCTTATGGAACTATCATTTGAGTGTAAAATTTATTTTTATTTCCATGACCTATTGTTATTCTGTTCTCTACAATTAGGGGTAGTGGTGATATAAGTCTGTTTCTTTTTGTATATGTTGACTCATTAATGTCACAAATTTCTATTTTCTATATTTTGAATAGTAATTTTAAAAATTAATTGTATGTCATCTTAAACATTATCTCTGCCTTTTCATCTCACTTCATGTTCCAGGATAACTGACACTGTCTCAATTGTTGGATGATTTCTCTCAAATTGTAGAGACATTTCAGTCTTGATACAATATTTTAAGGTTAATTTATTG
Organism: Balaenoptera acutorostrata; assembly: GCF_949987535.1. Classification (NCBI taxonomy): domain Eukaryota; kingdom Metazoa; phylum Chordata; class Mammalia; order Artiodactyla; family Balaenopteridae; genus Balaenoptera; species Balaenoptera acutorostrata. The sequence goes on along the minus strand of NC_080071.1, from coordinate 18,166,047 downwards.
GCTTGATTTTTCTGAATAATAATTTATATATCATATTCCCAACCCACTTGTTTAAGTTAGGTGTAAGTTAGGATATATATTTTTTTAGAATATTTGCTTTTTTCAGAGAATTGCATAAATGCAGTTTTGAATTTTTAAAATAAATGCTAATTTATTCCAGAATGTCAAGGTGATTGTATGGGAATGATCTCAACACTATCTAAGCTGCATATTATGAGAACTTAATGTCTCTAGATTGCTTTCAAAGATGGGAGAGTATTATAGACTGAATTGTGCCCCCCCCCAATTCATATGTTGAAGTCCTAACCCCCCAATGTGGCCATATTTAAAGATAGTCTTTAAAGGGGTAATTAAGGTTAAATGAGGTTATAAGGGCAGGGCCCTAATCTGATAGAGCTGATTTCTTTATACAAAGAGGAATAGACACCAGAGATTTCTTTCTTTCTCCACTTGGGTACAAAGAAGAGGTCATATGTGCACACAGCAAGATGTCAGCTGCCTACAAGCCAAGAGAAGAGGTCATGGCATCTTGTCAGCACATTGATGTTAGATTTCCCAGCCTCAAGAACTGTGAGAAATACATTTCCATTGTTTAAGCCACCCAGCCTGTGATATTTTGTTATGGCAGCTCAAGCAGACTAGTATAAAGAGGAAAGAGGGAGGTATTTTAGTTGTTATGGAGTGAAGGAGTGTGATTTCCAAATAAAATAATTTCAGTGCAAAGGAGAGGGAAAACACACCAAAATGATTCTTCCTGTTTAATATCTGCATCTAGGAAGTAATCAAAGATTCACTCCAAAATTTCAAAATCTTGAAATGATTTCAGAGAGTGTGAATGAGAGAATCAGCTAAGCATTAGTAATGGATTTCAAGGTATAATGATATTTTAAGTGTAGAATCAAGCCTGTTAGATAAGGGAAGACTTAAAAGCCAGTAAGCAATTAAAAAGATGTCCTCATACTAATCCCAAGAATCTGTTACCTTACATGGCAAAAGAGATTTTGAAGATGTGTTTAAGGTTATAAACCTTGATATAGGGAGGTTACCCTGGATTATCCAGCTGGACCCAGTCTAATCAAATGAGTCCTTAAAATGGAGAATCATTCTCAGCGGTACTCAGAGAAAAAGATGTGATGACAGAAGTTCTTTGAAGGTGAAGGAAGGGGGCCACATGCCAGGGAATGGGGATGGTCTCTGGAAGCTGGAAAAGTGAAGGAAACTGATACTCCCATTGAGCCTGCAGAAAGGAAGGCAGCCATGATGAACTTTGATTTTAGTGCAAACCATGTTGGAATTCTATATTGCAAAACTGTAAGATAATAATTATTGTCGTTTGAGGCAGCAAGTTTGTCGTAATTTGTTATGGCAGCAATAGAAAACTAACATCAATTTTGTTTTACAAATTTATACCAGAATATATAAAATAAAGACACAAGAACGTAACATAAATATGCCAAAACGTAACATAGCACACAAAGAAAATATTAGTCCAACTACACTTAGTAATATAAGGATGCTGAACACTAAAATACCTATTAGTATATAATTCATAGTATGTACAAGAATATAAGTGTGTGTTACACAAAATTATTTAATGATTTTAACATTTAAAAAGCCTTTACATCATCCACAAAAAAAGTTTTACGTGTGCCAGTAATTCATAAAAGAAGGAATACAGAGATACAGATGGTGTATAAATATACAAAAAGTATTCAAAGTATACTTTTTAAAGTATCCCAATTCAAAGTATCCCAATTTTAGAATGAAATATGTTTTATCACCCCAAATTAAGTTTAAGAAAAAAAAGAAAAGTTTCTTGTACCTAGTGAACTTTGAGTAAGTTAGAAAGCAAACTCACACACCCCAGATGGAGTGTAAAATAATGCAGCATTACCAGGCCAGTGGAAAATTTGGAAGTGTAGAGTCTTTAAAATATCCCTATTTCACTGACCGATTTCAATTAAGGAAAAATATTGTGACATATGTTACAGTATCCCCAATTTTAGGAATGATCAAGATATGTGACAACATCCATTTATGGATATGCTCAGCAAAACATAATTTATAATAGCTAAAATTATATTACTATGGTCAAACAATGCCATATTAGTTAAATACACTGTGGAAAGTCTACACATGGTTACTATGCAACTATAAAATTATTAAATTATAAGAAGCTTTAAAACCTTAGGAAACTATTTTTATCAAAAAACCTCATAGAATTTATCCAACAGTCAATAAGAATCAGGAAGATATGCATGTATTGTATACATAAACAATCTCCTGCACAGAAAAGTCCCTTTTCCATTCCCACTATAAGAGATTCTACCTGATCCTCTTTTCCTTACTATGTTGTTCAACTCTTTCCCTCCTTTTCTTCTTCTCTTCCAAGATGAAATTCCCCTTCCCATTTTTTCTTTATTCATTCCCTTACTTTCTTCTCAGCATCTCTCTTCTTTCCTTCCTTCCTTCCTTCCTTCCTTTCTCTGTCTGTCTCTCTCTTTCAAACTATTGGGTACAAATTTTGAACAAATTTTGAATTCCTCTAATTTTTTAATGCAGAATGTTTCAACCCTCCTTTATTTCCTGCCTTCTCCTTCAAGACTGCTGCCTTTTATCCATATAGGATCTTCCAGGGAATCTTCTCTGATAAAGAGCCAAATTATTTTATATAAGTTATACACCTTTCTAAATATAAAAAGCAGATGCAGTATCAGGTTTTGTGTAAAACATTTAATAGCATATTTTTCTTATTGCTTCTACATAGAAAACTATGCAAAAGCAAAAGTCACAAATGCAAAGAGATAATTATCTATAAAGATGTTCATCATAGTGTTGTTTATAATACATTTTAAAAATATGAAGTAATCTAAATGTCCTTTACTTAATTAGTAGGTGCGTTTTACACTTTGCCATATTCACATTATATAGTATTATAATATATATTATGTTATATACACTTATTTATAATTATATATCAGTGTGGGCTAAATAAATGCATATTAGCAATATTTGTAACATGGTATGTATATATATATATATATATATATATATATATATATCTCTTCCTCGACTTACTATACGGTTACATCCCAATATACCCATTTTTACTTGAAAATATAGTAAATCAAGAATGCATTTAATACACCTAACTTACCGAATAACATAGCTGAGTCCACCCTACCTTAAACATGCTCAGAACATGTACATTAGGCTACAGTTGGGCAGAACCATGTAACAAAAAGCCAATTTTATAATAAATTGTTGATTATTTCATGTACTTTATTGAATACTCTACTGAAAGTAAAAACCAGCATGTTTGTATGGGTACAGAATGGTTGTAAGTGTGTGGGTTGTTTATCCTGATGATCGTGTGGATCTGCCAAGCATCATGAGCTAGTATCATCCCGAGTATCACTAGTCCAGGAAAACATCAAAATTCATAATTCAAAGTATGGTTTCTACTAACATGTATTACTTTCACGCCATCGTAATGTGGGGACTGTCTCTAAATGCTATACCAGAGAAGCTAGAAGAAGTTGCTTCAGAGATTTCAGATTTCATCTACAGTTCAACTTCTGAAGTTAAGGCCTGAGCATAATGTATCTGCCACAGATAGTGTACAAATTATGGACTAAAACGGACAAGCAGAGAAAAGCATCAGCCTTCCAGAGTTATTGTCTGGTTAAGGCAAACATGAGCAGTAAATAATGAGGAATATGAATTAGCTTTTGTGTTGAAACTAACTTGGTGTTACTTGTACGTGAGATCTTAAGAGCATCAGATGAAGGCAGGTGGAGGCATGCTCTTGAAGCATGATGGCCCATCCTCCTTTTAATGAATACATGTGCAAGCCAACATCCAAGTTCTCTTATTATTACAATCAGATTTCTTATAGCTGTTTATGTTACTATGCATAACAAAAATATATTGGCCTATTTTTCTGATTTTTCCCTTAAAGCAGAAAGACTTTTTTTTGTCGTTGCTTTCGTTGTAAAGAAGAAGGAATACATATTAAAGTAAATGATTTGATTTCTGTTTCATTGTCCACTGCTATTGAACATCTAAGTGTTTGCAGTTGACTAAATAAAATGCCTCTAAAACAAACAAAAATAAAACAACAAAACACTGGCATGGGTTAATTCAAACAGATCAATCAAATGGTCTGGGATGGGACCTGAGAATTTCTAATATTTAATATACAACCCAGATAATTGTTATCATCTGTCAAGTTTGAAAAATATTAAATTAGTTTAATAAGATTAACTTACATCTAATAGATAATTGAGACTAGCTGCTCTGGGAAAAGTAGTTTCCAAATATGAAGGAAAGGTAAAGTAGGTAATTTTAGGTCACATATGATAGAACTGAGAAATTGCAACATGAGCCCATTAGGTACTTGAGAACATAAAGAAAATGATACTTTGAAGTGAAAAGTGGTGCAGAATAGGTATATATGTACCAAAAATATTTTACACATTTTAATTGCTTTCTTAGAATGGTATCTAGGCATCCTTTTATTCCCCTCTTACCCTTTCCTGTATGTAATGTCCAGATTTCAAGCCAGTACTACAGGATTTATAAACTAGTCCAATTTTAGTTGAAATAATTTACTTCAGGACATCTTGGTCTTAACTACAATTATAAAATTTTCTACATAAAATACATTCTAAAGTTCAAAGAGTTCTCTTATCAACATTTGAAGCACAGCCAAGTTTAAGAGTTGATACCACCTACAACTATATTTTTACCATACAATTTATTTTAATTCTCCTTTCTCTCTAAAAATTTGAGACTATGTACACATTACCTGATCTTTAGCATCCAACATATATATGAGCTTAATCACAAGTGCCATAAAACAACATGATGTATGACAGTATTTCCCTGTCATTTCTCTTATAGGCAGTGAAGTTATTTGGGTTTAATATATCTTTAAATTTTACATTTCCGCAAGGAATGTAATAGCACACTGTATAGCATTGTAAGGCAAAATGACTAAATTAGAAAGACGTAAAGGGATGTTGTAAAATCTAGTGGAAATTTTCAAATTTGAACTTCCCACATAAAAGCATGGCAAACTAAAAAACCTGAGTACCTTAGGACCTGTCGACAACCTGTTAGGTGAACTTAATCCTTTGCTGAAAGAAATGTAAAGTGGTGTTCAATTTAGATTTCTAAATCTTGCTTCTATATTGAGCAAGGAAATACCATGCATTGAACTGTTTATGGTCAATGTGTATGCCAGTTTATATTAAAACATTAAAAATGTTCCTATATCTTTAATGAAGTAATTTATACTTGTATTTCAACCTAAGGAAATAGAGTGGGTAAATGTAATTTTACAAATGTTCTTTGCAACAATAAATTTAACAATAACAAAAATATCATAAATATATGCTAGTTACCTTTTCCATTAATCTGTAAACCACACTTGTAGTTAATTTAATTTAATACATATAAAATAATTCTGTACACATATTTATTTGTTCCCCCAAATAGTAGGCAATTAATTAAAGCACAGTGGTGATTCCAGTTCTAGGTCTTTGCTAATCTTTTGGTTGTGACATTGTATCCAATTTTGACACTTAGTAAGCTCCTGCTACTCTGTTTTGCTACAAATATAGTAATAAAACTAGTATCAGCTCTTTGTTCTTACTTAATAGTAGGTGCTATTTAAATAATTTTAAAAGAAGAATCATGGTTGCTTTTATCAAGAAGTTTTTTATGATTTACACTTAGAAAATTTCCTTCTCAAGTTTCTATTCGTAGCAAACAGTTGACTTTTTTCACTAATTATCAGCACAATGCTCCTTTTCTTACAGATTGATGTTTATAGTAAGAAATCTGCAAAAGAAATATATTTTCTTTGGGGTTCATTCATGAGAATGGCCTTCATTGTCTTCTATCTTCTCCCTCTCTCTATATATATGTGTACGTGTGTGTGTGAGTGTGTGTGTGTGTGTGTGTATACTCATACATATGTTTATTTAAAATGTCATTTGTGTTGTTCATTTCTGTTTTTCATTTATGTTATTCAATTCACCTCTATCTTTAATGTATTGAAAACAGTATCAATTCATTCAAAATCACTAAATCACTCAATTATTTTCAAACAGCTTAATCATATTCATTTCTGTGATAGCTTCTGAATCTTTTTTTCCTCCTCAGATTAGATTTCTTATTCTGACACAATCTTCCTCACTCTTTTAGTTAATTTTTTTTAAATTTCAGTTTCTCAAAAATAAAACTCTTCAGTTTATTTGTAGCTTCTCAATTTTGTCTTCTTAATTTGTATATTCTAATTCCTTAGCCTACCACTTCCTTTCACTCTTTTTTTTTAAATAATTGAAAGTATCAATAAATATTATCTTGATTTTGTGTTGAAAAACTCATTTTTTCTCAAAAAATTTTCTCTTTAATACTCAAAAATTCTGCATCAAAATATCCCCCCCATCCATGCTTCTCATTAGGAGTTATGTACTTTATTCTGTAACATCTTGATAAGTTATCATAATCTGATTCTGAACAGTTTTTACCATCTGTCATCTTGAAAGAGAGATGGTTGCCCGTCTATTGTAAAAATGCTTCTATTTTTGCTCAGTCACATTGAGACAGATACAGGCTGTGTTATTACTTCAATTTACCATATAAGGACTATGATGATTAAGCAATTTTTTTTCTGGTGGCATAACTTGCTGATAGCAGAGCTGAAGTAAAACCCTTATTCTTATTATTCTTAACTCAGCGAGCATTCCCTTATACATTTTTTTTTTTAACTAATATGATAGTTTGAAATTTGTTGTGGTATACTGAACATGCCATATGACTTCTCTGGTTTCATTTCTCTTATCTGTGAAATGAGGTAGAGCTACACCCCTTTTAAAATACCTACACTGAATAGAGTGATGTTTTAGATATATTATTGAGACCTCCATCAATTTACACTGGTTGGTTAATTGAAAGGACTCAAAAGACTCCACAGAGTGAACTCTTTAAGCCTGTAAGAAAAGTGAAGTATACAGCACAACAGGAGAATGAAAGAACACGCAATCACAGAAAGGTCCAAAAACTTCCAGGTACAGCCCTCTGGGATCCTTTTCAGCCTCAAAGGACATGCTTCAGATTCAGATTATGAAACACCCAGATTTGTGTGAGGTGGCTCAATTTCAAGGGAACCCAAGCACCCAATTCCAGAGAGGGCTTTTTGTCCACTGATCATACAGCTAAAACCATGCTTGGTAACCATTTACACCAAGTACAAAACATCCATTTATACATCCTGAAAGAATGGAGAGAAGCTGGTGCCTCCCATGGAGTTTCAAGCTTTAAAAGGAATATTATAAATCACTAGCTAGTGTTATCTCATTCTTATTTTTTGACTAAGAGTCCTTACCAGCCTTCCAGATGTCCCTAGAAATAAGCATAAATTTACTTCTTTCCCACCCCTACCCCCAGTACTACTAATCTCACATATTGTTATTATTGCTAATGATAAGTACTAAAAGTCTTTGTGGTAAAGACATTTCATAGACATTAAGGGCTTTGGGGGTATAAAAAGAGAGAAGGACATGTTACTGGATGGGACTATAGATGGAGAATAACACCTGGATTGACTCACAGGATGGTATGTAGATTTATTTGGTTTACTGTTAAAAAATGGGTGTGGGAGAATGGAGAGATGGTATAAATACACATCTTTTTGCTGCTTCATCCATGCTGAAAAAGTAGTAAAGAAAGGAAAACAAATTTCCAGAGTTTCTCTTCATTTCAACAAAAATTTTATTCCCAAACTGAAATTCCTTTGGAGAGAAAATAAGAAAGGAAGCATACAATTTTGAATCAGTAGACTAGTCAGCCTGATGAGGAAGGATCAGAATACGTTGACCATCTATGTATGTAGACAAGTAGAATAATATAAATACTTAGCTGATCTTGAATCGCAGAAAAGGAAATTCCAGAATGCCCGAAGAGAAGAGGGGCCTAAAAGGAAGAGATTTGAATATGTTAAAGTTAGAAACCTCTTGGGAGGTTTTTCTTCTGGATGTTTTTGAGTCTAGGCTACAATGTCTATACTGGGAGAAAAATCCAGTAGCCCTGGTTTGGTGTATTTGTGGAAGTAAATTGAGTAACTTGTATAAAGCTGGACATCAGGAATCAAAGAAAAATATCAGTCTTCAATTTGAAGAAGACACTTTGTGTGGAGCAGGATAAACACAAGCCAATCTTTTTTTTTTTTTTTTTTTCAATTGGGGCATAGTTGCTTTACCATGTGGTATTAGTTTCTGCTGTACAATGAAGTGAATCAGCTATATGTATACATAAATCCCCTTCCTCTTGGACATCCCTCCCCCACCTCCATCCCACCCATCTAGGTCACCACAGAGCACCAAGCTGAAAAGCAGCAATGCCAGAGCCTTAGTGGGAACAAAGATAAAAACCGGAAAAGTCATGTCACTTTACATACAACTAGAGAAATTTCTAATATGTAAAGGAAATTAGTAAACTGTGAAAAGAAAAAAAAAACCTTAGAGGAAAATGGTTTCAAATACCTAATTGTAGAAGATCCTTGCAACAGGGAAAACTGAATCACAGTTCCTCTAAAGTTGTTGCTTTTTTCCTGCTGTGTTAGCTTTTCAGAGTTAAGCATTACCTGATAGAGAGTATATCAACCTTGAAGTATCTATCCTCCCAATTTGCTTGATTCTGTTTGCTTTCTGAGCTATTTGCCTAGTGAAGATTTCCGGGTGCCATTGCCAATGACTCATTTCCTAACATTTTTGGCTGTATCAGCCTGACCCTGGGTAAGTGTAGATCTCCAACAAGGCCTAAATTGTGCCTGTTATAGAGAAAACAGCAGCAGTTCTGGCTTGTAGATCCAACCCAACCAGACCCTGAAGGTTCTGGAACTTCTCACTGCTGTCGGACTCTGGTGAAGCATCCTACTGTGGTATATATGTCTTTCCTAATGGCTACTTGGAGAAGATAGGTAACCAACATAAAAAAAAAAAAAAAATGGAATTTTGACCAGTGAGAGACAGGAGACAGGAAGGTACAAGTAATGGCTGTTACGAAGCATGATGATTCCATATGGCCATTACAGTAATATCTCATGTTACTGAGCATTGACCTAAGTTTTCTTGTAAAGCTTTGATTTACTAGTTCAAGTGCCACCTTGGATTAGTTTTTCCTCTTTCTCTGTTTTACTTTCCTTTTCCCCTTATTCTTGTTGCCCTGGGATTGCAAATCTTTCTCCTCCTTTCCCTCTGCCCAAAATTTTAGCATGTAAATTTTGCCATAAGCTAGAGGAGCCTGGCTATGACAAGAGGTGTCATATTATTTTCAGTGGGTAAGAACAACAAAGAATAATGACAAGAGGTGTCATTTTTTTTTCAGTGGGTAAGAACAGCAAAGAATAATATAAGCATGTGATATGTACCATAAATTGTGAGTTCTGTTATATATTAATAAGAGTTATTCATTAAAGTGCTCTGCAGCCAATGGTGTTTCAAAAATGTGTTTAGTCGAGTTTCTTTACTTAATAACCTTAAGTGTATTGCTTTTTTTTTCTTCCTTAGAGCATTCATTGAGACTAGCATATCTGAAACACATCATGAAAACAACATTTAGAGAGCAGAAATGATAGAAAACTTAAAATCCCGTAGGATCCAGGTAGGTAATGTAAATAAGCAAAACAACCTGGTTGTATACCATGCTAAACTGGAGAGCGCTTGCCCCAGCTGAACTGGAGCACTTTCAGAGGATAGCTGGTATATGGGAATGTGGGTTCTGTGTTTCAGAATAAGTCAAACATCTATATTTGTTTAAAAAATATAAAATCTCCTAATGTAAAAAGTATTGACACCTGATTCTAATATTTAAAAGTCGCTGCATGGTTCTAAGATAATATGTCTATAAACTGGGCCAGAGGCAATGGTTTGTGACAATGGTGAAATTACCATAGGAGTACTCCGATCAGTTGACTGTGTTCTAGGCGCTGAAGGCTGAAGGAAAAAAGAATTCAAAGAAACGTTTCTTATTTTCTAGGAGCTCACAAGGATCAAGAATATTACCACTTTATGTCAAATTTGTGGGTGTATACCCAATGCATTTTCTCAAATCATCCCAGAATGGAAAGAAATCTATCTTAAAGGAGAATTTGATGTCCTTGTTCAGTCTGAAGACACAATTATACAACATATCAATTCTACTTCAGGATGTAATAAACTACTGGTAAGTTGTTTACTCCTTTTAATCCTTCCTTTCTGAACATTGATAATTGGATAAGGATTAAACAAACGTTGATAATTATATTTTATACCTAGATACACTTCTTTTATGCAATTGAAGTAAATCCTTAGGTAAGTGGCTTCATTTCACAGAAATAATTTTTTTTAGAAGTTGAGTTAAAAAGATCATTTTCACCAACAATTACAACCTAGGGAAGTGTAACAAAGTTAATTAAGATGATTATTGATAATGCTTCTAAAATCCAATCACATGTGATGTGATATGTAAGCAAAACCAGAATTAAGTTACAAGGCTTTTGTGAGTGACTATGTTGTCAGCTCATTCATGAATTCATTATTTCTACAACTAAAATATTTTAGTGAAACAATAATGAGCATTTTGCTTTCACTAAACATCAGTCTAACACGGTTGACAGTGGTATGAGTAGTATGGTTGGCAGAATTCTAAGAAGACACTCATGATCTCCACCCCATGGTGGTGTTACTGTCATTATTCTGTTACATAGAAAAAGGGATTTTGCAGACATAATTGAGGTTATTAATCTGTTGACATTAAGTTAATGAGATTATCCCCATAGACCTGACTGAATCACATGAGCTTTTTCAAAGCAGAAAGTTTTCTCAGGCTGTCAGCAGAAGAGAATAAGAGATTGGAAGTTTGAAAAGTGTTGATGTAAGGGAGATTCTGTGTTGCTGAGATAGAGGGGGCCTTGCAGAGACCTTTTGGATCTGAGAGCTATTCCTGGCTGCCCGCCAGCCAGAAAATGGAGACTTTATCCTGCAAAATAAAGGAACTGAATTCTGCCAATAACAATAAGGAATGAAAGAAAGGAGGTATCTCTGTTATATTTATTTTTCTTGTCTTATTACCTAAATAGGAGCATCAGTAAAACACTGAATCTAACTGGTAATATGTGGCATCATTATCTGGCGTTTGACTTTAACAAAAATGTTTCTAAGTTTCACCATTCTCTAGTATGCTTGCTGTAGGTTTCTGTAAAATAAATGCTACTAGGTTAAGAATGTTTCATTTCATTTCCTAGATTTCTAGTAGGAATTTTTTTTCTTTTTCTTTTTTTTCTACACAAATGTTTTCATACCTAAGAATTCTTTATTTTTTAAAAGGCTTATAAAATTTACCTGTAAAAGCCTTAGTTCCTAGTGTCTTTTTGTGGGGAAGTTTAAATCACTAACTAAATTTATTAGGATAATTTAAATTATATTTCCTATTTCTTTGTAATTCAATTTTTTGCAATTTATATACTTTTAGATAAATATCTATTACTTGTAAGTTTTCAAATTTATCTTTGTGGAATTGTTCATAGTGCTTTCCTTTTTTTTTTTAAACAACTTTATTGGAGTATAATTGCTTTACATTGTTGTGTTAGTTTGTGCTGTATAACAAAGTGAATCAGCTATAAGTATACATGCCCATATCCCCTCCCTCTTGCATCTTGCTCCCACACTCCCTATCCCACCCCTCTAGGTGATCACAAAGCACAGTGCTGATCTCCCTGTGCTATGTGGCTGCTTCCCACTAGTTATCTATTTTATATTTGGTAGTGTATATATGTCAGTGCCACTCTCTCACTTCGTTCCATCTTACCCTTCCCCCTCCTTGTGTCCTCAAGTCCATTCTCTATGACTGAGTCTTTATTCCTGTCCTGCCCCTAGGTTCTTCAGAACCCTTTTTTTTTTTTTTAGAGTCCATATATATGTGTTAGCATACGGTATTTGTTTTTCTCTTTCTGACTTACTTCACTCGGTATGACAGACTCTAGGTCCATCCACCTCACTACAAATAACTCCATTTCATTTATTTTTATGGCTGAGTAATATTCCATTGTATATATGTGCCACATCTTTATCCATTCATCTGTTGATGGACACTTAGGTTGCTTCCATGTCCTGGCTATTGTAAATAGTGCACCAGTGAACATTGTGCTACATGACTCTTTTTGAATTATGCTTTTCTCAGGGTATATGCCCAGTAGTGGGATTTCTAGGTCATATGGTGCTTCTATTTTTAGTTTTTTAAGGAACCTCCATACTGTTCTCCATAGTGGCTGTACCAATTTACATTCCCACCAACAGTGCAAGAGGGTTCCCTTTTCTCCACACCCTCTCCAGCATTTATTGTTTGTAGATTTTTTGATGATGGCCATTTTTGATGATGGTGGTGTGAGATGATACCTCACTGTAGTTTCGATTTGCATTTCTCTAATGATTAGTGATGTTGAGCATCCTTTCGTGTGTTTGTTGGCAACATGTATATCTTCTTTGCAGAAATGTCTATTTTGATCTTCTGCCCATTTTTGGATTGGGTTGTTTGTTTTTTTGATACTGAGCTGCATGAGCTATTTGTATATTTTGGAGATTAATCCTTTGTCAGTTGCTTTGTGTGCAAATATTTTCTCCCATTCTGAGGGTTGTCTTTTCGTTTTGTTTATGGTTTCCTTTGCTCTGCAAAAGCTTTTAAGTTTCATTAGGTCCCATTTGTTTATTTTTGTTTTCATTCTATTTCTCTAGGAGGTGGGTCAAAAGGATATTGCTGTGATTTGTGTCATAGAGTGTTCTGCCTATGTTTTCCTCTAAGAGTTTGATAGTGTCTGGCCTTACATTTAGGTCTTTAATCCATTTTGAGTTTATTTTTGTGTATGGTGCTAGGGAGTGTTCTAATTTCATTCTTTTACATGTAGCTGTCCAGTTTTCCCAGCACCACTTATTGAAGAGGCTGTCTTTTCTCCATTGTATATTCTTGCCTCCTTTATCAAAGATAAGGTGACCATATGTGAGTGGGTTTATCTCTGGGCTTTATCCTCTTCCATTGATCTATATTTCTGTTTTTGTGCCAGTACCATACTGTCTTGATTACTGTAGCTTTGTAGTACAGTCTGAAGTCAGGGAGCCTGATTCCTCCAGCTCCATATTTCTTTCTCAAGATTTCTTTGGCTTTTCAGGGTATTTTGTGTTTCCACACAAATTGTGAAAATTTTTGTTGTAGTTCTGTGAAAAATGCCATTGGTAGTTTGATAGGGATTGCATTGAATCTGTAGATTGCTTTGGGTTGTATAGTCATTTTCACAATGTTGATTCTTCCAATCCAAGAACATGGTATATCTCTCCATCTGTTGGTATCATCTCTAATTTCTTTCATCAGTGTCTTATAGTTTTTTGCATATAGGTCTTTTGTCTCCTTAGGAAGGTTTATTTCCAGGTATTATATTCTTTTTGTTGCAGTGGTAAATGGGAGTGTTTCCTTAATTTCTCTTTCAGATTTATCATCATTAGTGTATAGGAACGCAAGAGATTTCTGTGCATTAATTTTGTACCCTATAATTCGAATGTTGGTGCATTTAATGTTGCCCCAGAGGTCTCTGAGACTGTCCTCAATTATTTTCATTCTTTTTTCTTTATTCTGCTCTGTGGTAGTTATTTCCACTATTTCATCTTCCAGGTCACTTATTCGTTCTTCTGCCTCAGTTATTCTGCTGTTGATTCCTTCTAGAGAATTTTTAATTTCATTTGCTGTATTGTTTATCCTTGTTTATTTGCTCTTTAGTTGTTCTAGGTCCTTCTGAGGCGTTTCTTGTATTTTCTCCATTCTATTTCCAAGATTTTGGATCATCTTTACTATCATTACTCTGAATTCTTTTTCAGCTACACTGCCTATTTCCTCTTCATTTGTTTGGTCTGGTGGGTTTTTGCCTTGCTCCTTCATCTGCTGCATATTTCTCTGTCTTCTCATTTCTCTGTCTTCTCTGTCCTCTCCCTTAACTTACTGTGTTTGAGGTCTCCTTTTTGCAGGCTGCAGGTTCATATTTCCCTTTGGTTTTGGTGTCTGCCCCCAGGAGGTAAGGTTGGTTCAGTTAGTTGTGTAGGCTTCCTGGAGGAGGGTACTGGTGCCTGTGTTCTGGTGGGTGAGGCTGGATCTTGTCTTTCTGGTGAGCAAGACCGTGTCTGGTGGTGTGTTTTGGGGTGTCTGTGAACTTCTTATGATTTTAGGCAGCCTCTCTGCTAATGGGTGGGGTTGTGTTTCTGTCTTGCTAGTTGTTTGGCATGGGCTGTCCAGCACAGAAGCTTGCTGGTCATTGAGTGGAGCTGGGTCTTAGCATTGAGATGGAGATCTCCTGGAGAGCTCTATCAGATTGATATTATGTGGGGCTGGGAGGTTTCTGGTAATCCAATGTTCTGAACTCAGCTCTCCCACATCAGAGGCGCAGGCCTGACACCCGGCCTAAGCACCAAGACCCTATCAGCCACACAGAGGTTTATTCCTTAACCAAATTGGAGTTTTCTGTAGTCTACTCCACCTCAAGGGCCAATAATATTCAGAGGCGGCAAGAATTCTAATTCTTCATATTCTCTTTTCTTCCTGTGGAGTTCTTTTTATTCCTTTGTGTGTAGTCTAGCTTCACTTTCTCACAGGGTGCCATGTTCACAGGCCTCGCAACAGCCCTTCAGACCAGAGTTCCTAATCCATAGTACTTTCTTATTAAAAACAAAACAGAAAAATCCAAAACTAGTTTCAGGGACTTCTGGTTTCAGGTCCTAAATGTAAAGAGCTTGGAAATCACCATTCTGTAATTACAACAAAAAGTAAGTTTAGCAAATTGAAAATTAATAACTTCTTGGAGAAAAAATAAGAAATATATTTATCTTTAGAAACCCTGCAAGTCAGAATAGAATGAAGTGAAATATTTAAAGTATTAAAAAAAACTTAGCAACTTGGAATTCTATATCCAGACCAGTTATTCTTCATAAGTGAAGGAGCAATAAGGACCTTATCAGACAAACAAAAAACTGTGGGAACTCACTGCCTGCAAAGCTGTCCTGCAAGAAATATTAAAAGCAGTTTTTCAGAAATAAGGAAAATAATATAGTTCAGAAACTTGGATTTATGTAAAGGAAAGGAAAGTGTTGGAGAAGGAATACATAAAGGTAAAATATACCTGTAATTTTCTTATTTTTAGTTGATCTAATACAGTTGGCCCTTGAAAAACTTGGGGGGGTGTAGGGTTGCCAACCCTTCAAGCTGTTGAAAATTCAACTACTGCTACCTCTGCCTCAAAAGCAAAGGAATTGATAAGTGATTCACCCAAAGGCAGAAATCTGACACAATTTGGTTAGAGCCCAAACTCAAATCCTAGTTCTTTTTATTCCACATATTGCGATCTCTACTTGAACACAAAAGTTTCCCCACACTTAAAGATCCGTAAAACAAAAATACAGGTACTATATTTATTTTTACAAATTTATGTTGTAAGTGGACCTGCATGGTTCAAAACTTTGTTGTGCAAGGGTCAACTGTATATAATTGTTTTTTCAAAGTAAAATAATAACAATGTATTTTGTGAAGATAGCAGGTCGATAAGTAAAATAAATGATTGAAATGTTATAAATGGTGGGAGGGAGAAGTTAAGAATACTCTGTTATAAGGTACCTGTACTACTTGTGAAGTGGTAGTATTATTTAAAAGTAGACTTAGTTTAATATACCTTTACATGTATATTGCACACTCTAGGTCAACTGCCAAAATTGTTTAAAAAGAAGTATAATTGATATGCTAAGAAAGGAGAGAAAACAGAATCATATAAAACAGAATCAGTGAAAACCAGGGGAGACAGGAAAGAAAAAAAGAACAGGTGAAAGAAATTTAAAAAGTTATAAACATAATAGATATTAATATAACTATATCATTAACTTTAAATGTAAATGGTCTAAATACACCAATGTAAAGACAGAGATGGTCTGTCTTAAAAACAAGACCCAACTATATGTTGTCTACAAGAAACACACTATAAATAAAAAGACAGATTAAAAGTAAAGGGATGGTACAAGATATGCCATGATGACGCTAATCAAAAGAAAGTTAGAATAACTATAGTAATTTCAGAAAAAAAGAGACTTCTGAACAAGGAAAATGTACCATACTAAATAATGGAAGATGTTAATAATAGAACTCTGTGTGAGGGTGGAGGAAGTATATGGGAATTCTTTGAATATTTTCTCAATATTTATGTTAATATAAAACTCTTCTAAAATTAAAGTCTATCATTAATAAAAAAGAAGAAAGGCAAAGAAAACTTTTTAATGTAATGACAGAAATAAAATTAAATGCATCAATAATCAAAGTAAATTGAATGAGTTATATTTTTTTAAGAAGAAACAATTCTCACTTGAATTAAAAACATGAAAATACTATATGAAAGTGAAAAGCTTGAAAATAATGGAATGTCAAAAGTTATGTTAGGTTGATGCTAAATAAAATTTTGAAGATGTAGCAATTCTAATATTAGACTAAATATTTCTCAATACACAATTATTTAAGTAAGTTAAAAAAAGGATAAAAGGAGGTATTTAATAAAAATAAATGTTCTTGTGCACAAGAAACACATTAATTGCAAAAATTTATATACCTAATAAAAACAATATAAACAAAACTTTTGATATACTCATTTGCTTGTAATTTTTCCCATATCTGTTATTTTTTCAATATAAACACTACAAAATTGTTTATTCTTAGTTTTTCAATGTGTGCTCTATTTGATCATCTTTAAATCTTTTATTATTTATTTGCATTTAGTTTTCAGTTTGTTTTTTATCTTCTTGAATTGATGATTTAATTTATTAATTTTTAGCCTTTCCTGATACTTTTAAAAACAATTAAGATACACATTTTCCTTTAAAGAACATTAGGACATCCCACAAGATTTGCTACAAAGTGCTTTCATTTTCTTCGGTTTTATATAGCTGTGTTTCATTTAGCTCATGAATGTTTTGAGTGTGTGTTTAATTTTCTAGATACAGATTTTAAAACAAATAACTGTTGATTCATTTATTCACTTGAAAGATTGGATATTAACTGTATGCCACATATTCTAGGTCCTTGGAGTACATCAGTGAAAAAAACAGGCACATTTCTCTGATTTTGTGAACCTTATATTTTAGTATTTTTAGTGTAGTTTCTTATTGTTGACTTCCAAATTAATTGTCAGATAATGGGGTCTATAGGATATTGGGTGTTTTGAATTAAGTTAAAAATTTGTATGTAGCCTTGAAAAAAAATTTTTTTTAATCAAAAAGCTGTCACCTTTTCACCATTGAATATGATGATAGCTGTGAGCTTATCATATACGGCCTTTATTATATTGATGTATGTTACCTCTATATCCACTTTGTGGAGAGTTTTTTTTTTTATCATAAATGGATATTTAATTTTGTCAAAAGCTTTTTCTGCATCTATTGAGATGATCATATGATTTTTATTCCTCAATTTGTTACTGTGGTCTATCACATTCATTGATTTGAGGATATTGAACCATCCTTGCATCCCTAGGATAAATACCACTTGATCATGGCATATAATCCTTTTAACGTATTGTTGAATTCAGTTTGCTGATATTTTGTTGAGGATTTTTGCATTTATATTCATCTATATTGGCCTGTAATTTTCTTTTTTTGTGTGATATCTTTGTCTGATTTTGGTATTAGGGTGATGCTGGCTTTGCGGAATAAGTTCAGAAGCTTTCCTTCCTCTGGAATTTTTGAGAATAGTTTGAGAAGAATAGTTGTTAACTATTCTGTGAATGTCTGGTAGAATTTACCTGTGAAGCCATCTGATCCTGGACTTTCGTTTTTTGAGGGTTTATTATTACTATTATTATTACTGATTTAATTTCATTACTGGTAATTGGTCTGTTCATATTTTCTATTTCTTCCTGGTTCAGCCTTGGGAGATTGTACATTTCTAGGAATTTGTCCATTTCTCCTGAGTTGTCCATTTTATTGGCATGTAGTTGTTCATGGTAATCTCTTATGATACTTTGTATTTCTGTGGTGTCAGTTGTAACTTCTCCTTTTTCCTTTCTAATTTTATCTATTTGAACCTTCTCTCTTTTTTCTTGATGAGTCTGGCTAATGATTTATCAATTTTGTTTATCTTTTCAAAGTACCAGCTCTTAGTTTCGTTGATCTTTTCTGTTATTTTTAGTCTCTATTTCTTTTATTTCTACTCTGATCTTTATAATTTTCTTCTCTTCTTTTAACTTTGGATGAAAAGAATGTGTTTTCTACTTCTTTAGTACAAGGCTCAGTATAAGTTAACTCTGTTATTTGAATCTTCTGAAGGTTATGAATTAATTTTGTCTGAGCTAAAAGATCATGAGAAAGATATGCACAAATATACAGTTTATCTATCAATGCCATAGATGCTCTAGAAAATATAGTCTGAGAGAAGGACTAAAGGGGAAAGTGTGAAGGAAAAGGAAACTGAGGTAGGAAAAATAAACTGATGCTAATTCATATGTTACAAAGATGAGTATTGCTTCATGACAAGCCTCAAAGAGAAAGAGCTCAATAGATATGCTCACTCAGCACACAGGATTCCTCTGGAGCAAAATTCTTATGTTGAAGCCCTAACACCAATATGACTATATTTGGTGATAGGGCCTTTAAGGAAGTAATTAAGTTTAAATGAGGTCATAAGGGTGTGACCCTAATCTGATAGGAATGGTGTCCTTATAAGAAGAGGAAGAGACTCCAGTGGTGTGTATGTACAGAAGAAAGGCCATGTGAGGACACAGGGGAAAAAATGCTGTCTAAAAAAAAAGGAGAGAAGCCTCAGGAGATACCAAACTTGCTGACACCTTGATCTTGGGCTTCCAGCCTCCAGGACTGTGAGAAAATAAACTTCTGCTGTTTAAGCCACCCAATCTGTGGTACTCTGTTATAGCAGCTCTAGCAGGGTAATATAGTAAGGAAGGGGGATTTATCTCCCACGTCCCCACTTGTCTCTTTAATCTATGGGTTAAAATTTATCCCGCTAGGTATTAGCTTCCTCATACTTAAAGATTGCATCATCCCTTGGAGAGCAGCTCTGTACCATGTTCCTTGGTACAGAGTTTCATCCAATTCTGGAAATGTCATTAGAGCTGGAAACTCCAGATGTGTATCTGGTTGGCTGAGATATGCAGGTGGCCAAATATGGGTGACTGGCGTACGGTTTATGTGTTTTAGGAAATGAGTCCCTTCCTATAATCTGAGGATATCCTTATCCTATATAACAGGGGAAGTATATCATTTTTGACTTCTTAATTGGAAAACTCATATATATTTTTATTCTCATTTCTCTTATCTTTATTTTACTTAAATAAACATTTCACACTTAAATATACAATGAACTCTTGGGATTATCTTGTTTAAAAGTGAGAAAAACTGAGGCCCACAGAGATAATAATATTTGCTTAATTTGTTAATACTAAGGAGTTTGCGTTACCAAATTTGTTTTGTCTGGGAGTTTAACTCATTGTGAAATCCAAGGAACTTCCCATTATTTCATGGTTGTACTTTATGAGGATATAGCAATAAGGCATGAGAAGCTGTAAGGTTTCAAATGGCACATAAATTGAGCTATTTACTTTTGTTTCCCAAATATGGTATCTAACATAACAGATCTTGAACAGAATAAGGTGTTCAGTATAAAAGGTAAAGCAGTGATATTAACATCAAAGTTAGCAGATGAAACCAATTACTTCTTTACAGTGAATTGTAAAATGTCTGTTACCAGTGAGAAAAAGCTCAGCTAAGGCTTAGATTTAGTGTCTCAGTGTAGCTGACATTGGATAACCAGGTTAACAAACTTGCCTTAGTGGCTGTCTTTTTGTCATTTATTTTTCTGAAAGTGCATTTTAAAGTCCAATATATTTTAATTAACAGAAACATATGATCATTAGAAAACTACATGAATCAGGAAGAATAAACGGATTATAAAGAAAAAATAATCATCACAAATTGAAATTTTAAAAACACCATTTCTTAAGCATCTAGGTTAACAAAATTATGAGACTGTGATACAATTTTGGGGACCTAATCTTTAAAATGAAAATAATGCATATAATGCATATTCAGTGTTTGAGAGTATAACAAGAGCTAAATTACAAAAAAAAAAAAACACTAAGATTTTGTTCTGTATTGCCACTGCAACTAGAAGCAAATATTACCTATTTCCTGGTTTGATGCTGAGTGAATAGGTGATAGTTGGCTGTTCATTCAGAATAGTTCATATGCAATCAGTAGATACAATGCCTTATGCGACAGCTCTCCACTTAGTTTAATTTACTGTAACTCACATGTATTAATATCCCAGTAAGCTCCCTGGTGTCCCATTTCTGGCAGTGTGTGTGTCTCATTTTCTCTGTATGAGATTCCCTTGTGAAATATTTGGGAACTCCATCATGGAAATCATCAGAAAGGGAAGAATGCTGCTTGGAGGTGTGGTTTTTAATAGAGTTGACTAGGTAATTTGTTACTCAAAAGATGAGTAAAAACATGTAGTTTGGATAAATTGTTTCAACATTTATTATAAAATGTCTAATAGCATATTGTGTTGAAAATAAGACCATTCAATGAATGCAATATCATTTGCTTTTCTTACTGTATTATTCCTAGACTCCACAAATATTTAAGTTCATACTATGTGTAAGCACAGTGGTATATGTTTTAGATATTCAAAATGGTTTGTAAGAAATTCCATTTTCACCAATATGATTAAATAGATACTTCCCACTAAAAACAACTATGAATGCTTGATAAACTATAGTCATCTATTTATGTATTTATTTATTTACATTAGTATGGCTCATGGAATTTTATTCTATACAATAGATTGTATTCCATTAATATCATTATTCAGCTTTGATGCTCAATTTATATCAGATTTGTTCAATGGGCAAATCTGGCTCTTGTGTCCTTTTGATTGTTCCCATTTTAGTACCATCTTATTAAAGACAGTACAAGACATTTCAGACTTATTATTCATTTTCATATCCCAGCTCTGGAATCAACGTTTCTCCAAAAACACCTGATAACCTTTAGTGGAAAATGGTGTTTAGACACGAAGATCAGGGTGATAGGTGTGCTCATTGATACCCATGTCATTGCTTCTAGGCCCTCTTTGTAGGAATATGACATATATAGTAGCATTTTCACATCTATCCATTTATTTTTTCTCTCTTTCCTAAAAACCATGAGTTCATAGTGATATTTTAAATTTCTAAAAGTGAGAAACTGGGCTTTCATTACTGTCAATATGTTTACTCATTTGCTCAAGCCTAGACCATACAGGTAGTTTCAAAATTACTAATTCATATGTTTACGAAAAGGAATTTGATCTTTATTTACTGTTCTCTTTGTAGAATATGTAAATCTAGAACATTCAGTTCAATTAGTTTTTTCAAAATTAAATGCTCATGTAATTCCATCCCTATCAAGAGATAGAATATTTTTATTACTTCAGAGAGTTTTCTCAGGCTCCTTTCCAGTTGTTACCCTCTCATTCCAAGCTAATTTCATGATTTTTTTTTCATGCATATTCCACAATCGGTTTATCCATTCTCCTGTTGGTGAACATTTAAATAATTTCCAATTTTTGGCTCTTATGAACAAAGTTTCTACAGCTATTCTAGTATAAAACCTTTTGTGAACACATTTTTATTTCTCTTGGATAAATACATAGGAATGGAATTATATAGATTATATCATAGGTGTATGTTCAATTTTATAAGAAAGTGCCAAACTTTTCTGTAACTTATTGTTCTAGTTTACATTCTCATTATCATTTTATGAGCATTCCAGTTGCCCCACATCCTTGCTTGCATTTGGTGTTATCTTTCTAAATATTATTAATTGTAATCGGTGAGATTTGGAACCTCATGTTTATAATTTTTGCTTCTCTGATTTACTAATAATGCCAGTTACTCCTTCATGTGCTTATCTAGTCATATGTCTTCTTTTTTTTTTTAATTAATTAATTTATTTATTTATTTTTGGCTGTGTTGGGTCTTCGTTTCTGTGCGAGGGCTTTCTCTAGTTGTGGCAAGCGGGGACCACTCTTCATCGCGGTGCGCGGGCCTCTCACTATCGCGGCCTCTCTTGTTGCGGAGCACGGGCTCCAGACGCGCAGGCTCAGTAATTGTGGCTCACGGGCCCAGTTGCTCCGTGGCATGTGGGATCTTCCCAGACCAGGGCTCAAACCCGTGTGCCCTGCATTGGCAGGCAGATTCTCAACCACTGCGCCACCAGGGAAGCCCCGAGTCATATGTCTTCTATGTAAGGTTCTATTAAAATATTTTGTCTTTTATTTTTAACTCTATCATTGAGATGCAGGTTTTTGTTTTTGTTTTTTACTATGTATAATCTGGATACAAATCTTTAATCAGACATATGCTTAGTAAATTTTTTTTAGTGTCTTTTGATTAAAAAAGTTAACATTTTGATAAATTCTAATTTATCTTTTTCCTTTTAGAGATATTATTTCTGTGTCTTTTCTAATAAATTTTTGCCCATCCCTGAAAATATTTTCCTATGCTCTATTCTAGAAATTTTTTTTTGGTTGCTTACTTAAGCTAAGTTTGTACTACCCCAAATTTATTTTTAAGCATTGTCTGAGGTAGGAGTTGAAGTTTATTTTTTGTTTCCATATGGATATCCAGTTGTTCACACACAGTTTTGAAAATAATTTATACCCCCTTTGGATTCCTTTAGCACTTTTGTCAAAAATCAATTGACTATATCAATATTGGGCTATTTCTGAATTCTACATAGAGATTTCTTGATTATTGTAGGTTTATATTAAGACTTACAGTCAGATAGTGTGTCTCTTACTTTGCTCTTGTTTCTCTATTATTATTTTGGTCGCTTTCATTTTCTTCATTTCCCATATGAATGTTAGAATCAGCTTATCAATTTCTATATGAAAAGTGCATTATCCTAATGACTGACTATTAATGTTAAACATCTTTCTTGTGTTTATTTGCTGTCTATATATTTTCTTTAGTGTAGTGTCTTTTCAAATATTTTTTCCATTTCTAATAGGGTTGTTCTTTTTCATTACTGAATTCTGAATAATTTGTATGGTTTGGACTCAAGTCCTTTATCAGATATGTGATTGGAAATATATTCTCTTAGTCTGTAAATTGTCTTTTTATTAATAGTATATTAGTGGATCATTTGCTGAGCATCCTTTTTATTTTTGATAAAGTCCAATTTAACATTTTTAATGGATATTGCTTCTAGTGTCATATATAAGAACTTTTTTCATAACCAAGAATATGAAGGTTTTCTCCAAAGATTTCTTCTAAAATATTTCTAGTTAAATGTTTTATATTTGCCTCTATGACACATTTTTTAATTCATTTTGTATATGGTAAGAGTTACAGATCGAGATCATTTTTTCCCCATAGAGATACCCAATTTGTCCAGCCCTATTTCTTTCAAAGGTATTTTTATCCATTGAATTGCCTTTACACTTTTTCAAAAATCAATTGACCACATTTGTGTCTGTGTCTGTTTGTGTGTGTGTTTAGTCTATTAATATGCTGAATTACATTGAGTGATATTTGAATGGTGAATCAGCCTTGCATTCTTGGAATAAACTACTTGGTTATAATATATTATAGTTTTTATATATCGGTGAATTTGATTTGCTAATGTTTTGTTGATATTTCCATCCATGTTTTTTAGTAATAGTGGGCTATTGTTTTCTTTTCTTGCAAAGTCTTTGTCTAGTGTTGATATCAGAGACGGGAGTATATTGGAGTCATAAAATAATTTTTGTAGAGCTTTTTTCTCAGTTTTCTAGAAAAGATTGTTTAGAATTGGTATTTTTTTCCTTAATTGCCTGGTAAAATTTGCCAGTAGACCATCTGGGCTTGAAGTTTTTTGTTGGATGGTTTTTAAACAGAAATTTATTTAATAAATACATAGAGAACTATTTAGGTGTCTGTTTCTTTTTGAGTGAGTTTTGTTTATGTCTTTCAGGGAATTGGGTCTTTTTACTCTAAGTTGTCAAAATTATGGGCAAAACATTGTTTGTAATACTTATCCTTGAAATGAGTACCTGTTTGAGTTTGTAGTGAAGTCCTCCTTTTTCATTTATGATAATGGTAATATTGCTTTTTCTCTTTTTTTCATCGTCAGTCAGACTAGAGATATGTCAATATTGTGTATATTTGCACATCTAGTAATTGTTATTTTTAGGGTTTTTTTCCTGGTAATTTTTTATTGATTACTGGGCATTTTAGATAATATGTTGTAGAATCTCTCTACTTTCTCTTTTGAAGTATATTATTTCTTAACTATTATGTAGTTAACTTGGCTGAACTCAAACTCAATTCTCACCTACTTGAAAAAAGGTGAAACCTCTGCTCAGTTTTCACCTTTACAGCTATGGCATTTCACCTTGAAGTCTTCCTCACGCATGTACAGGTTAGGGGTAAAACAAGGATTTAGGTGGCGTTTAAATGCAGCTTTTATGGCTTCTCCTTCTGTAGCTGTCTCCTCCTTGGGATTTCTTCCTTCATTTTCCATCCATTTAGAGAACCCTAAATGTTATCCTCTGCTTCCATAAGACCAAGAACTGTGACTTTCTACTTGAGTTTTAGCTGCCCTGTACTGCAGGGACTATAAAATATCCTCAAGGTGAAAAGTTGTATAAATGTAGGTCCTACATAGTATAGCGCCCTTCTTTCAAGGGTCAGCCTCTTCTCCTATTTCTGCCTACATTTGGTCACTCTTCAGTGTCTTTAAATAGTTATTCTTTGCATTTCATGCAGAGCTTATAATTGTTATCTGTAAAAAGCCAGTTTGACAGTAGTAACTCTGCCATAACTGAATCAATACCTACTCCACAAATATATGAAAGGCATCTTATATTCTGTTTTTGAGGCAAATGATTTGATATACATATACAAGTATATTCATACCACTAATTTTTTTAAATTAAGTCCTTATCATCATTTTTATTTTTGTTACTTGTTCTTCTGGATGGAGAGATTCTTAAATTTTCTATTCTGGTTGTTTTTTTTTGTATTTTTATCTGTACTGTATTTTTAATTTTCTTTCTCCTTTTCTCTCACTTTTGGTTATACAATTCATTGCTATGTCATTACTTCATAAAGGTACACATTGTTATACTTCCTCTTATGTAATATAACACTTTTTTTTCTGCTCAATTACATTCTTCTTGAATTCTACCTTTGCATCAACTAATTTATTACATGATTTACCATTGCTCATTCCTTTCACTTAACTTTTCTGAGAATGTATTATTTCTTGAAGACAAATACTTTGTAACATGTTGATAAGACAGTTTCCCATTTTCTAAACTTATGAGAATTCCATTATGGTGGTAATCTGTTGCTTAACTACTGGCCAAACACTTATACTAACAGAGAAGTGGATTTTGCATAAGAGCAGGTAATGTAAATTTTTTTGAAAATTTTCACTATGTCAAAATTTTAGTTTTTAATTTTCAAATGTGCTGAAGTCAAGTTAGTGCATAGTATTTTCTTTACACTCCTACACAATATAGGGATTTCATTACCATAGTTCACATTATAATAAAACCCTTTATTTGTTTCATATGTTGAGTTTGTCTAACTTTCCATTAATCATTTTGTTTAATAAATTTTGTAAAGAATGAACGGGGATACAGATACTTTTAGCAGTTTATAATTCAGTTATTAGCAGTAATTTTCATGGTCAAAAGTGGCAAATAGGGATTTTCTTCACTCTTGAATATTCAGCATATTTTAGTCCTAAATGTTATCTAAAAACTAAATTACATACAAGTTTGAATTCTGAAATTATAAAGAAGTTCCTGATGTGATTTATTTGTTCGTTTTTTAAAGTATATTATAATTTAATAGTCTTTAACACATTTTCCTTGAATTAATTTTTAATATCAAGTTACAAATCAGAGTTTTAAAATCATAGTTGATACTAACTTGATTAAATGTTAAAGTAGGCAATACCAAATTTACAGTCTTGATACATATTTTTTTTTTGTTTAATAGGTGGTGAAATATTCTATGATCAATATTTCAGTTAGGATATCATTTCTTTCGGAGTATTTGTATTTATTTATATAAATCAAGTGCAAAATTTCTGAAGCAAATGAAGTCTATTTTAAGATATTCGTGTTCATTTTGAAATTGGCAATTAGGTAAGGATATATTATTTTTTCTTTATCTTTAAAATATAGTACTCAAGCATAACACAGATGATATAGTTAATTTTTTTAAAATTATTTTTATTTTATTTATGGCTGTGTTGGGTCTTCGTTTCTGTGCGAGGACTTTCTTTAGTTGTGGCAAGCGGGGGCCACTCTTCATCACGGTGAGCGGGCCTCTCACTATCGCGGCCTCTCTTGTTGCGGAGCACAGGCTCCAGACGCGCAGGCTCAGTAATTGTGGCTCACGGGCCCAGTTGCTCCACGGCATGTGGAATCTTCCCAGACCAGGGCTCGAACCCGTGTCCCCTGCATTAGCAGGCAGACTCTCAACCACTGCGCCACCAGGGAAGCCCGATACAGTTAATTTTGAATTAATTAAAAATTTTATTGGTTTTTGTCCATAGACCTCTGATATTCAACATTATCATAATTATTAGACAGTTATGATCACCCACAGGGAATGCACCACTATGCTTGAGTCTAATGGTTAATCAAACAAAATTCAGGCTCTGTTCTCATAACAGAGAATTAAAATAAAAAGCATAAAGCGTGGCCAAAAACAGTAAGAATAGCAAGAAAGGTCTAGGAAATATCCTAAAGATGCATATTCTAAGTAATTTTTCACTAGACTAAAGAGATATACTTTGCTTAGTATTGAAACATAGTGGATTGATTATTAAATTTAGGAAACCTGAATTCTAAATCTGTGTCTGCCACCTACCAGGCATATGGATTCAGAACAGTCACTTAAATATTTGAACTTGATCTGTAAAATAGGGATAATGATACCCTTTCTCTCTCCCTCACGGAGTTATTGTGAAAATCAAATCAAATAGTTTTAAACTTAAAAACACTTTCTAAAACTGCCAAGCAATATGTAAAAATGATTTTATTTGTAGATATAGCCATTTCTCACATATTTCTTTATATTGTTATTATCTTTTTAAGTGATTTAATATTTTCTACTCAATTTTCCATAGTCTCACTTTCATAAGAATATGAAGGAATATTCAACAGCTTGCCATATTGAAGAGTTTCATTATTATAAAACAGGTATGATCTAAAAATGCAATAATCAAAGAGAGAGCAAGCAAAAATGGCTGTCCTTCTAGACTATACAGTTCTCACCTTCATCAATAAATCAAGATATTCTTATCTATTATGTACTCATGAAAAAACCTTATTCACTTCTGTGGTAGATTAAAAGACAGATTCATGCTATTTTGCCAATTCTCATGGAAAGATGTGATCTATTTTCAGTCTCTTCAATCTGGTCTAGTCTTTGACTAATATAATGTGGAAATCACACTGTGTGAATTACCCAGCCTAGCTCTCCAGAGGTCTTGCAGCTTCTGCTTTCACCCTTTGAAATGTTGCCTTACAGCTGCCATATTTAAAAAAAAAAAAGCCATTCTAACCTAGAAGAGAATGGGAGGCCACATACAGGAAAACTGAACCAGAAACAAACTCCAGATTAGTTAGTGAGGTTACCTTGAACATTCTAGCCCAGCAGTCCCTACAGTGACAGAAAATTCAGCAGAGGAACTATACAACCAACCTTCAGATTTGTGAGGAATAGCAGGATAGCAATTTATTAATGTTTTAAGCCACTGAATATGAGGTGTTTTATTACACGATAGATAACTGATAAAAATTTAAAGGAGTAAGGTAACACCTTGGCAATAGCTTATTATTTTTCCCATCTGTTTGTAGTTTTGACCACATTATGACTAATGCAAAAACTTTTTGTATACTAAGATTAAACTTTGACAGTGCTCAGTTTATTGTTGGCTCTCAGTTAAATGATGTAAATTAGTAATGATTGAACAATAATCAGCAGTAGTTGTCCAATTCTACATATATAATTTCAGCTTTAGTCCTGCTGATAAAATAACTATTTTTATTTCCTCTTTCAAGAGGAGTAAAGGTCATTGTAAGTGTATAGATTTTTGCTCCAGGTGAAAGATTTTTGCTTTGTGTTCACTCATATGTGGTGGTCTGGTCTCAGTCTTGGTTGTATCCTAGCTTCACTAGACTTCTCAGTGCACTAAGAGCATTTCTTAGACATATCTAATTGTTATGTTGGTTTTATATCATCACGGATGTTTGGGGTGAGAGAAGCCTAAATTGAATAAGAAGCAATACTTTAAATCAGGGGAATTTTTAAAAATCTAAGTTTACAGATTTATTGGTGTTATTGTCATATTTAGATTCAATATTGATATTATAATAATTACTATTATTTTATAATAAAGAGAAAAGATTACAGGAAAATATTTGTGTGGTTTTTTGAACAGAAATATCTTAGAATGGTGTTAGTAGGTATAATTCTTAAGGAATAACCCTCTGGTCAGTTTTGAAACTAATCCTCAGTAAGAAGTAAACATATTTGGAATATTATCTTCTGAATAAATGGGTCCATTTCTTTTTTGCTAAATATTCATTTCTTAAGGATTAAATTGATTACCTGTGGATCCTATCTTAAGGTTCCAAATTTGTCTATTTGCCAAAACTTAAATCCATGATCTTTCTAATGACTCTTGGGCCTGAACGATGATTCTTGAGAGAAGTTATTATGCTACTTTGACAATTATGCCCAAATTTGGAGAAGAAAATACATACTGGAGCAAGAATGCTATACTTTGCTTGCCTCAGAACTTTTTTCCCTTTAATTTTAATGTCAACAATTAGAATTTACCCGTAAGGGCATTGTAATCAGATAATGTCAATAGTTTAAGTCACCTTTGTGAGATGTGGCATGAGAAAAATCTTAGTTTCCTCATCTTGGGACTTAATGTATTCTTCCGGGAAGGCTTTTTTTTTCCATGTTGTGATTTACTGTTTTTACGTAAAAGTATGTCTCTCTATTGCTTCTTTTAAATAGTCATATTAAGATAGATTGGCTTAGTTCATAATTTATTAATCTTTGATGAAATGCGACCAAACTTAAGGAAGTTGTAAGTGCCTCAGTCTGAGTTCTGTACCATCCATTCTCCAATTTTTTAACAATAAGCTGAAGGAATAACGTATTCAATTTTGGAAAATAAAAGCTGTATTATACAGACTTAGATAAAAATACTATTAAATTTCCATGCAGATAGGATATATTCCAGATGAAAGAGACCACTTGACTATAAGGATTAGTAGCAATCAAACTGTCTAGAGTGGATAATGAAATCAGGAGGAAAGAGAATGTTACGTGACACTTCCAGATTTGTTAGTTGCACTAAAATCTTCATAAAGTATCTTAATTTTTAACAAAAGTTGGAATGGATACTAACATTGTTCCCTGGCCTTGATGTCACTTCAAAGCTGAGTATTTCTGAACATTTCTGTACCATAGTACCATACTGTATTACTAAATACACTGCAGATAGGTTTCCCTACACTGATTTTTTTACTGTCTCTTTAGATTTGCCTTTTCCAGAATATTGTGTAGTTGGAATCTTATGGTATTTAGTATTTTCAGATTGCCTTCTTTCACTTAGTAATATGTTTTTAAAGTTTCTCTATGTCTTTTCATGACTTGACAGCTCTTTTATTTTTAGTGCTGAATAATATTCCATTGTTTGGATGTACCACATTTTATTGATCCATTCACTAACAGCATTTACGCAAGGGCCTATTAGTTGCTTCCAAGCTTTGGTAATTATAAACAAAGCTGCTATAAACATTCATTTGCATGTTTTTGTGTGGACATAAGTTTTAAAATCCTTTGCGTAAATATCACAGAGTGCAATTGCTGGATTGTATGGTAAGAGTATGTTTAGTTTTGTAGCAAACTGCCAAGCAGTCTACCAAAGTGGCTGTACCATTTGCATTCCTACTAGCAATGAGTGAGAGTTCCTGTTGTTCCACATCCTCACCAGTACTTGATGTTTTCGGTGTTTTGGATTTTGGCCACTCTAATAGGCTTTAGTGGTATCTCATTGTTGATTTGCAATTCCCTGATGACGTGTGATGTGGAACATCTTTTCATATGCTTATTTGCCTTCTGCATATCATCTTGGTGAGGTGTCTGTTAAGATCTTTGACCTGTTTTTTTAATTGGGTTGTTTTCTTATTGTTGAGTTTTAAGAATTTTTTTGTATATTTTGAAATATATATATATAAATATATATCTGTCTTTTATCAGATATATTTTTTGCAAATATTATTTCCAACCTGTGGTTTAGTTTCTTATTCTCTTCCTAGGGTCTTACACAGAGCAGAAGTTTTTAGTTATAATGAAATTTAGCTTATCAATTATTTCTATGATGGATTGTTTTTTGGTGTCATATCTAAAATATCATCACCATACCCAGTCATCTAGGTTTTCTCCTCTGTTATCTTCTAGGAGTTTTACAGTTTTGGTTTTGGACATTGAAGTCTATGGTCTAGTTTGAATTTAATGTCTACAACAGGTATAAGGTCTGTCTAGATTCATTTTTTTCGCATGTGAATGTTTTGTTGTTCCAGCACCATTTGTTGAAAGACTATCTTTGCTCCATTGCATTGAAACCAAGCAGGACCCTGTGGGGCCTTCCCGGGCACAAAAACCCTTCCATGTCCCCCATTGATTGTTTGTAAGAAAAGGTTTCAGCCTCCTAGACCTTTCTTGAGTTCTAAAGGGCAGATTGAAACAGTTGCTAGAGGAGTGAGGGAATACGGAAACAAAGGAAAGGCCATCAAGAAACAACAGGACAGTGGTGATGGGTCAGGGTCCTGGTTCCTCCTCAAGGGATATACATAACAATCTGATACATATCTCTGAGTTCTTCTACAGGAACTAAGGCCCCTACCCAGGTGGAGGATAGTAGCTTCAGGCTGAGCACAAGCATGTGGAACTCAGACTGGTTAGAACAAAAGGCTGACGATTGAAATTCCTGGAACACCATCCTGTTACCTCACCACCAACCATTCAGAGGAAGGTCACACACCCTGCAGACCTCCCCTTGTGCTTTGCCTATAAAAACTCTACCCCGTAAACCATCAGGGAGTTTGGGTCTTTTCAGCATGAGCCACCTGTTCTCCTTGCATGGCTCTTGCAATAAACCTTTCTCTGCTCCAAACTCCAACTTTTCAGTTTATTTGACCTCACTGTGCATCAGGTACATGAACTTGGGTTCAACAACAGTATTGCCTTTGCTCCTTTTTCAAAGATCATTTGAGTGTATTTATTTGAGTCTATTTCTGGGCTCTCTATTCTGTTTCATTGGTCTGTTTGTCTCTTCTTTAGCCAATACCACACTGTTTTGCTTACTGTGGAGTTATAGTAAGTCTTGAAGTTGGGTAGCATCAGTCTTCCAGCATTACTCTTCTCCTTCAGTATTGTATTGGCTTTTTGGGTGTTTTGTCTCCCCATGTACAAACATTGTTTATCTTTTTTTCTTTAAATTGGAGTATAGTTGATTTACAATGTTGTGTTAGTTTCAGGTGTACAGCAAAGTGAATCAGTTATACATATACATATATCCACTCTTTTTTAGATTCCTTTCCCCTATAGGGCATTACAGAGTATTGAGTAGAGTTCCCTGTGCTA
Organism: Balaenoptera acutorostrata; assembly: GCF_949987535.1. Taxonomy (NCBI): domain Eukaryota; kingdom Metazoa; phylum Chordata; class Mammalia; order Artiodactyla; family Balaenopteridae; genus Balaenoptera; species Balaenoptera acutorostrata. The sequence goes on along the minus strand of NC_080071.1, from coordinate 18,134,264 downwards.
TACATTAGGTCCTTATTACTTATCTATTTTATATACAGTAGGATAGATTCTCTTTCATTGCCCATTCCAAAAGAAATGACTTTAATGTGTCAAAATTTTTCTTTACATATAGTACACATTCTGAATACTTGTAGTACTATTTTTAAACCTTCAGTTTTTTCTCAGTTCTTCATAATTTCCTCATTTGCTTTGGTTTAATTCAGGTGTTCCACTTTCACCTGAATAAGTTTTTAAAGGACTTGAAATTTTTTCTGACTCTCTCATTCTCTCTTCCTGTTCTTTCTTCCCCTCACAGCCCCTGGTTTCTTATTCTCTTTTTTTCTCAATGTTCTTTGAGAGTGAGGCCTTGGATTAACAAGTGCTTCACACATTTAAAATAGCATCAAAGTGTTGTAAAGATCATAAACACATGGAAGAAAATAAGAAGAAAAAAACAGATGCAGTCTTTAAACATTACAGATAAAAAGCAAGTATTTCCTTCTATTACAAAATTTTAAGTAACTGTTTAGTGTTTTCTCAGAATTCTAGTCTCTATATTGAAATGTGGAAAATGTAATTTTTCTGAAAAATTCATAATTTGTTATAGTTTTCAGGTCAATTGCTATCACATTAATTCTGCCAACATAGACCCTTATTAAAATGAAACTATATTTCTTGAAACAAACATTTTCAGACTGGAAATTCTAAATTATCAAATTATATTTATTGTTATAAATTGATTTAGAAAAAAATGAATTAAGTGCATAAACTAGTTTCCATAAGATCACTGTAGTAAATTTTGCTGTTATATTTTCACAATTAAAATTTGCTATATGACTACTACAGACAACAATCAGTGAATCTCATCTTCATCAAACTAGAGGTTGGCAGTTCTTCATGTAGGGGATTGTATTTAGAAATTTCTTTGCCTTGTGAACTGATAGAGTACAAGTTGATTGGCCTTCAGGCCTGGGATCTTGGGTCAGGCCATTGATAAAGTTCAGTGGCTAAGAAAGAGGTCACTGATTGCTATTTATAATTTGTTTTCTGATAATTTTATCATGCACATGTACTCAGAGGCCATGGGTTGCAGTTCATAAATTGAAACAAATGAGTAAAAATATGTAAAACTAATTCTGTCAGTTTTCAAAGCACTAAGATATTTGTTATATTCATTTAAATTAGTATGACTTTATGCATTAACTCTAAAGCTGAGGTGGACAGTAGCAAAATATCATCCTGTGTGTGCTCCTTTATGAATTTTCAGATATGAGTATTTATAAAAATGACATAGATAAAGAATTGCAAAAGTCAACAGAAAATATAAAGAGTGATGCTTTTCGTGTGACTCTGACTCACAATTCTTCATTGTTATTTCTTTTATTTCTTGATAATCAAGAATTTAAACAATTATTTCATGTCTTTCATATACATAGTAAAATATTCCATCTAAAATATATATATTACTTTTTAGACTTGTCACTGGTAAGTATTCATCTCTCACTATTTTTCAAATCTCTTTCTGGGTAAATTCTGCCAATACTTTTTTGGAGCCAAATGTTCTATTCTGCTTTATTGAAAAACACAATTCTATACTGAAGTTTTCTTAGCAAATTGTGTCTTATATTTAGTTAGGAAAATTCTTAATAGCTTGGAAAACATAGTATATAGCCATAGGTTAAAAGAATATTTTACTAAAAACAACAGTAAGAATAAGCTTTAAAAAGCAAACAAACAAAAAGAATAATAAGCATTAATTAAATCAAAATGCCAGTAGATATTATAAGACATTAAATTAATTCTGAAAATGCTTTCCTTTCATTTGTATTTTCTTTTGCCTGATTTTCATGGAATTCTGTGTGGATGGGAAATACAAGATCATTTCAAACAAGGATGATTGCATAACGCAAGTCTAATCAAATTGAGAACTTTAAAAAAGGCTAGAGGTGAGAGGTATAGCTATTTCTACCAATGCTTTACTATGCAGAGGACATTGTAAGGAAAGCTTTCCTTGGAATTTTGTTCTTGAAAAGCTGAAAGCAGGTAACAGAGCACAGCAAATAATAAACAATCTTCAAGAAGTACATATGTGGCAACATAAGTGAATATTTGATCTTGAATTTTGGACAGGTAGGATATCCATTACTAGGGATCACTCATTACCATGTTCCCTTTAAGGATAGGTCTATATCAGTTTTAAATAGTGTGATATGTTTAAATGACCAGAATCTTTTCCTAAATAATTCAATTTAAAATACATTCCTATTAAAATGTTTAAATGTCATGTAGAAGATGAGCATGGGATTAGGGGTAGGGTGTTGATGCCTTTTATATTAGCACATAAACTAAACTTGGTAGGAAAGATTACTCTAATGGTTAAGTGACTGTTACTAGGGAAAGTGGTGTTTCTGAGAAAATGGTTGATCACACAGAGTGACCAATTTTATTTGGCATAAGAATCCACAATAAGAAAGGCTGATGTGTGCACAAATCAGACTCGGTGTGACCACTGTTAGTGGGGAGGCTGAATAAAACTGTAGTTAAAAATGAGAGCATTGGAATTGGACTGTCTCAATGTCAACTTTGTCTCTGGCTCAATCTAGCTCTGCACTAAGTGTGGGGAAGTTATTTAAATTCTCCAAACCCCAAGTTCCTTATATGTATTATAAATTAGAACTAATCAATTGGTGTGAGGAGTAAAATAGGTTGTGTGTATAAAACTCTCAGAATAGTGGCTGGCACATATAAGTGTCCAATAGATGTTAATATGTTAAATGTTATTTAAATCTCACATTATTCTATAGTATGGTTTCTATGTAAGATTTAACATACTATAAAATAGAATGTTTATATGCTCACTGTATAGAAACTATTTTATACACATTAGTTGAAGATTACTATTAGCTGTGTCTCCAAGCATAATTTCTCCCTCAAGGGGGAGCAGTATTTCCCATGGAGTTTAGGACTATTAAATCTGTAAAGTGATCAAGCAGCCCATAAACTATACCATGGTGGCAGCTGCTATGTTTCCTTGCCACACTTACATAGATTCAGCCAATGAGAAAACAAGGAGCCCAAATGAATCCACAAAGTATATTACATAGCAATTTTATAGACTCACGGAGAAACCTGGAGCTATACCTTAAAATGGGGCAAGGTAGACCTGCATGCTACTACAATGAGGAATATGAATGAGACTCTCCCATAAAAATATAGATAAGAAACTGCATGCAATAGCCATGTATCATTATTTTCAGGGCATATCACCAAAACTTGGTCAAGCATTTCATCAAAACTTGGTCAAGCATTGCCTATTGATCTATGTGGTTACATGCATTGTCTTCAGGTTACCATAGCAGATTTGTATCCCTACAAAACCATTTAGATTAAGAAGAGAACCAAAAGCTGAGGGATATTATTGACCTATTTCAAGCTCCTTAAGAGCTTCCCAAGTTCAGTATCCATTGTTACAGGTACGGCACTGTCACCATAATGTTGCTGTGCTTGCACCTCCAAATTTGAAAAAAGACTCAGTAGGACTGAGTCTCTTCTTCTCCTCCTCAAAACATACATTCCATCAATACTAAATGCTATAGTTTTCTGACATGCACACTTCCATGCACTTTTGGACATGCTACTCTTTCTGCTCAGAATTCACCTCTGCCAATACCCTCTAAATCTGATGAACTTTTATTTATTATTTAGAATTATCTTAGGTTCATAAATATGCTCTTCCTTTCTACTTTCCCATCAGATCATCCTCACTGTCCTGTGCCTTGGATATATTTCTGTTGTGTTCATAACATTAAATTATTATTTCTCTTTACATATTTATCTCTGCTAACAAGCTGTAACACCTTTAAACTCCAGTTCATGGTTCATGGGTTTGCATTCCTGGCATAGAGTTCTTTAAGTTTTTGTTAAATTGAATTGAGTTGAATTTATTTAAATTGAATAGTTGTATATTTTTCTATGAAACTGTCCACACTCTTCCCTCACTCTCCTTCTAACCAATGACAGGTATTTGAGAGATAGACAGGTTTAAGGGCACATTCTTTTGAAATGGAGCAGAACAATGTTAAATGATCCACAAGACCAATGCCTAGAATTAGACCATAGAAGTATAATACACAAACCAATAAGCTCACCATCTTGAGGACTGTAAAGATACTAGAAATATATTTTCTCTTTCTTTGCTGTGGTTTAGTCTTAAGAGGTCTGTATTTCCAGACTTACAGGAAACAGATACCATTAAAATATAGTCAATTATTATTGGTGAAGTTATTCATCTATTTAGTGAAGGAGGTAAAACTAATATTAGTTCATATCATCTTACACTTTGAATTAGTAATAAATTGTACTGAAAAGTCAGATAAATAGAGGATATGGACCTTCTCTGTCTAGTAGATGCTTCCAAGGAAATATAATTGTTTGACTTGCCAAGGAAGTAAACAATTATCTCATAATAGGCTCTTGGTGGAATTAAGATTGTCACATATTTCATTTAACATTTGTCACTGTAGAAATAAATTCACAGATGAAATTTTTGATTTGATCTGTTTGCTTTTTCTCAGGTGGGTCAAATTTTGGCTAAAGATAACAGCATCATGGATATTCTAACCTACCGAAATTTTCTAAACTTGTCAGATAATAACAATCACCAGGATACTTATTATACCTGTAGGTTATCAGTTAAATTTGCTGAATTTGTGTTGGACCCCAAGAATCTGGTTTTTTAAACCTGAAGTCCAGGTAATTCTTATTTTTCAACATACTTGGACAACTGCATCTCTATACTATTTTAATGAATGAAAAAATTGAGAAAATTTTCAGGTCTTTTTGATCAGAAAGTACCCTTTTTTTCCTTTGAGATATCTACTTTCCTTTCCAGATTTATCTCTCACCATTAATCTTTTTGTTTTTAAGAAATCGTCATGATTGACTGCCTACATGCTCCCTTTTTCTTTTGCCCATGCGGTTCTTGCACTTCGAATCCTGCTGTCCATGAGTTTCCTTCACTTGGCTGACCACATTCATCATCTGAGACTTAAATCTAGTGTCCTCTAGGAATGGCTCCTTGACGTCCTATGACCGAGATGTCTCCACGTGTTGTACTCTAAACCAGTTGTGCCTACCATTAATGCTCAGCATTTTTCACTGTACTATTATTTTTTAAATCTTCTCAACTAGACCATAGATTCTTATGGGCAGGAACACTATTTATTACTCTTCATGTCCCCCAACTAGCCTAAATCTAACAATGGATGTCTAATAATGTTTACTAAAGGAATGAAGAGTACAAATTGTTTAGGTTCTATCTTTATAATTTTAAATCTCTAAACATGCATATCTTTTAGGAAATGTGCCTATTTTTCTTCTTGGTGTGTCTCCCATCTACATGAAGAACTGTCATGGCTAGTTTTATATTAGTAGCAAGAGGTTATTAACACAAAAAATTTAATTAACTAGTTTAAAAAAATTATAAAGTAATATATATGCAGATAGTGTAAGGAAATGTAAATTAAAAGTGAGCCTTCTTACCATCTCTAGTTCATGATAGATAACCATTATTAACAGTTTCTTGTTTGTACGTCTAGAAATGTTAATATACACAAAGCATATATAGGTAGATATAAATATCTTATACATATTCATATAAGTACAAATACACAGACACACATACATATATGTTTGTTTTGTGTATACTTTTATACAAGTAAGATAATATTATGTTTACATCTTGGAAAAATTCATATTAACTTATATAAATCCACTTCATTCTTTTAATTGGCTGTATATTATTCTACTTTATCATGATATAGTTAATCCCCTCCTACTGGGTAGTTAGGTTGTTTTAATTTTTTTCCCATTATAAATAACACTTCAATGAATGTTCTTTCATACAATTCTTTGTGAAGTGAAGAATGTTTCTAATTAAAGTAATATGGATTTTGGATACATATTTCTGAATTAATCTTAAGAAAGACTGCTACAATTTATACTTCTATCAAGAAGAGAATGTTTCTCCATACTCTCACTAATTTTGTGTTATTCAATTTATATTAGGGTGATCTCATGTGTTTTAATTAGCATTAATTTACATACGAGTGAACTGGAGTATTTTGCATGTAATTAAGGATTTGTATTGCTGAAGCACATTGGTTCTTTGTCTTCATTTATCTTAGATGCTATTATATCACAGTTTTTCTCTGCTTTAAAGCTCTCCCAAAGTTTGTTTTTTCATCTTTTGTTCTCTAGTTCTCTGTTCATTTTCAAAACTCTAGTTTCCATACCTTATTTGAAATATAAAATGTTTTATATAAGGTTAGTTTTCCAGTTTTGCCATTATATTCGTTCCATTAGAAAGGATCTGAGACTGATACAGACTTAATTTTTTTTCATTTTTTTTAAATCCTTGCAATTTAATGAAATTTGAACAGTAATATTTCCTCTGGGTTTTGATTTCCAGTAACTACTTACCTAGAATTAATAATACTTACTACCTGATCCACAATTACAGAAAAAACTTTCAAAGTTAAGAAACAGTCTAAGTTCGAGGTATAAAAAGAATATTCAGGGCTTCCCTGCTGGCTCAGTGGTTAAGAATCCGCCTGCCAATGCAGGGGACAGGGGTTCGATCCCTGGTCCAGGAAGATGCCACATGCTGCAGAGCAACTAAGCCCATGTGCCACAGCTACTGAGCCTGCGCTCTAGAGCCTGCGAGCCACAACTACTGAAGCCCGTGCACCTAGAGCCTGTGCTCCGCAACAAGAGAAGCCACCGCAACTAGAAGCCTGCACACTGCAACAAAGAGTAGCCCCCGCTCACCGCAACTAGAGAAAGCCTCGCACAGCAACAAAGACCCAACAGAGCCAAAATAAATAAATAAATGCATAAATTTTTAAAAAAAGAAAGAAAGAATATTCATTTAAAAATATGGGATGCTTCCCAAATTTGGGTGTCATCCTTGCACAGGGGCCATGCTAAACTTCTTTGTATATGTCCAATTTTAGCATATGTGCTGCTGAAGTGAGCACTAAACTTAATTTTTCTAATTATAGATTTGCCTATACTGGTATAATTTGTGTTTGTATGTGTGCTCCAGTATTTAATTTAACTTGTTTCACTGCTACCTAAGTGCTTTACTAAGTGTTCTGGAGCTGCACTTGATGAAAAACACTAAAATAATCTGCATTATAAATTTTGTGTATGCTGAGTCTTCAGAATATTTCATCTATCTTCATCCAATCCTAAAATAATAAAGATAAGCTGGAGATAACTTTTAACTATTTTAGTATTTTAGTAATTTCTTTTTTTATTGAAGTATAGTTGACTTACAATATTTAAGTATTAGTTTCATGTGTACAACATAGTGATTTAATATTTTTATAGATTATACTCCATATAAAGTTATTATAAAATATTGGTGATATTCCCTGTGCTATACATTACATCCTTGTATCCTATTTATTTTATACTAATTTCTTAATAGTCAGTCCTACATATGTCTTAAAACATTAGCTCACTTGCCATTAGAAACGTCTTTTTTTAAAGTTTAGCATCCTGTTTTTACCACCCTATTTTTAAAGTGTATTTAAAATTTTTGCATCTTAAAGCATTTATGCTCATATATTAGCTTCTTTTAAACTATAGTTGAAAGGAGATATTTATGTTTGTTACGTTTTGCGTACGTCTCTCTCCCCCCTCTCTCTTTCTCTCTCCTAAAGGAAGGCAGGTACACAAGTCAAGAGGAGAAAGGTAACTGACCCCTTGACCAAGTTGTTCTGTTTGGTGAGGTTGTACCACATTGCCCTTGTGAGGTTTACAGTAAAAGCGGAGCAGAGGTCTGGAGTAGAGGACTAAAGCGTTAGGATCAAAGTCCTAATTGTCTGTTTTCTTGAAGTTAGGGTTATTGGCAGCTGCCATTATACCATCCATGCTGCTGTCACCTAGCACAGCCAACCAGCATGCACTAATTGCAGTGGCCTTTTCATCAAGTAAGATCATCCCACTAAACACAAAGAGCTGTCTTTCCATTAGCACAGACAGTAGCCAGCTAGATCAGCTGGGCTCCTTGAGTATGATTGGACTGTCATATTGTTATGATTTGTTCAAGTTTAGAGCATTTAGCAGATACCCTTTGCACCTCTCTTTGTACCTGAATACTATAACCTGACTGCCCCTATCATTTAAGAGGGTACTATAGCTTTTCAAAGTTCAGCAGCGCACAATTGCAGGCAGGCAACTGGTTTCTGACAAGAGATCAATACTGTCCTTCCAAACGCTGGAGTCAAGCTGCTGGGTCTGTCAGAGGGATGTGTGCTGTAATTGGATCATGGATGCTGCAAGTCATCTGAGTTTCCCTTCAGCACTGTCACAGCTGTCAGATGTCATCCCTTTGTACAGCTGTCACTGCGGGAGGGTTGGGGCTCTTTTTCCGTTCTAACCCAATGCAAATGTCCACTTAGCAGATGAATATTGAAGATATTAGACACTTCTTTATGCCTTTATGCAAAATAAAGATCTGTGTCATCTGTGAATTTCATGGAAATAAGTTGCAATTTATTCACTGTGAGAAAAGTGAAGTGAAGCCTGTAAAAATGAGAAATTATTTGGTTCAGGCTATTAAAAAAAGGAATATTTTACAGAATAAACAACAATATGCAGATATTTTTCTTGAGATGGAAAAACTAATACTGTGCAGTATTTAGAATGGTCACCTGATATTTGATTATATATATATATATATATATATATGTATGTTTTGCTTCATCTATAGTCTCAGAAAAGGGACAAATCTTGAATAGATTGGGATCCTTTTAAATCATTAGAATTTATTGAAAAATATAAACCCAATATCTGTTTTAAAGTAGCAATATAATAAGATTTAAGGAATGCAGTTATAGTTAGAATCAGGTCAAGGAGTCTCAAGAAAGTTTTTAAGACAGGAAGGGCAGTCTCAATAAAAATGAGTATGCTGTTTTGGTCACTGAAACCTTTTTTCTAAGTTATTACAAGTTAAATAGAAAGACATGTTCATAGCTGGGAAAATAATTGATAACCAATGAATGGCTTCTATCAATTTCAGTCAATTTGCTTTTGTTTAAAGAGAACAATCAATAGAAATGCATTTTATTTTATTGTACTTATTCTTATAACACTATATTTTTAAAAACAATGAGTGATTAGCTTCCAGAATTGCACAACTTGAGTCATGTGCACTTGCAACACGTAGTAAAAATGAAGAGATGTCGCCAATGTGGTTTTGGCAATTGTATTCTTAATTCAGGAACTTCCATTCATCATATTGTGATCGATCTGTGAATTTCCCTAGACTCTCCTAGAATAAAGTACAATCTTAACTTTTTAAAAAAAATCATTTTCTTCCTGTCTCGCTAAGCTGATGTCAGAATCATTTTTTTGGATGGTCGACAGGGTAATTTTTGATCTGGGTGGCTGACTTCCTTTTTCTTGAGGTCCAGACCACATACCACCTTCTCTGTCAAGCAAGCAGCCTGCACTGGCCCCAGTGACAGAGTAGCATGAACCTTATTTTCCAATATCTAACCTTAGCATTCTGTCATACACCAGGGTACTCACTGGGTCAGCCCCTCAAATATCCAAACTTTTTCCCCCCATCTGGCATTATGAGGTGACCTTCACCTCATTTGCAGTGGCTCAAGTTGTTTGGACCCTAACATTAGTGGCTGCCAAAATCAAAACATAGACATTTGACACACAATGTGGGGTAGGGCAGTAAGAAAGGAGGGAACCAACCACAAGAAAATGCACATTCATTTAAAAGACAATGTATTTGAAATGATTGAAATATATGCTAATCAGGATAAGAAGTATTACATTTCCCCTTTTGCCTCAGTTAGCACTTTTCTCTCAATGTGATTTTACTTTTACAAGAAGCAGGATAAAAATCCTTCGAATATTAAAGTGTTTTACTCCTATAAAACGAATTATTTAGCAATCAAATCTTAGTTGACTATCACTCGTATAGAAAAATGGTCCTCCATAGTTACTTGGGCAGAAAATATAAGAATGAATGAAGTAAAAATTTTAAACTTAGTTTCTTAAGGTTATTCTTCTGTGATGATAACTTTATATGCAACTCCAGTGACTCAAGTAAGCACACTCTCTCTCTCTTTTTTTAATATGGCTTATGGCTAATTATATCAGAGATCCAAAACAATTTTTTACATTTGCATTAATAAGGATGTCACATGACCACATTGAAGTAGAAGTATATACATCAAAAGTAGATTAAAGGTTGGTTAAGCATCAAACCATGTTCCATATGTAAATTTATAGCAATGATGTGCTATAGAAAGATAGCTTACCCTCTATTTCTCTGCTACTGAATAAAATTAAAAATTCACAACTCTGGTTTATGGGATTTTAAATGAATTTGATCTCTCTTTTGGGCAGGGCAAATAAGTGTTTTGTGATGTATTATTTTATAAAAAAAAAAAAAGACCATCGTTCTGGCTCATTTAATTTTGCGAGTGAATGATCTAAGATTAACTACAGACTAGTCAGTGCAGTTTAAAAGCTGAAAGCAATTTTCAGCCATAGATGGTAATGCCACATTCAGTCCACAACCGAATGACTCTAAATGACTAAGCTTCGAGGTCTTTGTATATGACCACAGGGCCTGATAAAGCCATAGGAACACAGTAAAAGCACAAAAATAGTTCCAATTTATTTGGTGCCATCACCTTAATGAGATTAATACAGACGTGTTCATGTGCCTAATTGGTGATTTTGTTTTAACTAGTAATGAAGGATTAAAACTTCAGGCAACAGGCTGCTTGCTGGAAAGAGGATTTGAGAGGAAAAAAAGATTTTAATTACAAAAAGGAAACCTGTGAAATATACCACTGCAAAGTTAATAATAATTCTTAAAAAAAGAACTGATTAAAATGGATACCCTAGATTGTCCCTGGCGTTTTGGGAGAAAGGGTGATTTTATGAGCAGACCACATATTGCTTTTATTTACCTACCAGTAGACCCTTTGGCATACGAAAACATATAAAACTGTTACTTCTAATGAAAAAGTGTTAAAACTGAAAAGCATTGGCCCTCAGGCTACTGTGGAATTTAGAGTATGTAGCATTTTATTCTAATTCATTTTTAATGACTTACTATAACCGAATGACCTGTGGCTAGCTGTCCCACTAAATCCCACAGCATCCCAGTAAATCAGAGCTTCTTTGGAGAAGCTTCACCTATGACTTGCTATGGGTTTGCCTCTCTTCAAAGTCTAGTTGTAACCATTTAAATGCTAACACTATTAAGCATGCTGCCAAAACACAAACACTCAGCCTAAGTCATTAAAATTTAATTATAAGGGGGCAGCTGAGCCCAGTTTGAGTTTTGAGTCTGAAAAATCTTATTTAAAAAAAAAAAACTAATAAAAACAAAACTACCCAACCAAACCTATCAGCATCTGTCTGTACTGGCCCAGTGAACTATATTTAAATAAAATTGCAGGTTTTACCAAAGTTCACATTAACACATATTTGGGTTATTACTCATCTATCCTAACGGTAAAACGGGCCATTGTTTTACCTCGTCGTTGGTGGTGAGTTGTGTAACCTGTGCCTTGTATATCCCTGCCAGCATGTTAACTTTGTCTCTCAGAACAAATAGTAAAATAAAGGAACTATATCCTTCCACCGCCAACTGAATAAAACCATATTATCTAGGTCATTCTCTTCCCCACGAAACTTTGGCCAGTGCTAAGATGTCTTTTTGATTACTTAAAAATCCCTGAAATGCAAGAATTTGGTCTTTGATGTTCTATTATGAACCACTTTAAAAGGACTCTGGGTAGTGATACAGCACAGTGTAAGATGCTACCTTCCCGGAGAATGAAGACAGAAATATATTTTACATTTCTTGTCAGATTGAACTTTAAGACATCCTGACTGCTTTCTCTATAATTTAAACATCACAGCCAAAATGGCAACATGCTTTGTTCAGTTCCAGTTGTGTGGAGTTTTAGTGCTTCAATGATTCAGAGGAAGGCTGAGGCTGGCACAGGGAGCAGGGCGACGGAATCACAGTCTCACTGCAGCATGTCAAGCCATTATATCTGGGACCAGAATGTCACCGTGGTCTCAATGGTTCGTCAGCTGAAGAATATGGCTAACAAATGTAAAACCAAACTTCAGAGGAGCTGGTTTTCTGTGCTAAGTGATCTGTATTCCCTCGGAATTTACTTTCCCCTAACCCCGTGAAATTAACAGTACTTTCTGACATTCGACCCCCTGACCTCCCACATAATAAGAATTTAAAAAGCACCATGCATGAGTGTGTCTCTGTAATGCAAAACTGGAAAAAATGACCATGTCACAGTTTTATTATACAAAACCTTCTCCATCTCCATTGCATGCTTCATATATGAGTGCTCAGTTTAAAGTTATTATAAAGAAAAACACAATTTTAAGAGTAATAATTCACTGTTCGTGACTTTTATAGACAATAAATTGTAGCAAATACATATTGCTACCAGAAAGCTTTGTACTCCATTAATGCAGATATTTACCAAGATGAGTGTTAAAAATAGTCCGCAAGGAGACTCTGATGGTTCAAAGGAAGGGGTTTCCAGGGAGCCGATTGCCAAGGGTGCAAGTGCATGCACAATGTGTAGGTCTCAAGGTTTAAGAGGCAGAAGCAGGAAAGTGTTATGTGGAAATGATTTTGTGTTATCAGGCTCAGGGGATGACAGCATACAAGAGTAAGAACAAGGTGCTATGTGGCTTTTTCTTCACTGTGAAGTAAAGATTGGCAGCTGGAAGTAAGGCTTACAGACAGACCTGCACACAGGACCTCTTCACCTAGGACTCATAATCACTACTCAAAGGAAAACGCATTTACCAGGGAAAAGCGGCTGTAGCCATCAGAAGTGTGCTTAAAACACCACTTAAATATCACTTTATACGCTATTACTTGCAAACTGTGGCTTCGTATTAAATTATACTTGCGTAGGCTTTTGCTTAGGTGCTGATAATGCTTTTGAGGTTGCATTGGTGAAGAAGAATTTAGGCTGCTTTACAAGAGACGTGACCAGAATATTCCATGCAGCTGACAGTGTGACAGGGTGAAAAATTGCAGAACTGTACTTTCTTTCCCCATATAGATTGTAATTTTAATTGTCATTGTGGCCCTTCTGTTTTAATTATGGGACTTCTTTGATATATACCAGGACATCGTATTGAATGAAAATATGGTGCTATAATAGTCTCTTTATAATTAATGACCACATGTAGATCCTGGTGCATAAAAGGGAAGGAATAAATGAACAATTTATTTAACTAGGTTTTGGATTTCTTTCTGTCTTCCAGTGAATATAAAATGATCCCAGGGCTTCTGAGAATGTTTGATATAAGAACTGCACAGAATATCTAATAAAATTACTTTAGGCTGGATTACAAAACATATTATGTTTTAAAATGTTTTACCCCAAAATGGTAAAATGTATCTATTTACCACATTATTCTTTTAACATTTCATCTGAAACCAAAAAAAAAAAAAATCATTTAAATTTATTTACAAGCATATTTTAAATGTGTGTATTCTTAGATTTTCCTTGTGGTATAACTAATTCTTACAGGTAAAATGAGGGGTCAAGAAAGAGACTTTTGAAGCTTGACTTATCAAACTGCAAAAAAAAAATTCTCTTTGAGCTTTTTCTTTCAAAATAGAATAGATCTGTGCTGTATCTTTTCTCTGAAGGAATAAATTTTTTCTTAGTTACTAGTAATAAACAGAAGCTGTTTTTCTACAAATCAAAAATGAGTTGTCTCTTCATAGGCAATTTAAGTGCCCTGAAAACTGTGAAGACAACGAAAAAACCACAGCAAAGACTTAACATTGTTCTCTATCACGTAACACGCTTACCATATAGAACACTGTGACACAAATATGCTGGGCTCATATACATTTCAAGAGAGCCAGACCTCTATGGATTTCTGGAAAGCAGACTTATTTGTCCAGGGTCTGTCACGGTAAAACAGGAAAATGCCCCCTGACAAGCTTCTGCTAATTTTATTGTGGCACGGAGTCCTGTGCATACATCCTCTACTGTATGACTGCAGTTCAATTGCAGAGCACGATGAAATTGGATCGGCAGAGACAGGGACTACCCTGGGGTCAGCTGTGACCATGCCACTTCTATGTGATGTCTAGTTGGGGTGATGGTGTGTAAATAAACGTAGAGAATTGCAAATCTTGTCATGGCCACGCAGAACAGCTCAAGCATTTAAAGATGGTTGCCCGCAAACCTAACTGGAAGGCGGTTTCTCTGTGTGGTGGCTGAGGAAATACTCAGTTCCTTGCCGGAGTCGTCTTCTTGACATATCTGAAAGTACTGACCCAGCATTATGTTGCTGAAGGGCTTAATCACTAAATAGTTTTTCATTGTAGTGGAAAGTAAAGAAACAAGCTAATCACGTTTGAATATTGTGCTTTTAGAGTTATAGTGCTGATACCAGGGACACTTTTTATTTATATTATCCTACTTTGATTTATTTGTTTTTTTTAAATGAGGTGAAGCATCTTAAAGTCTTACTGTTTACTGAATTTAGCACATTAAAGTTCTATGAGTTCTTGTCATTATTATGAACTTTCCTAATGTTAGAAAATAAAATATTATAGAATTCACATTTTCTGCTTATGAATCTAATTTTATTTAAATACTACTTACAGTACTCATTAAAATATACTTAGGTTTTCCTACCTTCAACTCATAAGATGTATTTTGTACCAGTTTTGCATTTACACATATCTGTTTTTCTGTTACTTTTCCCACATGCCAATTACCTTTCATTACAAATTTATAAAATCATTTACATTTTAGCAGTTTAAATGTTTCTGCTGACATTTTGTAACTATTACCCTCTTCTAGAATGGCATATGTTCAGGCAGTTAATAAAAAATTAAATGGAATAGCACTAGACAAGGTGAAGCTTTGTATCAGAGTGTTCTCCACATTTCTGAAAATACCATCTTTGTGTTGCCAACTGTGAAGTGAGGTTAGGGCTGTGCCAATATGTGTATTTGTCACAACTGTCACAGAGACCACGGACTAGCCAATCGCACAGCCCTTAATTAGACAGTTCTATTTTGCTTTTTAGAAATTATCTTCATGTAAAATGGTGTCTAAGACTCAAGAAAGGTGCTGAGAGCTAAGAATGCCAAAAATGCCAGCAGAAAAACACTTTGATTTTTTTGGTAGAAGATTTATTAACTGCTGCATGATTTCTTAAATATAGAAATGAAATATGCAACACAAAAGAAATTGTATAAATGTAGCAGGAAAGAAAGGCAATGTTAAGGGTTATTGAAATAGCAATAGCCTGAATTAAACATTACCATGGTATAATATGTTTTCATATGGATTTTGGAACTATAAATTAAAAAATCTACAAAATGAACATTCAATTAGTGAAGAGATCACGGATGCCTTAAAAATCTTTATA
The DNA here is from genome assembly GCF_949987535.1 of Balaenoptera acutorostrata. Classification (NCBI taxonomy): domain Eukaryota; kingdom Metazoa; phylum Chordata; class Mammalia; order Artiodactyla; family Balaenopteridae; genus Balaenoptera; species Balaenoptera acutorostrata. The sequence continues at coordinate 18,118,790 of NC_080071.1, read as the reverse complement.
GGTTCACAATTGTGATACTGGCTTTATTTAAAAAATTCCATTTCAATTATCTATTACTGAAGGTAAATTACATATTTTGGTCAAATATTATTTATGTTTAACATTTAAAAAATTCTAGAAACATCTATATATAGCATAATTCTATATTTTTTTAGAAAATAAATTCAGAGTTCTTCATTCTCAAAGTAGAATGTATTGAATACCTTGCTATATCTTAAAACATTATTTTAATTTTTATAATATATTTATACACAGTTGTAAAGTTTCATGGAGAATGAAGTAGATAAAAATATATCAGTAAAATTGTGTCTGCAGTTATTTTATCTTCATATGCATTTTCCTTGTCTGTGAAAATGCATGCTAATATACCCTTTTACTGATATTATCTTCATACATTTTTACATTTTGAAAATTGGAAATTGAAATTACATTTATCTTTTAAGTAATAAATCATCAACACACTTGGTAATGTTTGCCAGTGATATTGCCTTTGGATAAAAATATGATGAATTTTATAATATTGCATATAAGTAAAAGTAAATCAACATGATTTTAAAAATATTGTAAAACTTATTATAAACTTCTTCTTTTATATGATTTCGTAGGTCTTAAGGTTTTTAAGCTAATTTCATCCAGAGTAGAAATACTTTGGGTTCCTGGAACCTGAGGGTGGGAAGTCCTAAAAATCCCAGTAAATGAAACCTACACAACATCATAAAGAACCTTTTTTAAGAAATTAATAAAGTAGATGGAAGATTTAAATCTCTAATTTAGATGGAAGAAATTTAGTTTATTTGTTTTTAACAGTGGAAATTTCATGTATGTTATGAGCAAAAAAAAATCTAATTTGGGGTAACTTGCACGGTTCATCCCATTTTAAATCTTTATTCAATAGGCATATCATAGAAGTTTTAACAGTCATAGCAGATTAACCTTGCCTGTGCTTTTGGAGGCTAGTCATCTGATGAATTTACATGCAGCTGGATGAAAATGCTATTTGGAGAGAGATTGAAAGTTTATTTGATTAAATCCCTTTCTCCACTACCTTGACCTCTTTCTTGTGAAATAATCAGAACTGTTTAGCAAGAATATTCAGGCATTAATAATGAATTGCTTTTGAGCTGGTTTCTTCTGCATGTAACAAGCCCATTGGTGTCCCTGATCTTTTCTTTTTTCTTTTTAAAATTGTGCTTTATTTAATGAACACTGTGATTAGAAACAGTAAGAAATATATCTTTGAGAAATTTTCTTTTATAATTTGTAGGCCATTTTACTAGTAGTACTAATTGCTGTGCTTTCACCTCCCTCTTCTTCCAAAGACTGTCTCCCCACGATCTGTATGAAGATGAGATGTGTTAGGCAGGGCCATATACTTCAGTATGATTGGATGGCAGCTGTGTGGTTTATCCTCACCAACTGTAAGAGTGGTTTTGAGAGTTCACAGAATACTATGATGTTAAATAGTGCCATTGTTTGTGATACCATGGTTTGTGTACTTATGTACTTCCTCCATAGAGCTTTGCTTTCTAACAGTTTCTTTGCTCAATTTAATCAGATCACAGTTATTTTTTGGAACAATTATTCGGTCATATTTCATAGACTCTGATTTTTAAGAAACTTTAGAGATAGCCTAGTGTGAGCTATTTTTTTTTTTTTTTTTAGAGAAAGAAAATTATCTGCAAGGAGATTAAATTAATACCCTATCTTGTACAGCTAGATATGAGTTGATACCAAATCCACTTTGGGTTAGGAAAAAGGAGGGCAAGGTATAGCTGTTTTCCTCTTCCATTTGAAATATAGTTGAAAGATAAGGTATTCACATATAAAAAGGCAATTAGCAATTAATGCTAGTTACAGATGAATGAAATAGGAACTCCTTACCCTTAATGTTAAGAAGAGGAATTTACCTCCTTCACATCTCCCTAGAATGTTACTGGATGAATCTCGGGCTTTATTTGGCAATAAAACATTGGTCAGTCTTTGGGAGATAAAATAACTTTCAAGTGTAACTTTGACATGAAGTAATAGGAGCAAGTGGAAATTTTTAAAGTGCGGTGCTGTCACTCCTGGCATATTTAATGCCCTTCATAGTTGAAGGTGGCAGATTTTCTGTGTACATACATACACTACTGTACTGTCACCCATTATAAAGCTACAGTATCTTGTCTTTATACTAAATTGAACTTCATTATAATGTGTTTCTTGATAATAACATGCACTTGACTGTAATATGTAAAATGCTTGGCTTTCATGAACAACTCTATGGAAAAGTTGTACAGTATCTCATTTGCATTTAGCAATTATGTTACATTTACAATATACTAAGCTGTAGAAAATCTAATCTAACATCATAATTTAAAATAATAATTTCCAGGGCCTTACAAGTAGGATACAAGTCAGATTACAATAACACATTGTACTATTTCTCTGTTGAGTAAAACAGAATTGCTTCACTATTTTTTCCCTCAAAATTATTCAGGAAAGATTTAATTCTTTAATAATGAGAATAGCATTACATTGAGAGGGAAAGACCATTTAAATTGTTCATAGGTAGGTAAAATTTATCTTTCTTGATCATAAATTAGTCATTTTGGGGGGATCTACTCATATCATTAATATACTAAGTTTAGGGGAGAGGTTTTATGACACACAAATGACCTGATAGCAATCCTGTTGTAAAGACCATATATCTGATTTTCAAAATGTCTATATTTTTAATTATGAAGTGAAGTGATACATAATTCAAAAATTCACATTCAAGAATAACAGAAAAAATAGAAAATAAAATAATTTTCATACTGACATCCAAATACACTCACTCTCAAACTTTTGTTATATTTTTTGATGTTTCAGATCCTATAAATATCACATGTTGCAAATTTGATGCTTAATTTGACCACATGGATTTGAGGGTGGGTTTTTTTTTCTAATATTTATACATACATATATGAAGATTTCTGAAAAATATAAAATCTATTTAATAAATATGTGCGAACCTATGATGTGCAATTCACTCTAGAGTACATGTTAGAAAACACAATCTTGCCACCAAGTATTTTATGATGTATATCAGAAATAACATTTTTACATATTAATTATAAGAATAAAGTCAGCGGCATAAAAGAATGAAAACCGCAGCTCTTAAGGAAAGAAGTCATATTTAATAGAGGATCAGAAAATGCTTCATGGAGAAAGTTTTATTTTAGATGAGGCTGAAGTTCAATTCAATTAAACCCAGGAAGCATTTATTATCATCAACTATGATATGATCTCTGCTCGGAGGGAGCTTATAATCTAGTTGCAATAAGGACACATTGGAAGGGACAACAAATTCTATGTGAGCTGTTAGGAAAAGCCTTGTGAAAGAAGTCACATTTGACTAAGATCTTAATTAAATGAGATAAAGAGGGGGAGGAGGGAGCATTCTGGGATGAATGAAAAACATAAGGAGCATAAGAAAAGAGAAAATATTAGGGTGTGAAAGAGCATGTATCTTCTGAAAAGAGAAGACTTGCCAGTGTGGCTGAATCATGGGAAACTGCAGCATTGTGATAGCTGGTGAAATAAGAATGGAAGCTGAGCTTGAAGCATCTTGTATGTCTGACCAGCCAAGTGATATCTGTCCTGATTTCTTTTCTCCTTTTTCTTTTCACCTTTTTTCCCTTCTTTATTTTTTCTCTCTCTTCCAGCAAGATACCCTTGACAGTTTTGCAACAGCTCAGTTAGAATGGGAAGAAAGAGAAATGGAGAAATTTCACTTCAGATTGAGGCAAAGTCAACTGCTGGAAATAGGCTGAGTGCAATCTTAACTTCTGAATGATATTATGCCCCTGACAACGGTTGTGCTTAACAATTTCCATTGCATTCTTTACTTTGTTTCCAATTAATAAGACAATAATACAAAGTAGAGATCTTAAGTGAGAAATTTAGACAGTAGTCCTTGTAGCTAAAAAAATCAACACCTTTCTATTCCCAAATTATACAGATTAATTTTAGGGTAAATTAAATGCCCAGGTTATTGTTCTGCCTCCTTTCTGCTTTATTTCATAAACAAATCTTTATTGAGTAGGAAGTAAGTAACTTCTTTTTTAAGAGCTTTTTTTTTTTTTAACATCTTTATTTCTTTACTGGAGTATAATTGCTTTACAATAGTGTGTCAGTTTCTGCTTTATAACAAAGTGAATCAGTTATACACATACATATATCCCCATATCTCTTCCCTCTTGCATCTCCCTCCCTTCCACCCTCCTTATCCCACCCTTCTAGGTGGTCACAAAGCACCAAGCTGATCTCCCTGTGCTATGCGGCTGCTTCCCACTAGTTATCGGTTTTACATTTGGTAGTGTGTATATGTCCATGCCACTCTCTCACTTTGTCCCAGCTTACCCTTCCCCCTCCACGTGTCCTCAAGTCCCTTCTCTAGTAGGTCTGCCACTCTTTGGCTCTATCTATTTCCTGGCTCTATCAAATTCTGTATGTCAGTAAGGAGAAACCACAGCAAATAAAATTAATTTTATTCAATTTTATATTCTTTAAAAAAACTATTTTTTTTTGGTTTGACTTTTTCCTTCTCTTGCAAATAAGCTTTTACTTAGAAACTAAAATCAATAAAAATGTGCCAAAATTTAGAAAATATTTAAAAGAATCATATCCTCTCTAAATATACTTCATGTTGATAACAGATGCAAATATTTCTAATTTAAAGCAATGTCTTCGTATTACTTAGAAAACCTATGAGAAATATCTTAATCATTAACTACATAATGCAGTTACTCTAGAACAATCATATTGGGAAATATTACATTTTAGCTATTTTTTATTCTGTATTACTCAATTCTGTGTAAAAAAAAAAAATGTTTTATCCCTTCTTTGGGAAATCTGCAAGAGAACAATACTGGGAAGATGTATTTCCAGGAACTAGTGTAAATGAAAAAATGAGAGAAATACAACAAAAATATATACTTTACCAACAATGTCGATTTATCTCCTATTTCTAAATACTTATTGGCAAATTAACTTTGAATTTGACTAAATTCTAATGAAGGCTAAAATTGTAGAAATACTATCAGCAGCAAAATGGGTGATCTGACTCATGATGGGCTAAACCAAGTTTTTTTGTTTTTGTTTTTGTTTTTGTTTTAATTTATTTATTTTTGGCTGTGTTGGGTCTTCGTTGCTGTGCAAGGGCTTTCTCTAATTGTGTCAAGCGGGGGCCACTCTTCATCGCGGTGCGTGGGCCTCTCACTATCACGGTCTCTCTTGTTGCGGAGCACAGGCTCCAGACGCGCAGGCTCAGTAATTGTGGCTCACGGGCCCAGCCGCTCCGCGGCATGTGGGATCTTCCCAGACCAGGGCTCGAACCCGTGTCCCCTGCATTGGCAGGCGGATTCTCAACCACTGCGCCACCAGGGAAGCCCTAAACCAAGTTTTTTAATGCTCAAAATATTTAGAAATTTTAGAATGTTTAGAAGAATGTTTTATCTGTGTTATGTACAACCAGGATGAGGTTGGCAAGACATTTTATTAGTACGTTGCTTTATCTAACAACTTGACTCTGACAATGTTCTAGAAGTTTAATTGGATATTTTTTTTTATAAAAATCAAAAATGGAATTTAAAAAAATTCTCCATTGCCTTAATCAATCAGCCTTTCTAATATCACAGAACCTACTTGATCAGCAAAGTCTTCACATCATCCAACCCAACTCCCTCCAGGCAAAGTTGAAAGTTCAAATTCAGTTCCATATATCATTATTTCGCTTTGTGATATAAAGTTATGGAACACATAGCATGTGCCCTCCTGTAGAAAGAGGTCTGGGGACTGGAATCGACACCAGAGGTAAGGGCTGTATTTCAAAACTGAGTTTGCCCTGAGAAAGATGTCACATAAACAAGCATATAAGTTCATTACTTTAGAGCCCACTCCTCGTTTTTCTTAAAAAGCCTTCATTGTGGGGCTTCCCTGGTGGCGCAGTGGTTGAGAATCTGCCTGCCAATGCAGGGGACACGGGTTCGAGCCCTGGTCTGGGAAGATCCCACATGCCGCGGAGCAACTGGGCCCGTGAGCCACAACTACTGAGCCTGCGCGTCTGGAGCCTGTGCTCCGCAACAAGAGAGGCCGCGATAGTGAGAGGCCCGCACGCCGCGATGAAGAGTGGCCCCCGCTTGCCGCAACTAGAGAAAGCCCTCGCACAGAAACGAAGACCCAACACAGACATAAATAAATAAATAAATAAATAAATTTAAAAAAAAAAGCCTTCATTGTGCAGAGCAAAATGTGTCAGTATATCCTTTAAGTCTAGTACAGCAAAACTTTCACTGGAGCACAAAGGACTGCATTCGTAGTCTGAAGTTCCTTCTCATTTCAGTAAAGTCTCAGTGTCTCTCGGCAGTTTTCAATTTCATTCCTTGGTTACCTCAACACTCTTGAAGTTTCGCTCCTAGATCTTCTGTGCTTTCCTTAGGACAATAACCTCATCCCACAATGAAAGGAGGTGGAATCTACTGATTTTGGTCATAGGTCGGTCATGGGAACTGGGCAAGGAATAAGGAGTAAGGAAGAATGAGGAATTCAAGACCATTCTGAGTGATGGGGAGGATGAGGTGCTATTAATAAAATTAGAAAATTAGTAAGAAAGCATGCTTGAAGAAAGTGGTAAATAAGAAAGCAAAATTCTATTTTACTTTGAAATTTATGGCTTGATGGTTTGCTAACCTTCATGAGAGTGGTTTTGGCCCAACTGTGAGAAGCAACCCACATTTCAGGAGAATAGAAGTTGGTGGATGATGAGATGTGCGGTAGAGATGATAGAGGACAATTTTAAATACTTGGCAGCCAAGGTAAAACCGAAGATAAGATGATGTCTTGAAAATGAAAAGGGAAATTTTTTTCTAGGGCAGAGAAATCACGCCTGGGTTGAAACGCTCTAGAAAAGTGAAGGGCAAGCAAGTTCAAATGAAAGAAGCATCACTTTCTTGAACAAAGACAGAGACTAAAGGGAAGGGGGAAAAGTTGAGGTTCTGAAGTAGAAGGGGGTGCTCACAGCAGATAAACTCCATCTTCTCATGAAATGGTAGCCAAGGCAATTTGCAAAAGTGGGCTATTCTTTTGAGCAACGTGGAAATTGTTTCAGAGTTCCAACTGGGAAATATAATGAAATCTCTCTCTCTCTCTCTCTCTCTCTCTCTCTCTCTCTCTCTCTCTCACACACACACACACACACACACACACACACACATGCACACACGCACAATGTAAAAAGAATCCTGAGAAGTAGTGAGAGCCTGGCTATGGTTTAGTAGAGTTATTCTACATTCATTCTTCCAAAATACCCTATTAGAGTGGGGTTTCAATTTCTAATTGTTTTCTCCATTTCAGGATTTTGATTCGTATAATAAAATTTTAAACACTGTGTCAGATTTAATGTGTTTGAGGCCATTCTGTGCCAACTTTGTAAAATTTTTCCTTATGGTGAACTGAAACTTTCCTCTCTGTAGCTCTGGTGTTAATCTGTCAGAAAAAAACCCCTACTCCCTCATTAGGAGTCCTTGTCAAATGCTATTGCATCCTTCTTTGCTTTCAAAACTCTAGACTAAACACTTTCTTTTGTTAAATAATTTCTGATATCATTGAATTTCTTTCATCTTCAATGAGAAAAAATTACACATTATTTTGCCTGAGAACTGAATATACATTTAGAAATAGCTCTTAGCTCAAATAATATAAATTGTTACAAATAAAGACCTATTGCTTGATTTACTTTCTGTTTTGTTTATGTTTATATAAAAATTGTTCTATTTGGCTGGAACTCTATTCAATCAATTTACATAAATCCATGCTAACATTTCCAAAGATAGAGTGTCATGAGGATAATATGGAGGCAAGGAATCAGTAATAAGATTTATAAAAGACCTTGAGAAAAATATTCAAATATTTTTATTATTTGGAATTTTTATTCTTGATATTAGGAGGAAATGGACTATATATTAATCCCCTATGAGTAAATTTATTCCTGGAGTGGGGTTGGCATACTTTAGAACAAATGTGAACATTTCTTATTCTCATTGCATTTTTCCAGATGATAAGAAAATGATTGGAAAATTACTTTTTATGGTTGATATCCTAGCTTTATTAGCTTTTTCCCAATGTTGTAGAGTAAGTCCACATGTTTATGAGCATTTCCTCTACTGTGAGTGCCTATATTCATTAAAAAGAAAATATTCATTAAGTTATACTCCTCACATTATGTCTAGATAAGATTAATTCACTTATGCAATATGATAATATTATTCTTCATAGATTGATTTCTTTATTGACCACCATTTAGATTCATTAGTTATTGATATACATGTTAAAATGTGGGAACATTCTCATATGTTATAGGACTGTTTTTCTTTGAAATTTAATGTAACTCAGAAAATAACCTTCAGAGAATGCAAATAAGAGTATGCATATAAAAATTATTTGTATACTATTAGCTTTGTAATCATTGCAGCTGGCTTAGAAATGTTGGTAGAACTACAAAGCTATCTACTTGTTGAGTCAATAAAATAGTTTATACCCAGTATTCAGTCCATTTTCTACATTAAAGCTAGTCTAAATATTAATGAAAATTGCAACAGAGAGAATTGCATTAGTTTCTGACAAGATTATAGACTGCAAAAGGAAATTTACAATCACTTGTCATAGCCTAGGCCAATTCAGAATCCAGATACCCTCTGTCTTGTCAAGGGTTTTACCTTAGGCCATATATACCCTTCCCACCTGCCACATTTGCAGTAGGAATCTTCAGAACAGATTTATTAATCCTTCAAAAGCTTCCACACTGGCATAGTCTACACTGATTATCTAAAATGTTCAGAACACTTTGAAAAAATTAACCATTACCAGAGTGAATTTCCCTTCCTTTCTTTCCCTTTTCCAACCTAGGAGCGGGATTGAATGGAGAATCCAATCTTTTAAGCTTCCCCCTTCAAAATAAAATCAAACTAGTATATTCAGATAATTTAAGTTGGTTCTAGGAAAGCAAAATTAGGGTTGTAATTTACTGTTTCAGAAATTCAAACCTAGTCTGAATTTTTCTCTTCTTTAGTGTACTGAGAAGTTAATGCATATTTAATTGTCTATGATTAATTCTAAATAATGTGTTATTTCAAATCCAATCATTCATTTGATTTACATTCTCTGGCATTTTCAGCTTTGCTTCTGTATTTCTTCCCCACTTTTCTTATCAATGGTCTTTTTGAATATATCCCACCCAAAATTAAGTTTCTTAAATTCCACACAGCAGTTACAACTTTAGTTTCTCTTCTATTTGTGAGAAGTGTTAATGAAATGTCATTAATTCTTTCAATTGTAGATTGATACTGCTTAAAATGACCTACGATTCACTTACTTTGTGCTAAGGATTGCTCTAAATTCTTTGTATAAGTAGTTGCTTTAATTCTCAGAACAACCCTATGCAGTATTGTTATTATTATTCCAATTTTACAGATGAAAATTGTGGCAGAGAGTATAAGTAACTTACTCAAGGTCAAAGAGCTGATTGACAGTAAAGAGAGAAATTTTAAGTAGTGTAGCTCCCAATTTCTGTACTCTTAACCATAGACACTGCTAGATTTCCATAAAGTAGTAGTTTTGCAGGTCAGAGCCAAAATTTTATTCCCAAATCAGGTCAGTTATTCTATTTTTTTGTAAAATTCACTTGTATGCATAATGGTTATAGAATATGAGATTTTGATAAGTCTATTAGAGAAAGATTATCAACTTTGAAGTCAGGTAAAATGGGCTTGAAGTCTCATTTTTATAATTAGCTTATTGTATGACTGATCTTGAATATTCTTAATTTCTCTGACCCTATTTCTGCACTATTATGAGGACTAAAATAGTGACATATAAAAAGTGACCAGCACAAAACCTGGTTCACAGTAGATTTTCTCCCTTTTTCCTACAACAAGGAGGAAATAATCTATTTTCCTTTTTCTCTGTTATTTCATATAGGTGTAAAGGATTGATATCCTTGGTCTAAGGCTGAAAAAAAAGCTGGGCATTTTATATGCTGATATGAATATTTAAGGATTTACGCTTCTTATTTTTCCATCTATGAATTAATTAGCTGTGTCACAATAGAAGCACTCTCCCCCTCTGCTCCAGAGTTTTATTTTGCCTTCTGAGGAATGAAAATTTATTTTACAGTTATCAGTAGAACCACAGATGAGAGAGGGAGAAAAACACTCCACCATTTCACAAATAACCATGGCTTGCCATATTTTTGGAAAGTTTGTTCTTCCTTTGTGGGGAATATAAGTAGCCGGTTCAAGTTCCATGTGTTTGGTGAAATGCTTAAATAAACTCTTTTAAAACTGGAGATTATGTCTGTTGATAAAGCACTCTCGTGAATATTTCATTGAAACCTGGATTACCTTTTTTTTCTTAACTCATTTGCCTTTTCAGACATACCATAAGGAAACCTATGGAACTTTTGAAAATGGAGAAAAGTCCTGTTGATCACTGACAGTACATTTTGAGTATTAATATATGTGGTCAGTTTGAAGGAGTATAATATCTGCTGTTAATCTGGGCTTTGCTTCTTGTGTTAATTTGAGGTACTAAGGCTACAGTACAATATGCTGACTATTACTAACAATAAGCCTCAGTAAAAAATGGTACTTGGTATCTCATTAATATGACAGAAGATTCCGGCAAAGCTGAACTTACTGACAGTAAAAATAGACAAATGGAAAGAATAAGTCAGTTAAAAGGTGAATGATTTTTAATACTTTCTAAAGTATTTGTCAAAAATGAAATGTGTCTGGAATGGAAATGTTGCTTTGCTAAATAAACATTTGTATATTGCCACGAAGTTATTCAAGTGTCTGTATACATTTTGGAGGTATTTGAATTGTATGTCAAATTCAGGTTAGTTATGTGTTAATAATGTAAGTGTCAAAAAGAGATATTAGCAAGACCCAGGAAGTAGGCAAATGTTACACTTACCTTGCCGCAGTGTTCTTGTTATTTCTCTTTTTATCACTTATATAAGTTTCAAAACAAGTGCAAAAATCACTGAAATGATTCAAACAACATAGAGAAAACTGAGCATATGAAAATTAAAATAGACCTAGAGACTCTTTCCTTTTCTGAAAAATTTACATACTACTAATTCAATACTTAGGGCTGATGCTAAGATTTTAAGAGTTTAATGGCATTATCAGTTATTTACTATAACCATATTTGGGTTTGCTTTGTATAAAACAAATTCCCAAAATAGCTCCTCTGAAATCTAAAGTTCACTATCATTTATAATATCGGAAAATGAGTTGTTTTTAACCAGTATCTTTTCCCTCATATTTTATTTTACATTTCATTCACCCAGTTTCACTGTCTGGTGATGATCATCTGTGTAATATATGTTAGGAATTTTCACTTGAAGGACCATGTATCTTTAAATGTCTTCTCTTTATTCGTCCTAGTTCTAACACATGTAATTTCCCCTTTAATTTGACATCATTTAACGGCACATTACACGTCAATGATGTGATCTGTGAATATTTACAATGTTCATGTCATTTTTATTTTCTAATCCAATTTAAGTAGCTCTGCTTTTTATGACATCATGAATTCTTCAGTCTTTTTGGTCTTTTTGGGACTAATTATTCCATTAGTTCCTTTGAACTAGCTCTGTGTTGTCAGTCATTTCTTCCCTTTTGATCATAAGACCTTTGCTGCCCTCCTTTGCATGTACAGTCAGTTGTAGGTCTATGCAACCAAGCTAAGAAGCAAGTACTATGTCCTCATCCTTGCAGACTGCTATTTCCAATCATTTCTGTCCGGAAGGCACTTTGTAGGTAAATCTTTCTATTGTAAAACCATGGCTTCTAAAGTTCTTACATACTGAAAACACATTTGGATACATTTTAAAAAATATCTTTTATAAAGATAGTAAATATTTTATGCAAAATACTTTCACTTGCTAAGACAGAGATTTAAAGAAAACAATGAGTAAAAAAATAACCAGTAGAAAAGCAGACTAAATTTCACTTGTTGCAGTATTACATGACACATAGTCTATGTTTATTTTTTAACGCTGGTTTGGGCAGAATTACAAAATGTCTTAGATTCAACTTTTGAAAAAATGTAGTCTTTCCTGGTACTTTCCATATCCATTTGCCTGCTAACTTATATGAGAGTTTATAGATGTGATTAATTTTAAACAGCATAAAGGCAAAAGAAAATTTGGAGTGATTTAAGCATGACTTTGTCTTTAACCCTCTTGTTTACTAGGAACTTTTAACGTTTCCTCTGTGGTGCTAAGGCGCTCTGCTGTCTGTTGGTGCCCTCTGTAGTGATGACGATGAGCGCACAAGATCAGCTTTGTTCAACGCGGTAGAAATTGACTCTCAAAATTTTCTCCAGAATGCAAATGCAGCCTATTTGAGATTCACATATTCTCTGAAAATAAAAAGCCAATAGGAGTATTTTTGCATTTGAAGAGTTCTCCCGCAAGTGCTAGACACTGAGAACACAACCTGACTGCTTTTTTAGGTATCATTTTTAAATATTGCAATGTTATTTATTTAGTCTGATTGAAAGCACCACCATGAATATTTATGGATAAACTAAAGTTAACCTAATATATTTTAAAAAGTAGATTTATGATTTAAGATTTCAGATTGGATGGCAATGGCTAAGAATAGTCCAGAATTTCTGCCTTTATAAGCCAAACAATCTTACATTAAGCCATTGAATTCTCCATGAGGCTGTTTCCTTATCTATCAAATGGAGATAATTTTAAAGCTAAACTCTTACGAAGAATGTAGTTTGTACTCTACCAAGCTCTACCCAAATAACAAGCATGTTTATTTCCTTATCTAGATTTAATCTGATTTAACTATGAAATAGTTAAAATCTGTTCCTCCCTTCTCATTCTACTCCTAAACATTGCTCCCACTGCCCCTTCTTCTGGGAATCAGGTTAGAGAGGATTAGTCCAAGCGTCAGGCAGTTGCTGAAATCAGGAGGAACTTAACAGGACCTGGGCAGTGTCTAGGAAGAGACAACAAAAATGTGCCCTCTTGAAAAGAAGGCTGGATGAAGCTAAACAGGGATTAGGGCCCTAGCTAAGTGGCCTGAGGCTCAGGGCAAGGGATTCTTGGCAGAAAAACTCAGACCCAAGCACTACTGTAAAAATAAGGCCCTCTTTGCTAGAGTTAGGGTCAGTCCAGAATATGGTGGCCCTTTGAAAGCAGAGCTAGTTTCAGATGATGTCTCTTTTAAAATTCTTTTATATTACAAAGTCTGTAGATGTGAGTTTGTGTGCTAGCTTTGCCATTTCCTGGCTGCCTGGCCATTCCAGAGCCAGGTTCTTCAATTTCTCTGAGCCTCAGTTTCCTCCCTTGTAAAACTGGGGATAATCGTGAAATCATATTGCTAAAACTCCTGATCTAATGTCTATTATTAAAAATAGTAGGTATTTATAATTACCTGGCAGGGGAGATACTGTGATCATGAAGATGGTTTTCCCAGGGCAAGGCTTATCCATTGCACTCCAGATGTGCTGACCCCTACAATTTCCCCAAATGTGGGAGACTCGACTGCATAATTTGTGGTAGTGGGGGACTGTGTTCAGACTAAAAAAATAGTACTTATTAAAAGTTAACTGAGTCTAAATCTGGTCAGGATAAGAGCAGGCATTGGATAGGTCAACCTGAAAGTAACATCAATGACTTTATTTAAGAGGAACCAAGAGGGGCCATGAAACTCTTTTCTGTATTTCTGGAATTATATGACATATGTGATTGTCTGTTCTATATATTTCCACAGTAGACAACTCTGGAACTCACTGTAGGAAATTGACACGTGGCCAGGGCTCAGCTCTTGTACCATGCTTTCTAGGAGTCAGTTGCCATGTTCATGCTCGTATTGGCTCATACTTTGATTTTTCAAAGATACCATTCCTACAGTGCAAGTACTGCCTAAGTCTTACTGTGATTCCAAGATGTGTTTACAGTTTGTGGAGGTAGCTCACATGATTAATATTTCAATGTTAAGAACCAATTTGCCTAAAGGATAGGTGGTATAATTAATTTTGCCTCTTTTTTCTGTTTAGTGGCATTGCCACTGCGAATTTTTATAGAGTTCATATTTAACTTTCAATGTATGTTGGGAGAGCATTTGCAAAAAAAAAAAAAAAAGATGGTTATTCAATGGACCACACATCATTTTTATTCCTTTTAGCTTAAAAAAGAAGTGACCAATTTTATTAACTCACTTCAACATAGTCACCACTTAAAATGTTGGATGAGGAAAGGGTGAGGGTTTTGGGGGGTGATTGATAAAGCCACGATTCACCAGCCTTCTTACATTGTCTCAATTTTCTTTTGAGGACAAAAGAACACATTAAACATTTTAATATTTAAACTTTCATAAGTAAAAGTAAGAAGTGATTTCTTTAACAATGTTGAAAGTGAACTTTGAAACTGATAAAAGTAAACATATGGGCCCTGGAGCCAGAATATCTGGTTATGAATCCCAGATTTGCTACTTCCTAGCTGTGTGACATTAGGCAAATGTCTATGCTTTTTGGTGCTTTAGTTTTCTCTGCTTTAAATGGGATGAATTACAGATCTCACAGCACTGTGTTGTGAGGAGTAAGCAAGTTAATACATGTGAAGCATCTACCTATATTTGTAGGTTTACAGGGAAACAAAATAATACAATGTAAATCCAAGGTTTAAAGACAGTTACAGTAACACAAAACAATACGTAGGCTTTAAAATTGTCCAATTAGGTAAGTTTTTCTTTGAATAATTATAATAAGGATATTTATTATACAAAGTCCATAACACGGTAATGTTATTTAGAAGTCTCTGAAGTTTTTTTAAGAAAAAATTGAGCCATAGACTACTAGCAGCGCCCTCCATCTCTACCAGCTCAGGGTTGCACCTTGGCTGTCAGGTTGTTCTTCAGTCAGAACATTTAGCAGTTTGATGGAGAACGTCTCCATTTTCTAGGTGCATTTAATAAAATACGTGTTTCTAAGTCCTGTGCATGTTACGTTATTGGTGACTGGATACTTGTAAAAAGTTAAGGTGGTTGTAGGTAGTAGGACTCCTTGGTGATGCCTCTTATTTTTTAATGCCTTCTTTTGTAGTGTGCAATTTAATCAATGTTTTAACTGTGAGTCAAAAGTACGTATTTTATGAATTCTCCTTAAAGGTTTACGGTTTTTTCTTTTACTACTAATATGCAAAATGACCATTTTATGTCTCTAATGATTGTGCCTCAATAACCCAATACAATTACTAATAGAGAACTACATGGTCTGAAATGAGCTATAATATAATTATTTCTATCCCTGGGTTGTGGGTAATTCAATCTTCAGTGCTGATGTACTCAGTTAAACATGGTGGGTTTACACACCCACAGTCTTAGGTATGTATCTAAAGAGGCCAGCTGGTATCATGAATAATAATCATTTCATTTTGCTATTTATCTAGCGAAAATCTGGTTTCTGAAAGCCTTATATGATTTTTCTCAGGTGCTCAATATTAATGAAGGAGAGAAATTTATATGAATTACCTAGACTTATAGGTAATTGAAACAGAGTCTGCCAAAAGTAGAAATGGTACTTCAAAGTTTGTATTTTAAAATTTATTTTTTTCCATGTGAATTTACTGAAAAGCTATTTCTCAAAACAGTCTCACAAGCAACTAATGCTTGTTGTTTACTGAAATTTGTACTATATTATATATTCTTGGTAAGTTAATTACAATAATAAATACCACATGAATGATTGAAATAGAATAATGGTGATATGCTTTGACCTTGTTTAAAGAGTTATTCTGTAGTTCCAGTTTACATAGCCTTCTACTCCTTTTTATACTACTCTATAATTTCAAGAATTTAGAATATTAAACTAGTTCTGCTGCTAAAGGAAAATTGAGACTAACTGCTGTGATTACACATTTGTTTAGCACCAAAGTTGCTAAGCCACAAGAGCTGAAGCAAACACTGAATCATGAAGACTATTAATTGAAATTGACTATTAATTGAGCTTTTGCTACCCCAAAGCATCTATTCGGTAAATATAGCACAAAGTACTTACAGATCCAACTGGCTTAGAATATTTTTTCCACCTCTGCTATGGTGCCTGACGTATCTAGAATTAGAGATATTCCTCTGGGTTCAGGCATTATCACAATTGTTACCTGGAAGGTTAAACTGTTACTGCACATTGGCCTACGAACACATATGATCTTGTCAGGTGTGTAGCTTACACGGTGTTCCGAAATTTAAAAAAAAATTAGTATATTGGAATAGAAAAACCCCCAGTTCATGGATTATCCTGGAAAGGGTAACTTTGGGTGGCATAAACAATGCAGGGTTTAGCTCTGATATAAAATGTTATTATGAATCTAATTTGTTTGCCATTGAGCCCAAGTATTCATTCTTTATGAAAAAAAAAATCAGTGGAGATATTACTTTACCTAAAATGAAAACTATGTAAGTTCTTTGGACTTGATGAATGACTTACCAAATATTTATTACATATTTTTTGGCATTGGCTGTGTGCAAGCTTATTTCTAGGATTGGTGTAGGGGTGCGATAGCTCAGAAATAAATAAAATACAGTTTCTGGTCTTTAAAACACTTTCAGTTTAAAGGAAGAGACAGCTTTTATACAAATAACAGTGGACAGTAAATGAAATAAGAAGCCGAAGCTCTTGAGTAAGAAGGTTAAGGCCACATTTCAAATTGCAACACTGGAAAACTAATTGTAATGTAGGCATTCCAGATATTTTCTAGAAAGTACTATGGAAATGTAGTATAAGGGAAGACTTTTAAAATAAACAAAACAAACATAAAACACTTATTTTATTATAAAAATATATTCTTTTCCCCAAAATAAAACAAAATTAAGAAAAAAGTTTCACACTATAGATAAATGTAAATACATTAATACTTGTTCTTCCATGAAGACATATATATTTTTTCCATCAAAATGGGATCATTCTAAAAGAACTGTTTTCTAATCTACATTTTAACTTAATATATCATGGACTGCTTCCTATGGTAATAAATTACCTTGTATAGTACTTGAATATTTATCATTTGTTTATTCATCTAATAAAAAAATACTCACTGAGAACTCACTATATTCTTGGCATAGTCATTGTACAGGGAGACAATGATATATATCAAAGACATGTGTTACTGATGGTACCAAATCATAGTAGAATTTGATGCAAAAGAACAAGTTGAATACAAGAAGACAAGGGAAAAACAGATTTTTTATCTCCTCTCTACTTAGTCATGGTTGAGAATGTTAGCTAAGTATTTGGATAACATACATGTTCAATGAACTACAAGACCAAGGTACTGAGAATTACTTAAGTCTGTTCTGCTTACAAAACAGAGATGATGTCTATTTACTATAGATATAGATGAGATTATGCAATAACAACAATAATAACTTTAAAAGTAGAATAGGGAATTATAAAAACATAAGTACAAGTCCTGGCTCCATCACCCAAAACCTGTGTGACCTTGGGCAAATCAGTTACTGAGAAATTGGTTGAAGACTTTCCACTGACTACTGGCCTGGCCCTAGAAGTTCAAAAGGTAGGTAAAGAAAATTCTGCTTTTCTGTCTCCACATGATTCTGATCATCTGAAACAGGAAAGCATAAATTAAATGCTGGTTGAACATACAGAGAACTATTTCTTACTAAAGTATATGTTTTCAACACAATAGTTTTATAATCATTTGTCTGTCATCCATTTATCCACCTGTCCATCCAACTATCTACCTATCATCTATCTATCCTCTATCTATCTATCTATCATCTATCTCTCTATTGTCTAGCACCAGCCTAATCAGCCGTAAGATCCTTTTTCTACATAAATGGGTGTAGATTTTAAATTCATTACAGATAGAGATGGAGAGGAGGAAATTATTCTTTTCATAAATGCAAGAGCAAGTATGTATTAAAATATGTGTGAGTAAATATGTGTCCATATGTTTATGTGTGTACCTAGTTCCAGTCTTTTCCAATTGTTTCCCTGTACAAACCTTGTTCCCTTTCTTAACTTTTCCTCTACCTAACCAAATACGAATGCACCAGAAAGCTCTTTAAGTGGAAGAGGGTATGCTCTCCAGTTGTGTAGGATTGGTCCATATGTATAAAAAACTAAAGGGAAATAGCTCTTCACTTAAAATTAGTGTTCAAAACAGAGAGTAATTAGGTTTAGAAGAAAACTCAGTTAAAGTTGTTATGTGACGACAGTATTAGAATTAAGAGGTAACTGAGATTTCCCAAGTGATAGCAGATAATTTGCCATTTAGCCTGTAATGAGGTTTGAAAAAAAGATGCTCAACAAGATATCAGCAGTAACTAGAAAGGCATTTCTTAGAAGGTCCACCCAGTGTGCAGTTATTCCTTTATCCTTATAAAAGAGACAAATTGTCTAATGCAGTGTACTCTCAGTAGTTATCACTGGTGCTCCCCAAAAAGATTTCTATTGACCCTAACCATCTCTACTGACTATTCCCCGCCCCCACCCCCACCCTCCCCAGCCAGCTTTTCCTAGTTTTCTACTGAGCTATTCTGTCATAAGCCATCTGGGTCAGATGTGGTGGGATAGTACAGAAAAATAGAAATCATAACCTTCAGTGTTGTAGTAATTACATTTTTACTTGAAACAGTCAGAGATATATGATGCAATCTTTAAATGCATATGCAAATCATGTGCAAATTATATGCTAATACATGTGTGGCCCACCTAACTATTACATATAACTGAATGCAGCCCTTGGGAAAATCTTATTGGAGATCATCGGTCTAATGAAAATTGCTGCTGCATGCTAATTATAGTGACATGTGTGCTGCTGTATTGCCCCTTAGTGGTGAGGGGGATGACAAAGGTTAGTTGAAGTTAGATGACTGACTGACAGAATTATGTCTGTGATCATAGATGTAAATAGCAAAATATCTCTATTCTCTAAAATCCAATTTTATGACTTTACACCTAAATTAAAATGCAACATGGGTAGCTACTGACAATGTGTTCAGGAGGATAGGGGTCTAGGATACAAAAGACACAAATTACCACTTGACTGATTCGGTTTAATCTTTCTTTGCTATCGTATTTTCACCAATTTTTCATTTCTTACCAGTTGGCTAACTCATTGGAAATATGCAGATTATAGAAATATACTCCATACATTTAGAGAAGTAATATCACGTTCACATTTCAAAAATAAGCCAAATGCTAAAAGGATTTAATAATTCCTTTGAAACAGGTAAATCCAAGTTCCACTATGTTCAGGCTGTATGATTTTGAGCAAGCCTTTTCACAACTTTGAGTCTTCAATTACGCAACTATGAAAATATGATAATATAAACACCTCCTTGGGTAGCTCAAGGATCGCATGAAATACTATTTTGCAGAGCCTGTAGTATGACAGATACATGCTTATGGACCTATCATTCTATTTGAAATGAGTTCTTATTAAAAGTATTTGTAATATCTAAAAATCTTCTGTTGTTTAGACTAATTTCTGATTTATGATATTTATATTTCCTAATTAGAGAGATACTCAATATTTGAGAGATGGCCCATTCTTTTTTTTGTTTTTAAGTTTAATTTTGTCATATTTACAATCTCTGAATTCTTAATGTTTTTGTTTTTGTTTTTAAATTTTATTTATTTATTTTTTGGCTGTGTTGGGTCTTCGTTTCTGTGCGAGGGCTTTCTCCAGTTGCGGCGAGTGGGGGCCACTCTTCGTCGCGGTGCGCGGGCCTCTCACTATCGCGGCCTCTCTTGTTGCGGAGCACAGGCTCCAGACGCGCAGGCTCAGTAACTGTGGCTCAGCGGCCTAGTAGCTCCGCGGCATGTGGGATCTTCCCAGACCACGGCTCGAACCCGTGTCCCCTGCATTGGCAGGCGGACTCTCAACCACTGCGCCACCAGGGAAGCCCCAGGCCCATTCTTATTTAAGCTATAAACTAAGAGGGGGAAAAAAAAAAAATTTAGTCTTAATTGTGATGTAGAATATTAAACAGAAGTGTAATGTGTGATTGTATTTAGGAGTTCTAATACCACCATTTGAGACTTATGACTAAGAGGTGAAGAGATTGAATTGTGGGAAGAGTGAAAGAATTACCTTAATTATTCATCAACCTAATTAGCTTAATTAATTTAAGCAGTTTCCCTGCTTGAAAGAAGTACTTTCCTGAACTTGTTCAGAAATTATATCTACCTTAATTAAAGCCAAAATAGACAGAAAATGTGTAGTGGTTAGCTTATGATAAAGTTTAGGAATAAAAGGACTTGCCAATTGTGTTGGTCAGGAAGTAGATCGTGGAAAAGATCCCTTGATTTCTAAGATTTCTCGATTCTTGCCAGGCTTCTTCATTTATCTTGTTAAAAGATATTATTTTGCCATTTCAAATGCTATGCCAACTTAGAGATTTTAGCATGTTTAAGAGGTTCTTGAAGCATTGGCTAAAACCAAGGATATTAAGATTAGTGTGTATGGGAGATCTACTGGATTTCTAACTGTAGAATATATCATTATTTTTAAGTTTTAAAAAGGGAGTAATTTATGTCTTGTTCCATCAAATAACTGTGCATTTAAGTGACTATGCATGCCTGCCTTACACTAGGCATAAATTTAGGTAACTGAATATCCCTTTGTCCATGATCATTTAGAAACAGAGTGGATAAAGGAATATAAAGGATATGCAGCTCATTATACATATTATAAAAGAAAATGTTAGCAATAAACATATGTTGGGGCTCAATCCATAGAAAGGCCTATTTTATATATAGTGTGTATTTACTAGTTACAGTTAACGCTTTCAGGCTTGTCTTCAGCACTGAGCATTTTTCTTACCATACAAACAGCATTAAGAACAGTGCTTACTAAGTGCTTTTCTATTATGAGGATAATGACAGCCAATATGATTATTTTGGCATTACCCTTTTACTGAATTTGTTCTATGTGACACCTTAAAATTTACATATAAGGTTGTATTATGATGGACACTTAGTTGGGCCTTAAATCTAATGTCACATTTTCCCACACACAGATGACTTAATTACTAAAATTGAAGTCATTGTCCAGCTCTTAATGACTTAATTATTTGGAAGCAAATTGATTTACCCTTTTTAATCTCAATAAACTCCTTACCTCCTGTGTTAAGTAGAAGGAGAATGTATGTTATGAAATAAAGTTGAAGGTTTAAATATGTTTGATCACAGTTTTCTCCTAGTATAAAATGTGTGAAATCAACAGATTCAACACTTTTAGCTTCGGGAAATGCTTGACTCTCTGAAAGGCATATAATTGAGTGTACCTGTGGTACAGGGCTATGTCTAATCAGTCGACTGTGTAGCTGGGTAGAACCAAGTGCCATTCATCTGCCTCCCCTGAGATTTGTGGAAACAAGAAGGAGGAGCAGACATAAGACAAAGATATATAACCATGTTGACCACTGAAGTTCATGGTTAACAACTTAATTATCTGAGTTCAGCTATCACTTAGAAACAAACCTGTGCAATTTAGGCACATTTTATAATTTACAATAGAAATAGCATAATGCTAAGGACATAATTCTACATTCTAATTCTTAATGTAGAATTAGAATCTACATTAAGTGTGTTTAATTTAATTTTTCTAATTATATTTCTAATAACTTAAATATCTGCACTGATAAAATGGTTAACCACCTGCATTTAAATGCCACCTGATGCGTTTATTTTGGAACAGTAACAGATTGGTATAATTTGAGCTCAAATCCCTCTGAAAATTCTTCTATTAATGGGTCCTAAATTAATCTTTGTGCCTGATCTGCAAATGATGTTATGAAGCAACAAGCATCATGAGAATTGCCATTACATGGTAATATCCTGTTTTTTTCTTTCCAGTTTGAATTTGGATCAGTGGATAGTTAAAAATAGAAATTTGCACTGGCATTTCCATGTTCCTATGGTGCTTCAATGTTGGAATAGTGCCTGTTTTTTAAAAAAAAAAAAATCAATTCAGTGAAATTTTGCACAGCACCATGTGAAGAAGGTTAGGTGAATATGCACTATACCTACTGTGCCGAGTGAGCAAACATATGCAGACTGCCCCTATTTCCATATAGTTTCTATATGTTCCACATATTGTGGGTTGGTAAAATCATGTAACTTAAACTAATTCATTGTCCAAAGCAGTGCAAAATCTAACCTTTTGAAAATCTGATCAATGATATAGTTCCTCTCTAAAAAAAAAAAAAAAAGAGAGAGAAAAAAGAAAAAAATGCACAAAGAAGGCATCAACATTTCATCAAGACAGTCAGTCAAATGAAAGTATTCTATTTCTTTCTGGTTAGAAATGAACCTAGTCCTAGCAAAGCTCAGAGAAGTGGAAAGATCAAATAGGCTACTTGTCCGTCCTTAGACACACAATTATATTTGAAAACGTTAAGTCTTAACATACTGAAAGTAAAGACTTCCAGACCTCTGACTCTAGTGATACCTCTCTCTCACTGAACCAGTACGTGGTCCATGCTGAATATGCTGTTACTCAAGGAAGCATGAGACAGTGCGGCCACAGGGAATAATGTACTCCCACAGAAGTTCTGATGTGAATTAGAAGTATGGTTTCAATTAGTAAGGGTGATAATAATATTGATGATTGTTATTGTAATATCTATTGTCATTTTTTAGTTGAATTTGGTGCAGAAGAGAGCTGAGCTGGGAATCACGAGTTTAGGTGTTGGTGCTAGCTCTAACTCACAGAAGGTTATGTGACCTTAATTAAATCATTTACCCAATATGTGCCACAGTTTCTGCCTCTGTAAATGTGGAGGTTAATACAATGCGAAAGGGACAAAATATGAGCTTTGGCGTCCCCAAGACCTGGTTTCTATTTAGACTCTACCATGTATTATGGATGTGACATTTTTCAAGAACAACCTCTCCCATCCTCACTTTTCTTTTGAGTACATTTGAGATAATTAAACTGATCAGACAGAGCTAAAGTCAAGAGTAAAGGGTAATAGCTCATAGTAGGTACTTAAATGTTTGTTCATTTTGTTTCATTATGACTACTACTTTCCTTGACTATGAATGTGGCAGAAGGGACGGAAACCATATCAGTAGCCAGTAATAATGTGATTAGAAAAATGTATGGGTTTGGAGTAGCTACTCCTTACAGGACTGTCACAGTAGCCTTTGTCCCACGTGTAGCAAAGTGAATGGACCATGCCATCCTGAACCTGAAATGCTTAATTTGAAGCCTGTCCTCTGTGTCAAAGAGACTTAAGTTCACAGAGAAACTGTAGCAGGCTAAAGCAATGGCTCTACTCTGGGAAATTCATAGATATTTTTGTTGTTCTGTCCACAACCATGCTCTTAAAAAGGACTGCATGACAGGGTTCGCCGATTGCTATTGGTTAAAGGCCCTTTTGGTGGCACTCCGTGGGATTATAAGGTGGCGCAAACACTGTATCTTAATTCATAATCTCCCAGCAAATGTAAAATGGCTGAAGGTTCACTTTTCCTAGAGAGTTTTAGTTCTTTCCTCTCTTTGGCAGAGAGAATTGAGCTCACTATGACTTCTAAAATATACAATTATAGGAAACCATGTTTTGATTTGACACTAGGGATGAAAATGGCATGCATGACTCCTGTCTGGACATGAATGACTATCTGAAAGGAAGTCAACCTTGAATGACACTGAGGACCAGGATAATGAAGCATGAATTGACAGGTGATGGGCTAGATTTAAAACATTTGAAGAGCCTGTATAATAAAATGAGTGAAATAGGTTGACTCGATCAAGGGAGATTATGGGAAATTATGTCATTTCTGTACTGTTT